>NW_005871067.1:8304536-8357998 GCF_000147115.1 Myotis lucifugus | reverse complement strand
TGCCATCTTGGTTGGGTTAATTTGCATATCGTCACTCTGATTGGCTGGTGGGTGTGGCTTGGGGCGTAGCGAAGGTATAGTCAATTTGCATGTTTCTCTTTTATTAGCTTAGATAATTTACTTGGGAGACCCCAGAAGAGTAATCCACTTTTGACAAGACCCCTTACTGTCTTTATTCCTGATTTATCCCCATCATCTACTGCCCTGGAGTCTGATTATTTCATGAATGCTAATTCTTCCTCTAACCAGACTCCTAGAGAGGGCTACATCTATACTTTTCTCCTGATCCTCCTGGCCCCTTACATGCTTTCAGAACTATGTGTTGGTTTTTTTATCCACCAGAAAAGCATCATAGGATAGGTTTAGAAGAGACTTTAGACAAAGAATATCAGCCTTATGTTTAGGAAATGTGCTGGGCTGGAGAAGGTGCTAAAGGCTCATGTCTCCTCCAGGCTGGGACTGTTGCAGAAGTCCCTGAATGCAATGGAGCATTCTTCTAATGAAATCTTCGGTAAAAAAGCTCAACACTTCTATTCTTTTTCTTTTACCAACATTTGTTGAGTATCTACTATGTGCCAGGTCCTGTGTTACTTATGAGAATACAGTGACACATAAGACATGGTTACTGCTCTCAATTTTACTTATTTATTTTTTAATTTATTTATTTATTTTGCTCTCAGTTTTTTAACAGCTTTATTGTATTGTTCATATATCATACAGTTCACTCACTGAACGTTTATGATTCACTGGGTTTTAGAACATTTTTGTTATCCCAAAAAGAAACCCTTTATCCATAGCAATAACTTTTTACTTCTCTGTGGTCCCCTTTATCCCAGCCCTAGGCAATCACTAATCTACTTTCTATTTGTTATTCTGGATATTTCATATAAATGAATTCACACAATATGTGCGATTTTGTGACTGCCTTCTTTTGCTTGGCATGATGTTCATTTTGTAGCATGCACGAGAACTTCTTTCTCATGGCCAAGTAATATCTCATTTTATGGATATACTACACTTTCATTCAACAGTTGATAGACATTCCACTTTTGGCTATTTTGAATAGTGTTGATATGAACATTCAAGTGCAAGTTTTTGTGTAGACATATGTTTTCATTTCTCTTGTGTATATACCAGGTACATACCTGGGAGTGAAATTGCTTGGTCACATAGTAACTCTACGTTTAACATTTTAAGGAACTGCCAACTGTTTTCCAAAGTTGTTGCACTATTTTCTATCCCCACCAGCAACGTGTGAGGGTTCCAATTTTTCCACCTCCTCAGCAACATTTATTATTATCTATCTTTTTTATTATAGCCATCCTAGTGGATGTGAAGTGATATCTCATGGTGTGTGTGTTTTTATGTTGTTTTTTGTATGTCCCAGTGACCAGACCTTACATAACTTAATATGTGATTATCCCATTAAATCATGCACCCATCCAGTACCACGCCTAGTTATTAGAATATTATTATTATTTTAAAAACTATTTTTATTGACTTCAGAGAGGGAGGGAGAGGGAGAGATAGAGATAGAAAGAAATATCAATGATGAGAGAGAATCATTGATTGGCTGCCTCCTGCATGCTCCACACTGAAAATTGAGCCCACAACTCAGGCATGTGTCCTGACCAGAAATTGAACCGTGACCTCCTGGTTCATAGGTCAACGCTTAACCACTGAGTCATGCTGGCCAGGTGAGAATATTATTGACTATATTCCCTATGCTGTACTTTACATCCCCATGACTATTCTGTAACAACCAATTTGTATCCCTTCACCTTTTTCACCCACCCCTCCGAACACCCCTCCCATCTGGCAGCCAACAAAAAGTTCTCTGTATCTGTAACTCTGTTTCTGTTATGCTTGTTGAATTTGCTTGTAGATTCAGTTGTTAATAGATATGTATTTATTGCCATTTTATTGTTCATATTTTTGATTCTCTTTCCTTCTTCTTAAATTAGACCCTTTAGCATCCTATATAATAAAAGGTTAATATGCAAATCGACCGAATGGCGGAACAACCGGTCGCTATGACATGCACTGACCACCAGGGGGCAGACACTCAACGTAGGAGCTGCTCCCCGGTGGTCAGTGCACTCCCAAAGGGGGAGCACCGCTCAGCCAGAAGCTAGGCTCATGTCTGGTGAGCGCAGCGGCAGTGGCAGGAGCCTCTCCCACCTCCGTGGCAGCGCTAAAGATGTCCGACTGACGGCTTAGGCCCACTCCCTGGGGAGCGGGCCTAAGCCTGCAGTCGGACATCCCCCAAGGGTTCCCAGACTGCGAGAGGACACAGGCCGGGCTGAGGGATGTCCCCCCGCCCACCCCAAGTGCACGAATTCCGTGCACCAGGTCTCTAGTTTCATATAATACTGGTTTGGTGGTGATAGTTCACCTTTAGCTTTTTCTTGTCTGGGAAGTTCTTTATTTGTCCTTTGATTCTAAATGAGAGCTTTGCAGGGTAGAGTAATCTTGGTTGTACTAGTAGATCTTTGTTTTTTATCACTTTGAATATTTCTTGCCACTCCCTTCTGGGCTGCAAAGTTTGTGTTGAGAAATCAGTTGACAGTCTTATGGTAGCTCCCATGTAGGTAACTAACTACTTTTCTCTTGCTGCTTTTAAGATTTTCTTTTTGTCTTTAACCTGTGGCATTTTAGTTATAATGTGGGCCTCTTGGTGTGGGCCTCTTTGATTTCCTCTTGTTTGAGACGCACTGCTATTCCTGGACTTGTAAATCTGTTTCCTTTACCAAGTTAGGGAAGTTTTCTATCATTACTTTTCAAATAAGTTTTCAATTTCATGCTCTCTTACTTCTCCTTCCGGTGCCCTCATGATGCAAATGTTGTTATGCTTGAAGTTGTCCCAGAGGCTCCTTATACTATTCTCTTTTATCCTCTTTTTTTGGGGGAGGAGGGGTTCTTTTAGCTGTTCTGATTGGGTGTTTTTTACTTCCTTATTTCAAATCTCTGGTTTGATTCTCAGCTTCATCTACTCTACTGTTAATTCCCTGTAAATTATTATTTTTTGCAGTTAGTGTAACTTTCATTTCTAACTGGTTCTTTTTTATGCTATTGAGGTCCTCACTAAGTTCCTTCAGTATCCTTATAACCAGTGTTTTGAACTCTGCATCTAGTAGCTTGTTTATCTCAATTTTGTTTAGTTCTTTTTCTGCGGTTTTGTTCTGTTGTTGCATATGGGCCATGTTTCTTTCTCTCCTCATTTTGGCAGTCTCCCTCTGTTTGTTTCTATATATTAGGTAGAGCTGCTACATCTCCCAGGCTTAGTAGCATGACCTAATGTAGTAGGTGTCTTATAGGGTCCAGTGGCACAGCCTCCCCGATCACCCCAGCTGGGCACTCGAGGTGTGGCCGCCCCCCTTGTGGGCTGTATACCCTCCTGTTGTAGTTGAGTCTTGATTGCTGTTAGCACATCAATGGGAGGGATTTACCTAGGCCAGTGGTCGGCAAACTTAGGCTCGTGAGCCACATGCGGCTCTTTGGCCCCTTGAGTGTGGCTCTTCCACAAAATACTGACTTCTGCACATGGGCCATGAAGTTTCAGTCACACTGTATGTGCGTGCCGCACGTGGCATTTTGTGGAAGAGCCACACCCAAGGGGCCAAAGAGCCGCATGTGGCTCGCCAGCTGCAGTTTGCCGACCACTGGCCTAGGCCATCCAGCGGTAAGGACTGGCTGTGACCACTGACCACCAACCTCTAACCACCTTGGAGGATCAGCTGTGTGGATACCCACTGGACAGAGCAGGACTTACTTCAGTAGAGCTCTGGTACCCACTGAGTCTGCCCTTGAATATGTTGCTTATGGAAGTGGTGGTGCTTCGACATGCTCTGAAGCTGTCCACTGAGTGCACTAGTTCTAGGGCCTCCTAGGAAGTGTAGGCCAAGGTCAACCACCACCTGTGTTCTGCCCAGGGCCACCAGGCAGAAGCTACAAAGTAATCTGCAGATGGCTGCTTGTGCTTAGCTTAGAGGTGCTCAGGTGAGGTCAAGCTATGAACCAAGGCAGGCTGCTGCTAGTGCTGGACCTGAGGCCACTTAGTGAGAGGTACTGGGCATGCTGAGACCAGATGCTGCTTAATTGAGAGATTTTAGGAAAATCTGAAGCATGAGCCAAGACAGGCCATTCTTATGGTAAAGCTAATGGAAACCGGTTGGGTGAGCCCAAAAGTTGGGTGGGGCAGGGCCTCAGGGAATTATCAGGGTGGGATAAACTGTGTGAGCCAAGTTGATGGAGTCTCAAATATGGTGCCTGTCTGCTGGCTCTGTGGGGCAGGGCTCATCAAAGGAACAATGGCTTCTGCCAGCATTTCTGTCTGGGAGAAAGCTGTTCTTCTAGCCTTCACCTTGATGCTAAACAGTTTAGTTCTTCCCATATGTCTCTGGTGCCTTTCAAGCTGCTGTCCCTGTGCTGGTGCTCAGAGGGTATAAGTCTGAGTAAGTCCATGTGCGAGCCCTTTAAGAGAAACTGTCTGGGACTCCAGCAGCCTCAGCCTTCCTCAGCCTCAATTCCCGCTGGTTTTTTACAGCTAGAGGTGGAGTGAAAACCTGAGCTTGGGTGTTTGGTGTGGGACTGGGACCCTTGCTCCTCATTGGGGACCTCCACAGCCAAGGTATGCCTCCCAATTTTTATCCCCCACATGTGGGTGTGGGACCAGCCCCTGCCAAGTCTCTGTCCCTCCTACCAGTCTCAATGTGGGTTCTTTAATTTCGTAGTTGTAGGACTTCCATTCAGCTTGATTTCAGGAGATTCTGAATGATTGTTTTTCTGTAGTTTAGTTGTAATTTTGACATGGTTGTTAGAGGAGGCGGGTACCGTGTTTATCTATGTTGCCATCTTGGCCACCAGCAGTCCTCATTGTGGTTTTGATTTACATTTTCCTAATGGTTAATGATGCTGAGTAGCTTTTTGTATGTTTATTGGTCATTTGTGTGTCTTCTTTGAAGAAACATAATCAAATCTCTAGCTCATTTAAAAATTTGGGTTACTTAATTATTGAATTGTAACAGTTCTTTGCATATTGTGGATATAAGTTCCTTTTCACATATGTGATTTTCAAATATTTTACCCCATTTTGTGGGTTGTCTTTTCACTTTCTTAATGGTGTTCTTTATGCTGTAAAGCATAAAATCTTTTAATTTTTATGAGTCAAATTTTCCCCCAGCTCTTGATAAACCCAGATTTATATGACAGATTTCTAAGCTTTCAAGTGTTTCTGTTATATTTCTTTGTTGTTGTTGTTATTTTTTTAGTTATAGAATTTTTATTATTTTTGTTTTTTTTCTTTATTGATTAAGGTATTACATATGTGTCCTTATCCCCCCATTACCCCCCACACTCATGCCCTCACCCCTTTGAAAGTCTCTAGAGTTGAATAGTATATAACCAGTCTCATAACTTTTAATACTCAGAGCTTCTTATGTTGGTGACTTAGTTTTAGCTTTTAAACTTCCTCCTTATATTGCTGGTGAAAACAACCATTGGCTGAACACATTGATTTGGGACTAGACTTGATTTGGAGCTAGACTTCTGAGAATAGTTGGCAGCAAATGTACTGAGGTTGTATTTACACATGCCGGGAAAATGGAGCACTGTCAATTCCCATTGTAATGTCAGTCAACTCCCTTGTGTTATCTAATATTTTTCAGCTTTATCTACTCTAGTATACGGCACGGAATTTAATAACAAGAAGTGCATTGGGTTATGTAGATAAATTACCAGAATGAAAAGCTTAAACTATCTCCTATGCTGATCCCTACAAAATATCTTAGCAGTCCACCCTCTCCCTCTATTGTTTTGACAAGATTAAGAAGTAAGACATTTTAAAAAATTAAATTTGTTGGGGGTAATAGTGGTTATTAGGATCATATAGGTTTCAGGTGTAGATTTCTCTGCTCCAAGATCTGTATATTGCACTGTGTGCCCACCACCTGAAGGCAAATCTTCTGTCACTATACATTAGGCTCCCTTCACACACCCCAACCCCCAAGGACATTTTACTTACACGATAAAGTTCTGTTTTAAGTCATCTGTGACACACCAAACACCTCTATAACAGTAAGTACCATTCCTGGTCACTGAGGGAGGGAGCAGGCTCAGGAGGTGTGATCTTGGACAGGAAACAGCGTGTCCAAGATCACATTCCCACTGGTAGGTGGTAATGCTGGGTTCTCTTTTGGGGGGCATACTTGTGATTACTTGCAAATGTGTTCTTTCAGAGCCTTATTTGTTTTGTACCCTTTTAACTCTTTACCAAGTGTTGTCATTTCTAAGATGGGGTAAATAAATGTGTTGGGGTTTTTTCTTTGCATGTAATCTGAACAAGTGGATGTAAATCATGTAGCTGGGGGACAGAGGTGGGTGGTGGAGCGTAGGAACAAAAATGTGAGAAGGAGCGGAACTTCGCTAAGGAAAAATGGAGAAGATGAGAAGTTCTTTCTTTCCAGATGCAACGAAGTCGTGGAATCTATTAAATGAATCAAGTATGGTATAGTACAGTTAAAAAGTCCCAGGCTTGTTCATTAAGTATTACTCATTGGGCACCAAAATGCTTGGATGACTTTTTAGTAGGTGTAATTTGGAGATGAAGCATGGCTCCATATTCCCTTTTTGTTTTGTTTTGTTTTAATCCTCACCCGCGGATATTTTTCCCTTGATTTTTAGAGAGTGGAAGAGAGAGGGAAAGACAGAGCGAAATATTGATGTCAGAGAAACACATCAATTGGTTGCCTTCTGCACGTGCCCCAACTGGTGCCCAGGCCGGGGAGGAGCCTGAAACTGAGGTATGTGCCGTTGACCGGAATCAAACCCAAGACCCTTCGGTCCGCAGGCCGATGCTCTACCACTGAACCAAACCAACTAGGGCCCATATTCCCTTTGTAGATGGAGTTGCCTGGGATCAAGTGGATGCTACTGGGTGATGGTGGCATCTTGGATTGTTCTGGCCTTTCTTTTCTGTAGAATGCAGAACCATTACATATGGTTTTATGGTCACAAGTT
The DNA here is from genome assembly GCF_000147115.1 of Myotis lucifugus. NCBI lineage: Eukaryota > Metazoa > Chordata > Mammalia > Chiroptera > Vespertilionidae > Myotis > Myotis lucifugus. The sequence goes on along the minus strand of NW_005871067.1, from coordinate 8,350,981 downwards.
GACCTGAGGGTGACAGTTCTTCCAAAGAAGTCAGTCCTTCTTGGGATGTTTTTGGAACCTGTGATACTTTGGCTTCTTTGCCTACATTATTCTTGATTTGGGGACAGATTTTTGTACTTTGAAGATGGATCTGATATGGTTAGATGTGTAGGCTTGTGTTCAGTTCTATTGTCTGCTACTTAAAACTATGTGACCTTGAGTACAATACTAAATTTCTGGTTTTTCATCTATAAAAATGTAGATAATACCTATCTCATGCTCTTATTGTGAGGATTAAGTGATATTGCGTGAAGTTCAAAGAATAGCATACAAAATAGTACTCATTACATAGTAAGTATGTATTAAATGTTAGCTATATTGTTGTTGCTTTGAAACAAGCAAAACATTAATTTCCACACAGCTCTTGTAGATGAAGTAGATGATCAAATTGGGCAGCAGTATTTTTAGTAAAATATAAATGTGTGAAAAGAAATAACAATACTATTCCCATTCATTATCTCCTGTGTTAGGCCCTGTAGTGTGTGTATATACATATATATAAATACTAGAGGCCCAGTGCACGAATTCGTGCATGGGTGGAGTCCAGCCGGCCTGCCCCGATGGGGGCCAATCGGGCCAGGCCGGCGGGCGGGGGGAGGGGATGTGGGAGATTTGCCGGCCGGCCCGCCCCCGATTGGGGTGGGGGTGGCTGATCAGGGGCGGGGCTGGTTGGGGGAGGGGCCACTGGAGGTTTGGGGTGGCCAATCGGGGCCCGATCGGGCCAGTTGGCCGCCTCAGTGCAGTCATAGCGACCAGTCGTTCCAGTCATTCCGGTCATTCTGTTGTTTCAGTCGCTTGTCATATATATATATATATATATATATATATATATATATATATATATATATATCCTAGAGGCCCGGTGCACAAAATTTTGTGCACTCGGGGGGGGGGCGTCCCTCAGCCCGGCCTTTGCCCTCTCACAGTCTAGGACCCCTCAGGGGATGACCACATGCTGGCTTAGGCCTGCTCCCCGGGGAATCGGGCCTAAGCTGGCAATCAGACATCCCTCTGGCAGCCCGGCAGCCCTTGGGGGATGTCCACTTGCCAGCGGGGAGCAGGCCTAAACTGCAGTCGGACATCCTTAGCGCTGCTGAGGAGGCGGGAGAGGCTCCCACCACCACCGCTGTGCTGGCAGCCATCAGCCTGGCTTGTGGCTGAGCAGAGCTCCCCCATGTGAGAGCACCCTGACCACCAGAGGGCAGCTCCTGCATTGAGTGTCTGCCCCCTGTTGGTCAGTGTGTGTCATAGTGACCAGTCATTCTCAGTCTTTCTGCTGTTAGGGTCATTTTGCATATTACCCTTTTACTATATAGGATAGAGGCCTGGTGCATGGGTGGGGACCGGCTGGTTTGCCCTGAAGGGTGTCCCGGATCAGGGTGGGGGTCCCGCTTGGGTGCCTGGCCAGCCTGGATGAGGGGCTGATGGGTGTTTGCAGCTGGTCACACCCCCTTCATGGTGGGGGTCCCCACTGGGGTGCCTGGCCAGCCTGGGTGAGGGGCTGAGGGCTGTTTTCAGGCTGGCCGGCGACTGAAGCTCCCAGCCTCTCCTTTTTCTCTTTTTATTCTGGGATTTATTTACCTTCTATAATTAAATCTTTGTTGCCATCACTGCCGCTCCCAGCTGTGAGGCCGCGGCTGGCTGAAAGCAGGTATCTGGGGTTTGTTTGGCTTCTATAATTGAAACTTTGTTGCTTTCGGAGCTTAGAGCAGGCCGCGGCAGGCGGGGAACCTTGGCTTCCTCCATCACTGGAGCAAGCAAGCCTCCTGCTTGCTTCAGCTGGGTGGCTGCTGGCCGCCATCTTTGTTGGCAGTTAATTTGCATATCTTGCTGATTAGCCAATGGGAAGCGTAGAGGAGGTACGGTTAATTACCCTTTTGTCTTTTATTAGATAGGATATATATGGCATCATTTAATTCTCATAACAGTCATGCAAGGTGGTTTTATGAGCACCACTGAGGTCCATGCTCATGGTCAGGCAACTAACTGTTCAGTAGAGCTAGTCTTAGTTACACATTTCTCAGGAACTGGGCTTTCTCTTGTCTGTGTGTATCTTGGGAGCCAAAGTAACAAGAACGTCATTTTTACCCTGGCCGGGTGGCTGTTGGTTGAAGCATGGTCCAGTACACCAAAAGGTTTCGGGTTCGGTTCCCAGTCAGGGTACATACTCAGGTTACGGGTTTGATCCATGGTCAGGGAGCCTATGGGAAGCAACCGATCTATGTTTCTCTCTCTCTCTCTCTCTCTCTCTCTCTCTCTCTCTCTCTCTCTCCCCCTTCCTGTCTCTAAAAATCAATAAAAACATATCCTCAGGTGAGGATTAAAAAACAAAAGTCAGTGCTTGCTTTGGCAGCACATATACTAAAATTGGAATGATACAGAGAAGATTAGACTGGCCCTTGCAAAAGGATGACACCCAAACTTGTGAAGCGTTCCATATTTAAAAACAAAAACAAAAAAACACAAAAGTTATTCTTTGCCCTGGGCCTGTTGTTTCAGTTACTCACATAAAGCCATGGCCCAAAGGGAGGTAGGATATCTAGGACATCAACCCTTTTGGGGTGAGTCTTTTCAGTTGCGATGATTGAACAGCATCCAGGAAGATTTCAGGGGACTTGACTTTTAAAAAGGCCTATGATCACCTCTTTTTAAGCCAGGCCCTATTGGTCTCTCTTCTACCCACAGGCAGATAGATACCCACAGCCTTAACAGTCACCCCAGGCTGGAGGATAAGAGCCTCATGTCCCCTCCTCACTATCACAATACAGGTGCTTCATAACTAATTTTGCTACTGTTATGAATCGTAATGTAAATATCTGATATGCAGGATGTATTTAGGCGACCCCTGTGAAAGGGTCGTTCGACCCCCAAAGGGGTCGCGACCCACAGGTTGAGAACCACTGCCTAACTGGTTTGGCTCAATGGAGAGAGCGTAGGCCTGCGGACTGAAGGGTCCCGGGTTCGATTCCGGTCAAGGGCGTGTACCTTGGTTGGGGGCACATCCCCAGTAGGGGGTGTGCAGGAGGCAGCTGATTGATGTTTCTCTCTCATGATGTTTCTCTCTCATAGATGTTTTTAACTCTCTATCCCTCTCCCTTCCTCTATGTAAAAAAAAAAAAAAAATCAATAAAATATATTTAAAAATAAAAGAAAAAAGACCTGAAGTTCATTAGGCATCGAGTCTCAGGGTAGAGCTCTGCCTAAAAGACTTAGGGACTGCAGAGAATGGCTGAAGGCTTAATGCAGCCTTATGTGGACAGCCCAGGTGGGCTCTGAGCAGAGCACAGACATAGACTGCCTGGTGCTACAGAGCAGCAGGTATGTGCTGGCGGTGAGAGCACTGAGCATGGTAAGTTGCTTTCGGTTCTGGCAGTGCCAAAGACTACATATGCTGACAGGTCAGGTTATAGTTACTTTGGGAACTGTGACCTTTGAATTTCCTGGCTTACACATAAAATTTCAGTTGCATAATTTGCCTCTTCTTGCCCTCCTTGGCATTTAATTTTTTATCTCAGTGAATTAGATCCATATCTTTCTGCCTAACCTCTTATTAGGGCAGTCTCACTGTTCTTCTCCAGCTCCCCCAGAGTGTCAGGCAGGAGACCAGCTGGGGAGACGCGGGGGTGGCCTGTAGGTATTTTCTTATATCTCCAGGCTAGTCTCCTAGGCTGGGTGAACCCACCTGGGGCTGCCTCTGGGATGGATGGCAGTATGTTTCAGCTGCCCTTTCTACATCTGTACTTCTGTGCACACTGCTTTGTGTATATGCAGCATTCTCTCCAGGCAGCTTAGCCAAATTTCCCCAGACTTCAGTTTCCACTTGGAGTTCCTTCAACTCTAGGAAACCTGTTTCACCACCATAGCCTAAAATTATCCCCCTTCCAATGAACTCTGTATAACCTGAACATTTCATTTGGCCTCAGGATATTTTCCTTGTTTCAAGAACATTTGTCATTTGTGGTTGAAGAGTGGTCTGGTTTCTTTTTTCTAAAAACTAGATTATAAGAATCTTGAGGGCTAAGATTTGAAATCATTGCATTGCTTGTTAAATGGTCACTGGATTTGCTGAAATAAACATGTATTTTCTTAGTGTCTGCTATGAGAAAAGCAGTGGGCTGGGAGCTATGAAAGACATAGGACAAGCAAGGTCCTTAAATTAAATTCCTTAAGATACTTAGACTGGCCTTGCAAAGCGTGGGCTTGCCTGCCTGCCAGCTTCTTCTTCATCTCCCAGTGAACTCTTAATCCACTGGCCTTGATCCCTGCAAAGGCCCAAGTCTATAAGTCTGTTCTCAAACCTGACAGCCTGTGTACGTGTGAATCCTTCTGCCCCCAGAGAAAACTCCTTCCTTTACTTAGTGCCATTCTTCCAGCCTCAGTCAAGGCATCACTTCATTACCAAGGCCTTTTCTGATCTCCTCAGCCAAGGATGCCCCTTATATTCTGCTATTATTTTCCTCCAAAAACTTTTTTTACAATACAGAAGTGTCTGCTGAGTCCTGGCTGGTGTGGTTCAATAATTAAGAGTATTGGCTCATGCACCAAAGGGTCGCAGGTTCAATTCCCAGTCAAGGGCAAAAAGCTGGGTTGCAGATTCCATCCCCAGTCCAGGTCAGGATGCGTGTGGGAGGCAATTGATCACATTGTTTCTCTCACATCAATGTTTTTGTCTTTCCCGCCCTTCCTTTCTCCCTCCTTCTCCCCCTCAATCTCTCTCTCCCATTCTTTCTAAAAATCAATGGAAAGATTATCCTCCAGTGAGGATTAATAAAACAAAAAAGAAGTATGGACTGATTTGTCTATTTGAATTATTGACATTTTTATACTAATGGTTATCACTCCCATCTGAATTTCCATTTCTGGGACATAGGAGACAGCATTTTATTCAGATTCTGTACTTAGACCCATCATGATGTCTGGTATTTACTAGTAGACTCACCGTAAATTCTAAATAATTGAGTGTTCTTGTAGAAACGTATATACTTTTTTTTTTTTTTCAGGGACAAGAAAGAAACATAAAATGACTAGTGATTTATCCTCTAGTTACATTGCTTTGTTTTTTTTTTCCAGTAGACAGGCCTTATGGAACCACCAGTGTCCCTCTCTTGAGATGAAAATTGGAATTTCTTTGATCTAGACAAAATACATGTGCTTTTGTTCTCCTTCTTTGTCCCATCTTTCTTCCCTCTTTATTCCTTTTTTGGCTTGTCTTAGAAATAATTTAAGGCAACTTAGGCTCTTGATCTGTGCTGTACGGTGAGGAGGGTAGGCAGGACTATTCTCTTGTGTGAAATTCTAGACGCTTATTTTGGAACCTTTGGGATACCCACTTTTCCTGAAACTCTCAGAAGTATTTTTAGAAGCAGCCTATGCTACCAAGAGATAGGAGAAACAGAGCTCTTAGTTTCATCTCTTTGCTGATTCCCCCAGAGGGTATGTGTGCTTTTCCTAATCTTTGATATCTCAACTTTCCCATGTACTGGATATTGTTTATGACTTGCCTATGAAATCTTTAAATAGAGAAACTGAAGTAAATGTCTCTGAAACACTTCAAGTTCGTCAGGGAAAAAAGAAGTGCTCTGTAAACTCAGAGTATAATTATTAATCAGATTTTCCTTTCCACTTCTCTGTCCTGGGTTTGCCTTCAGCACTGCTCAGACTGCCAGGATTAACACATAGAAAATAACCAGACCATCCCTCCCAACCCCCTCCTGGCACAGTGGCACAGACTGGAGATAAATACAACTCTCTAAGCCAGTGATTTTCTAACACCCTAAGGCAGCGATTTTCAACTTTTTTCATCTCATGACACACAAACTAATTACTAAAATTCTGTGGCCCACCAAAATCTGACAAAAAAAAATAGGTATAATTCTGATTGTCACATTGGACTGCTATTGTTGTGTTGGCTCTTGGTCATTTTTTCATTTGACAATCAAAGGAAAAAGAGGTCCGTGCCCCTGACTAAAAAGTCAGGTATTGCATGTTTTAAAAATTATTTTGACACTCTGGTTAAAAATCCCTGCTCTAAGCGACTGTCATTAGTGTGAAGGTGGCAGAAGTCTCTTTGAGCAGCACTTTGAGGGAGTCTTGCTCCTTCTGGGTATCTCTGGCCTCTATTGCCTTCAGTCCTGCGTGGCATTTTCAGTTGCCTTTGATACCCACTTTTCTTAGTCTGGCCAGAAGGGGGTTCTCCTTCATTAGCCCCCACTAGTGCTGCTGAATACTAGTTGGGAGTGGATGCCGAGTTCTAAATATGTCTTTCAGTCCATTTCTGAGTGAGCAGTTAACCAGCTGTGGAGCCCACAGGTTTAGGGTCTCCATTCTCCACCTCAGTTTCCACTGGTCAGTGCTCCCTTTGGCAGTCAGATAAAGAGGCCTCTGTAGTCAGAGCTGTGTCCATTTTAGTACAGCAGCAGATTTTATTGCTTTCAAGCTTTAGTTTTCACTTCTTAAAGAGTATCAGATTTCAATAGTAATATTATGTGTACATTTTTGAAAGAACAAATTCAGAAGCAGAATTTGATAATTAACCCTTACTGTGTCTCTTTCTGTGTTCCCTTCCTTCTAAGAAGACCAATTCCCTAATGCCTGTAATATTCTTGGCACACAGTAGGTGCTTTAATAGTCCTTAATTGGGCATGGTAGGAAGAAGTATCAAGTCTAACTGTCTAAGCCAGCGATTTTCAACCCTTTTTCTCTCATGGCACACATAAACTAATTACTAAAAATCTGTGGCACACCAAAAATATATTTTTTGCTGATCTGACCAAAAAAGGTATAATTTTGATTCATCCACACCAGATGGCTAATGTATTGGTTGTTGTCATTTTTTCTTTTAATTTTTTAATTGATTTTTTTTTGAGAGAGAGAGAGAGACATTGAGAGAGAAAAAACATCAATGTGAGAAAGAAACGCCGATCTGTTGCCTCCCATATGTGCCCTGACTAACCCACAACCTGGACATGTATGCTGACCAGGAATCAAACCCACCACCTTTTGGTGTATGGGAGGATTCTCCAACCAATTGAGTCAAACAGGCCAGGGCTGTTGTCGCTTTTTTTATTTGATAATCTCTTCTAAGGGAAAAGAGATCAGTGCCCCTTGACTAAATAGTCAGCTATTACATGCTTTAAAAATTCTTGCGGCATACTGGTTGAAAATCACTGGTCTAAGCCATATAATTTAGCAGGATTCACAAAAATGTAGAAAAATGTTTTATTTATTGTGTCTTTCTAGTTCCTATTTATCTTGTCCTCTATTTTAGCATCCCACCCCATTTTGAGGCAGTACTTCCTAAACTGTGTTCTATGGGCTGTTTAAAAGGATTCTGGAGAAAATTAAAACATGTTCATAATCAAATGATTGGATTTTACTATTTTTTTTTGTAAGGGGAAGGATTATAAAGCTTTTAAAAACTGATTATGTTCTGCAACTGTTAATTCAGCCATCAGACATTTTATTAGTTGTGGGTTTTTTATTTATAATAATTTTTTTTTTTAATTTCAGAGAGGAAGGGAGAGGGAGAGAGAGAGAGAAACATCAATGATGAGAGAGAATCATTGATTGGCTGCCTCTTGCATGCCCCCCACTGGGGACCGAGCCAAAATCCAGGCATGTGCCCTTGACTGGAATCAAACTCGGACCCTTCAGTCTGCAGGCCAATACTCTATCTACTCAGCCAAACCAGTGGGGATTTTTTAATGAAGTCTTTTATTATTATTATTATTATTACTAGAGGCCCGGTGCACAAAAATTTGTGCACTCGGGGGGGAGGGGGGGGTCCCTCAGCCCGGCCTGTGCCCTCTTGCAGTCGGGGACCCCTCAGGGGATGACCACCTGCTGGCTTAGGCCTGCTCCCCAGGTGATTGGGCCTAAGATGGCAATCAGACATCCCTCTGGCAGCCTGGCAGCTGTCGGGGGATGTCCACTTGCTAGCGGGGAGCAGGCCTAAACTGCAGTCGGACATCCTTAGCATTGCTGAGGAGGCAGGAGAGGCTCCCACCACCACCGCTGTACTGGCAGCCATCAGCCTGGCTTGTGGCTGAACAGAGCTCCTCCCATGTGAGAGCGCCCTGACCACCAGAGGGCAGCTCCTGCATTGAGCGTCTGCCCCCTGGTGGTCAGTGTGTGTCATAGTGACCAGTCATTCCCAGTCTTTCTGCTGTTAGCGTCAGTTTGCCTATTACCCTTTTACTATATAGGATAGAGGCCTGGTGCACGGGTGGGGGCTGGCTGGTTTGCCCTGAATGGTGTCCCGGATCAGGGTGGGAGTCCCCACTGGGGTGCCTGGCCAGCCTGGATGAGGGGCTGATGGCTGTTTGCAGCTGGTCACACCACCTTCAGGGTGGGGGTCCCCACTGGGGTGCCTGGCCAGTCTGGGTGAGGGGCTGAGGGCCATTTTCAGGCTGGCGGGCGACTGAAGCTCCCAACCTCTCCTTTTTTTCTTTTTTTTTTTTATTCTGGAATTTATTTACCTTCTATGGCTGTCACTGGAGCTGAGAGCCGGCTCCAGCTTTGAGGTCCAGCTCCAGCTTGAGGCCTCGGCTGCTGAAAGCAGGTATCTGGGTTTGTTTGGCTTCTATAATTGAAACACTGTTGCAGCTCCAGCTCTGAGGCCCGGCTGGCTGAAAGCAGGTTTCTGGGGTTTGTTTAGCTTCTATAATTGCAACATTGTTTCTTAGAGTGCACCTTAGAGGCCGGCAGCGGCAGGCGGGCAACCTTGGCTTCCTCCATCACTGGAGCAAACAAGCCTCCTGTTCGCTTCAGTTGCCTGGCTGCCGGCCGCCATCTTGGTTGGCAGTTAATTTGCATATAGCCCTGATTAGCCAATGGGAAGTGTGTCAGAGGTACGGTTAATTACCATGTTTGTCTATTATTAGATAGGATTATTGATTTCAGAGAAGAAGGGGGAAGGGAGAGAAAGGGAATCATCATTGATGAGAGAGAATCATTGATTAGCTGCCTCCTGCATGCACCCCACTGGGGATTCAGCCTGCAACCTGGGTATGTCTCCTGACCAGGAATTGAACCTCCTGGTTCTTAGGTCAGTGCTCAACCACTGAGCCATACTGGCCTGGCCATCCATCAGACCTTTTGATTTGTGATTAATAAAATACAAATTTATCAAAAATGTTATTGAATTTATAGGTTGGATCACTAGGCATTTTTAATTTGTCATCCCATGCCAATCTAAGTATACCCTACTACCTCTTGAGCTCTTTTAGTATTTTTGTAAATTTTAATTTAAAACTATTTTGTGGTCAAATCTATTTGAGGAATGTTGGACTAGGATGGAACCAGTCTTACCTTTAAGACTACAGTAAGTCTTCATTTAACGACATCAATAGAGTCTTGGAAACTGCAACTTTAATTGAAATGACATCTATCAAAACCAATTTTACCATCAAATAATTGATATCAACAAGTGTTAAGTTCCTACAGCAAAAACATTCCTACTGGTCACAAAAACATTGCCAAACTTCTAAATAAGGACTCAAAACATAATATTAAAAAATGAAATAAATATGAGTTATACATAAATCTAAGAACTATTAATTAAAACAAGTAAGAGAATTATTTTTCAACCCACCTATTCCAGTTCAGAGTTGCGTGTGGCCAAAGCCACTCCTGGCAGCTCAGAGCACAAAGCAAGACCCACACTAGACAGAACACCCTTCCATCACATGGTGCACTCACACACATACACATACTCAGATTAGGACAATGTAGACTCTCCAATTAACCTAACATACATATTTTTGGAGTATGGGAGAACACCCACACAGACATGGGGGGAATAGGCAAACCACACAGATATTAATTCTTTCCGGGAACTAAAAAATTTTTTTCTCAACAGCATTAGAATAAAATGATGTTGAACAAAACAACGTTATTGGAGGACCTGCTGTACTTTGTGGACTGTGACTAGTCATGGTGATCACTGAGTTATCTGCTATGTTGGACACTGTCCTAATCACTTCAAAATAGTTATTTACTTTGAGCCTCCCTTCAAAACCATTATATTCCTCTGAGTTAAATGGCATTAGATCTCTATTTAACAGTGGGGGGGCATGTAGGCTTGGGCCTAGTAAGTTTTGTATCCCAGGTTCACGTCTGGATCCTTGGAGCTCTGGAGCCTGTGCTCTTTCCACATTGGCTCTTAGCTGTGTCCTTTCAGTATTGCAGGTCTAAACTTTGTGCCAAGGTCACTAACCCTTCCTTTTACCTGAACATTCCTACAGAGGCAGGCTTTGGTACTTTGTTTTGCTACTGCATTTCTCCTTTGCTCATGCTGATTCTCTCGTGTTCCTTACTTTCTAATTCTTTGTGCCCATTTATCTTACCCATTTTTCAGGATCTCTTCAGATCCACCTTTTCTTCTGTGAAACTTGTCTGGATCTTGCAACACAACTTTTCTCACAGGAATATTTCCCTTCTTTTTTAAGTAAAAAGGGGAGGGAGGGAAAAGAGGAGAATGCCTGGATTTCCTTCAGCCACAGTTTTCTGTCTGTCTGAGGACTTCTTACCTCTATAAGCAGGAGCCACCTGCCAAGGTCAGCCATGGGCCAAGGTCAGCCCTTCTGGATCTGCCCTGAGACTGAGTGGCCTGAGGTCCTCACTGTGAGCTCTGTCTGCTCTATGCCCCTTTAGCTACAGCATTTCTGTTTAGGAATGTTTTCTTTCCCTAATCCAGGCCTAGAACACCACGATTAGCTTCAACAGTGCAACTATATTCAGCAGCCAAGGCCAGTGTCTTGTGGCCACTCCTTCTAAAAAACCCCCAACCCCTGTTCTTCCCCAACAGTTGTCTCTGAGTCTTAAATTTATCTGTTTGAAGCAATTCCTTTTTGTTTTTTAAACAAAACTCAATCATTGGACTTTGTCCTTTGTAGATGAAGTGAGAGTTGCTTTCTGAGGACTGGCTCATACCAGCTACCAGCTGCTTTTAAATTGCTGCAGGTCTTTAAAGAGACAGTTTAGTTGTGGACCAAATTTCCTACCCACAGAACCTTGTTGTCTGTAGGATTCTAGTGTAGACTATGACAGTGTTGAGGTGGGTGACACCTGGCAAAGGTGCATGAGAGGTACATGAGTTTGGTTTTAATCTCCCATTGGGTCAAAGTCTTGTAGAGTTAATCTCTCTCTCTCTCTCTCTCTCTCTCTCTCTCTCTCTCTCTCTCACACACACACACACACACACACACACACACACACACACACAGTTGGCAGTATGTGTGCCATGTGCAGGAATGGTGAACAAAACCCAAACACACACATTATAGCCATATGGGCTGATGATCAAACAGAAGTAAAGCCTCATCATTTGGAGGCCTCTGGCATTGGCAGTGTGTCCTATCTGGAGAGTATCCTCAGTTAGCAGTTACTTTGTAAAAGACCGAAAGACTAGGCTGTGCATATTTGGCCTCAGCCATACAAGATAAAAATGCAGTCAGAAGGATGTGATGGAAGACAGCCTGTTGGAGGAAGGTCCTGAAGAACACAGAGTGAAAGAATGGTAGCCTCAAGCTGGCCTTCCTCCAGCTTTGTCTCTTGGATTTTGCACTGGAGCTGAGAAGGAGGGACTAAGTTTTTGGGTAATGACTGGCTCCTTTCTGCCTTCTTGTTAGAATACAGAATCCCAACTCCAGTAGTAATACCACATTGAATACTCCATTTATAATGCCCTAAAATTTGGGGTTAGAAAAAAACAGACCTCCATCTGCCTTTGGGGAAGACTAAAAGGAAGTTTCTCTATTAGTATCTTGCTTATTATTGCCATTGCATTTAAAAATCTGTGAGGGGCTCAGATTTTGTCATCCTATATACTAAAGAGGTAGTATGCAAATTGACTGTCACTCCTCGTACAAGATAGCTGCCTCCATGTGGTCACAGATAGTTGCCCCCATGTGGTCACAGGTAGCTGCCCCCATGTGGTCAGAAGATGGCCGTGCCCATGTCACAAGATGGCCACCACAAGATAGCTGGCAGGGGAGGGCAGTTGGGGACAAACAGGCCAGCAGGGGAGGGCAGTTGGGGGCGATTGGGCCGGCAGGGGAACAGTTAGGCGTCGATCCGGCTGGCAGGGTAGTGGTTAGGGGTGATCAGGCTGCCAGGCAGAAGCGGTTTGGGGCAATCAGGGAGGCAGGAAGGCGAGCGGTTGGGAGCCAGCAGTCCCAGATTGGAGAGGGTGCAGACTAGGCTGAGGGACCACCCCTCCCCCCCGCTTGAATTTCGTGCACCAGGCCTCTAGTGTATCATAAATGCAATAAGGGTGGCAACCATGTCCTTAAAATAGTACCATGTGTATGGTATATCTGACCTGGTGGCTGAATGAGTGAAGAGGCTACTAGCCCGAAGTCAGGAGCATCTTACCTTGAAAGTCTGAGATTGTGTCTGTGGCATTTTATTTGGGTGTGGGTTAGGATGGGAGATGGCTCCCTCAGTGCTTGTGACCATTGATTGTCTTCATTGGAGCCTGACTTGCCAGGTTTGTGGGGACTCTTGAGGATTATAGAGTACTTGTTGTTGGAAGTGGTCTCAGATGAGTGAAAAGTCTTCCTTAGTGCCAAGGGCTGTCAGAGGTACTCTTCAAGCCCCAGCCCATTTCCCTATCACTTGGCCATGGTAGGGAGAAGTGGGCATATCACGTGTTAACAACTGCTTACCTTACTTTTTGGGAAGATAGGAATTTTCAGATCTTTCCCTCGTGTTTATGTAAAACATGGGAACAAAATAATTGCCATGAATGAACAGAGATGGCTGTCATTTAATCCCATGCATATGTGTTCCTAACAGTCTTCCTTTAAACATTCTGTGACTAGGAAAGTTGTGAATAAAGTTAAACCAATGATTAGAAGTAATTGTCAACCTTCCTACCCCTGAATAGGATGCAGATAATAAGTAAAGTCAATATTTGGTTTGTATACCCTCTGTATCTAATCTGCTTTATTATATCTTTCTTCAAAATGTCTTTGGAAATTGGTTATCCTGGCACCTAAAATTACACTTGCCAAAATTGCTGCTCAGTGTTTGTTAAATTACTTTTCCTTTTAAAATTCCTGTTCCTGTTGCCATAGCTCTAAACTGGTCCCCCTTCATCTCATGTCCAAGGGATTGCCCAGGCCCCCTGTACACACCTGTCTGCAGTTCCACCTTCCTTGGTACCACCCTCCTGGCTACAACCAGACCATTGTGCTTTGAAGGCTGGGTGCTCCTACTCATGTCTCCAGTGAGCTCTCCTGCCTGATCAGCACCACTTTCACTCTCCTCCCAGTCCCCTGCATGCACTCTGCTAAGTTTTGCTCTAGCTTTCTATGCCTTCTCTCTACCCAAAGGGCCTGGCCTCTCTTCTCTGCTTATCAAATCCTAAGCATCCCTACCCTGACAGCTTGGCCATACAGTTTAGAAAATGTTTGCTTGTTTGTTATAGTGCCTGTGTTAGTTTTTTCCTTAATTAGATTGTAAGCTTCTTGAGGGTGGCATATTGTCTTCTTTTCTGCTTGCTTCATTCAGTGGTCATCATACACTTTGTGAACAGTTAGCAAACCCTTCAGGATATAGCTTTTACATTTTGCTGTTGAGTTCAACTGCACCTTTTAATACTTTAAATCAGGGGTCCTCAAACTTTTTAAACAGGGGGCCAGTTCACTGTCCCTCAGACCGTTGGAGGGCCGGACTATAGTTTTAAAAAAAACTATGAACAAATTCCTGTGCACACTAGCAGCGATATCTTATTTTGAAGTAAAAAAACAAAACGGGAACAAATACAATATTTGTATTTGCATGTGGCCCGCGGGCCGTAGTTTGAGGACCCCTGCTTTAAATCCTATCTAATAAAAGAGAAAGATGCAAATTGACCATGGCCCCGAACGGCTTCCCATTGGCTAATCAGGGTGATATGCAAATTAACTGCCAACCAAGATGGCGGCCGGCAGCCAGGCACCTGAAGCGAACAGGAGGTTTGCTTGCTCCAGTGACGGAGGAAGCCAAGGTTCCCTGCCTGCTGCTGCCGGCCTCTGAGCTGCAACTCTAAGAAACATTGTTGCAAATATAGAAGGTAAACATTCCCCAGAAACCTGCTTTCAGCCAGCAGGATCGCAACAGTGTTACAATTATAGAACCCAAACAAACCCAGATCCCTGCTTTCAGCAGCGGAGGTCTCATAGCTGGAGCCGAGCCTCAGAGCTAAAACCGGCTCTCAGCTCCAGTGACAGCCATAGAAGGTAAATAAATTCCAGAATAAAAAAAAAAAAAGAAAAAAAGGAGAGGTTGGGAGCCTCAGTTGCCCGCCAGCCTAAAAATGGCCCTCAGCCCCTCACCCAGACTGGCCAGGCACCCCAGTGGGGACCCCCACCCTGAAGCAACAAGATGGCGGCTAATTTGCATACTGAAGGCAGGCGGCAGCGGGAAAGGCTGTCCGCGGTCCGGGACCGGGATCTGTGACCCTGCTGGGCGGGGGGCAGTGCTTGAAGCTGTCCGCGGTCTGGGACCCGGATCTGTGACCCTGCTGGGCGGGGGGCAGTGCTTGAGGCTGTCCGCGGTCTGGGACCCGGATCTGTGACCCTGCTGGGCGGGGGGCAGTGCTTGAGGCTGTCAGTGGTCCCAGGACCCGGATCTGTGACCCTGCCGGGCGGGGGGCAGTGCTTGAGGCTGTCCACGGGACCAAGACATGGATCTGTGACCTGCCGGGTGGGGGGCAGCGCTTGAGACTGTCCGCGGTCCCGGGACCCGGATCCGTGACCCTTCCCGGCGGGGCAGCAGCTCGCACAGGGGCGGATCGGCTGGGGTTGGGCAGGGCAAGACGCCTGGCTTCCGCCCAGCCCCAGTCACTCTGGGCAGGTGAGCAGTGCAGAGAGCCTCTGGACAGGGGAGGCAGGCCGGCGGAGGGCGGCCTGTACTCCCCACATGGCGGTGGTGACAGCTGTGAGCGTGCCAAGCGGAGCCTGCAGGCTGAGCTGAAGTAGCGCCTGCAGGCCATCAGCGCCCAGGGGTGGCTGTGCAAGATCCGCCTCCTGGCCCAGAAGGTGCAGGATCGCAGGGACAGCCACCGTGGCGGGCCAGACTGACGTCCTCCTGGCCGAACCATGGGGCTTTGCGGATCTGCAAAGCCAGAGGCCTCTGGTGTGCACATCCCCCCTGGCATGCGAACATCCCCCAGCACACTGTCACCCTCCCGCGCCTGCAACAGTTGCAAACCAAGGCGTGCACAAGTTCCCCCCACCTCTCCACCACATTTCCATCAACCCAGCATGCCTAATACCCCCACAGAATGTGCACACATCCCCTCAGATGCGCTCACGTCCTTTGGAGAGTGTCTGGGTGTTCTGGGTGCTGAGAGTGGGCGCCTGTGAGATGACAGTGAGAGGGCGGAGTGGTGATGCCCTGTTCCCACGGAGGCCAGTGCAGCTACGAGATCACCTCTGGGGGGTTAATGCAGGTGCTGAGGCAGGAGCAGGTGCAGACAGACACACCTGGTGGGCGCGGGCGGCCCTCGCTGAGGTGCCTTTGGTCAGTGTTCAAGATCAAGAACCCAGAGGCGGAGAGGAATTCCGTCCTCTCAGTGTAACAGTGGGATAGTCGGGGCGACTGTAGAGAAGGAATGTGCACTTTGGGTGCCAGCACCCATGAGCAAAGGCTGCCGTGACTGAGCCTCGCTTGCTTGGGGCCTAGCTCACTCCTGCCGGGCAGCGGGTGACAGGATGTGCTTTTCTGAATTAATGAGAGAAAACGTTGATTCTCCTGCTGCCCACGAAGGTGGAAAGTGAAGTGGGGAGACATGTGGGGAGTGAGTGAGGTTCCCTGTCTGGGGGTTCCAAATCTGCTGTTGGTTTATTTCACCTCTGACTAGAGATATACAGGGTGTCCCCCCAAAATGTATACACACTTTGAATACCTACTAATTCCAATGGTTTTAAGCATAAGAAAGAAAGAACAATGGAGCTGTCATCTGTTAACACTTGGAGTGCGGGTGAATTTCCCGCCAAAATATAAGATGGCTCTGTCTTTTGGTTTTGTTCCATCCACCAAAAGGGTGGATTACAAATAAATATTTGGTAATACGCAGTTACAATCGGCCCGAGTTTACACGTTTCCCGCACTCCACCGCAAATCTATATGAACCGAGTTAAAGACGGCTCCCGCGGAGTACGCGCAATTCACGCGAGCCGACTTAACTCGTTTCCCGCAATCCAAGTGTTAAAAGTGTGGGCACAAACAGGTAGTTGGACATTCCCTGAGGGGTCTCAGGTTGGAGAGGGTGAAGGCCAGACTGAGGGGCCCCTTTCCTCCCGCCTCTACCCCAGTGCACAAATTTCGTGCACCAGGCTACTAGTGTTATTATAATGTACTAGAGGCCCGGTGCACGAATTTCGTGCACTGGGGGGGGGGGGTGTCCCTCAGCCCAGCCTGCACCCTCTCCAATCTGGGACCCCTTGGGGGATGTCTGACTTCCAGTTTATCTGCCTAAACCAGCAGTTGGACATCCCTCTCACAATCCGGGACTGCTGGCTCCTAACCGCTCGCCTGCCTGATTGCCCCTAACCACTCTGCCTGCCAGCCCGATTGACCCCTAACCACTCCCCTGCTGGCCTGATTGACACCTAACTGCTCCCCTGCCGGCCCAATCACCCCCAACTGCCCTCCCCTGCCAGCCCGATTGCCCCCAACTGCCTCCCCTGCTCGTTCGATGGCCCCCAACTGCCCTCGCCTGCAGGCCTGATGGCCCCCAACTGCCCTCCCCTGGAGGCCTGTCCCCCACAACTGCCCTCCCCTGCCGGCCTGGTAGCCCCCAACTGCCCTCCCCTAGAGGCCTGGTCCCCCACAACTGCCCTCCCCTACTGGCCATATTTTGACAATGTGGTGGCGGCCATCTTGTGATGACGTGGCAGCAGCCATATTGTGGCAGCCATCTTGTGATGATGTGGGGGTGGCCATCTTGTGATCATGTGGGTGCGACTATCTTGTGGTGGCCGTCTTGTGATGACGTGGGGGGTGGCCATATTGTGATGATGTGAGGGTGTGAGGGTCAATTTGCATATCACCTCTTTATTATATAGACTAGAGGCCCGGTGCACAAAAATTTGTGCACTCGGCGGGGGGTGGGGGGGGTGTCCCTCAGCCCGGCCTGTGCCCTCTCACAGTCAGGGACCCCTTGGGGGATGACCATCTGCTGGCTGAGGCCTGCTCCCCAGGGGATTGGGCCTAAGCTGGCAATCAGACATCACTCTGGCAGCCCGGCAGCCGTCAGGGGATGTCCACTTGCCAGCGGGGAGCAGACCTAAGCTGCAGTCAGACATCCTTGGCGCTGCTGAGGAGGCAGGAGAGGCTCCCACCACCACCGATGTACTGGCAGCCATCAGCCTGGCTTGTGGCTGAGCAGAGCTCCTCCATGTGGGAGCTCACTGACCACCAGAGGGCAGCTCCTGCATTGAGCGTCTGCCCCCTGGTGGTCATTGTGTGTCATAGTGACCAGTCATTCCCAGTCTTTCTGCTGTTAGGGTCATTTTGCCTATTACCCTTTTACTATATAGGATAGAGGCCTGGTGCACAGGTGGGGGCCGGCTGGTTTGCCCTGGAGGGTGTCCCGGATCAGGGTGGGGGTCCCCACTGGGGTGCCTGGCCAGCCTGGGTGAGGGGCTGATGGCTGTTTTCAGGCTGCCTGCATCCCCTTCAGGGTGGGGGTCCCCATTGGGGTGCCTGGCCAGCCTGGATGAGGGGCTGAGGGCTGTTTTCAGGTGGGCCAAGCCTGCAACTGAAGCTCCCAGTCTCTCCTTTTTTTCTTTTTTCTTTTATTCTGGGATTTATTTACCTTCTGTAATTGAAACTTTGTTGTGGCTCCAACTCGGAGGCCGGCTGGCTGAAAGCAGGTATCTGGGGTTTGTTTAGCTTCTATAATTGAAACATTGTTGCTTCCGGAGCTCAGAGCTGGGCTGCAGCAGGTGGGGAACCTTGGCTTCCTCCATCACTGGAGCAAGCAAGCTTCTTGCTCGCTTCAGCTGCCTGGCTGCCGGCCGCCATCTTGGTTGGCAGTTAATTTGCATATCACCCTGATTAGCCAATGGGAAGCGTAGCGGAGGTATGGTTAATTACCATGTTTTTCTATTATTAGATAGGATGTCCCTTAGGAAGATGTTGGCTGTAATTCTATTAAGAGATGTTAACTTATGGTAGTTGTACTGGTGTACGAAAACTTCTACAGTTAATCTCCAGTGTGGTACTCATTTCAGTACACATGAACTGTACATTTGTGCAGTGTCATTACTTCAAGAATGACTCTGTGAATGCATTTTGTAGCCTTTCGTGGGGGTGGGGGGGAGTAGTAAAAGAAGAGAATTCCATGTTAAAATTATTATTTTTTAAACATTGGTCATGTATTGGGCAGAAACAGTGTTCATAACATTTTTCTGGGCTTAGGTATGTTGTTTTGGAGATCTTTACGTATTCGGTATACACTGTAGTGACCTAACATAGAAAATTGTAGCATGTCATTGCAAGCTTTCTCTGCTGTCACCAATGAAATTATTAAAAAACAAAATAAAATGACAACAACAACAACAAAAAACAATTAGTAAATCCTTGATTCACAAACTGAATCACTGGCCTAGAAAATATTCAGTAAGAAGCATTTTCCTACCATTACCCCATTTTGAATTATTTTTCTATAGGTCTTATTTTCCATTTTGGGCTAAATGTTCTGGGCTTAGGAAAAGAAACCTCAAACATTTCATAAAGTTGGCCTGTGGACTAAAGGGTCCTGGGTTCGATTCCGGTCAAGGGCACATGCCCAGGTTGCGGGTTCAATCCCCAGTAGGGGGCGTGCAGGAGGCATCCAAGCAATGATTCTCTCTCATTGATGTTTCTATCTCTCACTCCCTCTCCCTCTCTCAAATCAATAAAAATATTTTTTTTAAAAAAACGAAAGCTGAATCTTGTGGTACTGCAAAGGACTGTTCTGCTCTTTGGAAGGTAAGGTGGTAAAGGAGAGGAGTAGCTATATAGATAGGTGTGATGTGGTAATTGTGGCAGCAAATGTGGCATGGGGCTCAGAGACCTTCCTCTCAACAGGAGCCCCATACCACACTTGCTGCCACCACTACTGCATCATACCTATCTGAGGGTAGGCACAGCTGGGGGGTGGGAATGGGGTACAGACCCTTCAGCCTATCTCGCTTTCCCTTTCTTATCTCCTGTTTACCCACCTCCACCCCCAAGTCAGGACAACTCTTGCCATGTTAGAGATATTGCCTCTTCAAGTAGCACAAGTGTAAGGAGCAAACTCTAGGAGTTGGTGTATGTATTGAGAATGTGGGCTTTTACTTTATCAGGAACCCTCTTAAGCTGTTTTGGACCTGTTGAGGATTGGTAAGGGGCTCCAAGAGCATTTCCTATGGGTCTGAGACCATGTGCCCATCTACTTAGGGAAGGATCATGGAGTCGAGAGTGTAGAAGCAAAGTGGAGGCTGAGAGGCTGATCTGGAGATAGGTGTTCTCGTGGTCAGATTTTGAGAATGGGAGCAGACCTCTGCCAGGTGGCCCTCTTCCCCAGGGGCTGACAGTTCTTGCACAGTGAGACTGGTCATGGGGTTATTTAGGAAGGAGGTTTCTGTAGTTGCTCTCTTGTTAGTTTGTTCATTTATCTTCTCAGCTCTTCAAGTCAAAAATCTTCGGATTATCCTCTCTTACTCTCATACCTCATATTTTATTCATTAATAAATTCTTTAAATTTTATTTCATATTTTGATCTAGAATCTGACTACAACCTATATTGATACTTCTCTAGGCCATGCCACTATCACCTATCCCCTGGATTTTTTTTTTTTCCAGTAACCTTCAAACCACTTTCCCTGTACCCCTGCCCTTGTATCCTTAGATTGTCAACACAACAGCCAACGTGGTCCTATTAAAACCTGGGTGGCAGTCTCTTCTTTCTTATTTAAACTTCTGCAGTGGTTTCCCAATGCCCCCATCCCACTCTGATGAAAGCTAAAGCCCATCTTGCTTTGCACATGCTGTTCCCTTGCCTCAGAGGCTCCCAGGTAACCCTGGCTGGCTCCCTTAGTACTTTGCTCTGCTTTCACTTTCCTTAAGGCTTCTCAGCCATCCTGGTTAACATCACCACCTCTTCTCAATCCATACAGCACTTCCAGCCCCCCTTCTACCCTGTTTTTCCTTCATAGCATATATTTCTTTTTAATATGTTAGGGTTTGCTGTGTGTTGTCTCTCTACCACTAGAATGAAAGCTCCAGGAGGACAGGAAGTTTTGTTTGTTTTGTTCACTATTCTGTGCCAAGTGCCTGGAATATAGGGAGTGAACAGTAAATATCTGTTGGCTTCAGGCATTTATTCTGCATCCATTATGTACTGGGGACCAGGCTCTGGGGCCCATGCATGTACACACACAGGAATAAAACTGGTTGCTACCCCTACTGAGCTCACTGCAAAGTGATGGCAGTGCAGTGAGAGTAGTACTGAGGGAGTTGAGTAAATTTCTGTGGAGGTACAGAGGGAGTTGTGTCATCCCTTGAAGGTGAGCATAACTTCCCTACAACTGCTCTGCTATTCTTTATACACATCCTGTCTTCATCTTTTTCTGTGAGGCGGAGAGAGAATTATCAGCTTCCTTTTGCTAATCAGTCATTTCACAAATATTAAATGCTTTTTGCATATTAAGTGCATTTCTGGGCACTGTAATACTGCTGGATCTTAAAGGCAGGGGAGGTATCATGAGTATTTTGTTTTATGCCAAATGAGTCCAGTTCCTTTAACCTTTCCTTATAAGACCTGTCTTCTATCCAGTTAATCATTTTTTTCCTGTACCCATTCCAGTCCCCCACCCCCACCTTTATTTATATTTGTTTTTCTGTTCTAGAAGGATTCCATCCCTATCAGGAGGGAATTTATTTCTTTAATTTACCTAATGCTTTATTAGCAAGAACAATCCTACCCTTCCTCCCTTCTCCAAATGGTAGGCAGCCATTATAAACCACCCCTGGTGCCAGCTGCATTTCACACCATAAAACAGGCCTGAGGTCCAGAGCCACCACCGCCTCAGCCCCCTTCTTTTGGCCAGTTCTGGCCCACAGATAGTTCAACTTGACCTGTCAAGGGATATCTTTGGCTTTTTGGGTAGAGAAATTCATCTGTTCCAGCTTTAATAGAAGAGGATGAGGATTAAGTCTTAGACCAGCTAAGGAGCCATCTTTGGAAGAAGGACAGAGCCATGCTGTAACTTGGCTTTTTATTTTTTTTTTCTCTATAACTACTCCAGACATTTGTCATCAACACTACGAAGAGTGTTCATTTCACCTAGCCTCTGACTCTGAGGCGTTTACATTTTGGGGAACATAACACAGTTAACAATATGGCCTGCAGTCCTAAAATCACTCTAGTAAGAGTGAGTCTTATTTGTTGAGTTAATGAACTGTGTTAAGAGATTTGCTGAGCTTTGTATTAGTACAGCTTTTCTGCAGGAGTTAGAACTAGAAGAGGGCTGGCCTAAAAGTGTTAGAATTTGATTGTTAGGGGATTTACATTATTTTAAGGAAAATCTATAGGTTTATATCATCCACGGTTCACTTAAGAGATCAAATCATGCCATCTTATTGGATCTGTTTATCCTGAGATTTCAGTTATGGGTAATGGGAAATATTTAGTTTCTTGGGGGTGGATATTTCTTCCTTTTTAATTCCCTCAGAAAAGCTCTGCCCTTTTATTAGTAGCAGGACTGCTTACCACTGAACTCCAGCCACAGCTGTTTTCTGTAAGCAGGCACCAGTTGATAAGCTGCCATGGTGGAGTCTGTCCTGCCTCCATATAAGACTACTAGAGGCCTGGTGCACGGATTCATGCACCCGTGGGGTCCCTCAGCCTGGCCTGCACCCTCTCGTAATCCAGGACCCTTCGGGGGATGTCAGCCTGCGGGGATCAGGCTGAAACCAGCAGTCCGACATCCCTGGAAAGTTGCAGTGCACGAAGCAGCAGGCGGCCAGGGAGGAGCCTGAGCCTGGGCCAGGTGCCGCGCCACTCCCACTCATCCTGGCCCTGCTGTGCCTGCTGCCACCACCGCCACTCACCAGCTGTGAACCTGGTGTCTGGCTCCCGTCAGTCAGCTGGGTGGCGCTCCTGCTGTGGTAGTGCACTGACTACCAGGGGGGCAGCTCCTGCATTGAGCATCTGACCCCTGGTGGTCAATGTGCATCATAGTGACCGGTCAAATGGTTGTTTGGTCGCTTAGGCTTTTATATATATAGACAAGAGGCCCCATGCACAAAATTTGTGCACTGGGGGAGGAGGTCCCTCAGCTCGGCCTGCGCCCTTTCGCAGTCTGGGACCCCTTGGGGGATGTCCGACTGCTGTTTAGGCCTGCTCCCCACGGGACCCCTTGCCTCTTACCGCCCACCTGCTCACTGCTCCTTACTGCTTGGCTCGCTGCTCCTTAGCACTGCCGCAGAGGCAGGAGAGGCTCCCGCCACTGCCACTGCACTTGGCAGCCATGAGCCTGGCTTCTGGCTAAGCGGCACTCCCCCTGTGGGAGTGCACTGACCATCAGGGGCAGCTCCTGCATTGAGCATCTGCTGCCTGGTGGTCAGTGCGCATCATAGCGACTGGTCATTCTGGTCATTCCACCATAACAGTTGCTTAGGCTTTTATTATATAGATGAGCCATTTTAGCTCCTTCAGTGTTTCCCTTAGGAAATATAGACTTCTATTAAGGTATATGCATCAGTTACGATTAGTTTCAGTTGGAAATTGCAAAATATGGCTTAAACATGAAAGGAGATTTTCTGCTTTATGTAATAGAAACTTAGAAGTGGGAAGCTCCAGAGCCAGTATGGCGGGCTTCATGGTCAAAGTCCTGACTCCTTCTATCTAGAAAGATAGCAGTTTTAGGCCTATTAGCTGCAGCTTGTGGTCCACTCCATGCATTGACAGGTGAGGTTAACTTGACCTAACTTTACTACACTGGCACATGATTTCTATCCTTTTAGGTTTCCATGGTCAAACATGGTTGTTGGAGCTCCAGCTATCATATTTTTGTCACCAGGGAAAATATAAAAGGGAGGAAATGTAGAGAAAGACAAAATGTTGCTCTCCCATGTGAGACATTTCCTATAAGGTCTTTCTGGAAGGTTCACACACTTCTGCTCACATTTTATTAGCCAGAACTTAGAAAACATGGTCGCAAGGAAGGCTGGGAAATGTGGTTTTGTAACTGAGCACATTGTTGACCCTAATAAATTTGGGGTTCTATTATAAGAAAGAAGTCTTTGCTGTACTTAGTGTGCTTTAGTTAGTGTCTAACATACTTTTTACTTCATGTGGATCCACTTCTTCCTGCCCTGTCTCTCATGAACATTGAGAGGAGCTGAACATAAATACAGTGTTTCTTCCTCCAGATACTTTCTGGATGTTCTTGCATCTCTCCTTTGAACTAAATAATAATCTAATTGCAGGAGTTTGTTGGAATTCTAGTGAGTGAGAGAGTGCATGTATTTCTGTAGGTGATATCTTAGCAGCAGTGGCAATAAAGGCCTGGGCATACCTGGGAGGTTGCTGTTCTTATGTCTCTGAGCCCTTCCTCCCCTTCCCCTCTCTAAATCCTGGGGGTTTTTTAGAAGTTGTGATCTTGATGTTTGGCTTCTCATAGCAGGATGCCTCAGAGGAGTGGGCACTGGGTGAGCACACAGCATCTCTGAACATGGTGGATTGAGCCAGTGCAGACTTAAGTATGAGAAGCTGAAGTGTATGTTTATGTCCCCTCCGCAGCTTCTCTTCTATGGCTGCATCTCCTAAGAGATGGCTCATTTTTCTTCCCTCGTGCACATATACATTCATAAGCACTGTTTAATGGACCAAGATTTTGGTTTATGACTAAAAATTATGAAAACTTTAAATTATCTGGACCCAAGTCCTTAGGAAACCTGGATCCTATACTCAGCTCAGTGAGTCAGTTAGATACCTCTCGGATCTTCTTCAATTTGAATCCTCAGCAGCTCTGTGATATCAGCTTGGGGCTTTTCAGGCATGAGAAATGTTTCCACCTCCCACCCTGGCTGGAAGTTGTCCAGGAAATTGTCACTGACACATTGAGATGCACAAATGGAGCAAACTGTCAAGAGAAATGTGGAGTTCATCTTAGAAAACGTTGCTCTCAGCAGTAGCACAAGAAAGTGTGAATTTGTAAGAATTAGGTTAGTATATTGAGGGATGATGGTAGGTGAAAATAAGTGTGTGAGTCTAGGAGACTGTCTTGGCTCTTAGATTTTAAATGGTTCTCAGCTGGGAGTCTTTCTATATGTGCACTGCTGCACACAGCTTATTCCAGTGCTGGGTCTGCCTTGGGTGAACAGTCACTGCTAACTCCTCACTGTACTGATATTCACATCCTCTCCTAAGTGGAACAAAAGGAAGGATCCCTGTATAGAATGGGGAATGGGAGGGCATGGATTTCACAGGAACAAAGTCATAGAGTGTTTGGGGGTGGGGCAGACACACCTGTGGTTTAGGTTAAGTTAGGGTCAGAATGAAACTGTCATTCCCAGTCCGAACCTTTGAGTCTTTCAGGTGCCTGGCTTTCTTTTATACCTGAACAAACCAGGGGGTTTTGAGGAGTGAGATGGAAAGAGGATGATTACAGCTAATAGCCACCATTTAAAAAAATATTTTTGATATATATTTATTTTTTTATTTCAGAGCAGAAGGGAGAGGGAGAGAGAGATAGAAACATCAATGATGAGAGAGAATCATTGATCAGCTGCCTTCTGCATAACCACTACTGAAGATCAAGCCCACAACCCGGGCATGTGCCCTGACCAGGAATTGAACCTTGACCTCCTGGTTCATAGGTTGATGCTCAACCATTAAGCCACATTGGCCAGACTAGCCACCATTTATTGAACACTTATTTTGTGTTAGGCATCCTAGTGGCTAAATGCATTATCAATTAATTCTTAACAAAGTCCTATGCTGTGGGTATTGAGTTTCAGAGAGACTGAGTGACTTGATTAAAGTCACACAGCTAATTAGTAGCAAAACCAGGATTTGACTCTAATTCTGTTTGACTCAAGCCTATGCCCTTACCCATATCAGAAATCTGCTTCTCTCTCATTATTCATTCAACAAGTGTTTTAATGCCCACTGTGTTCTAAGCACTCTTCTGCTAGAGATACTAGTAGTGAGCCACACAGTTAAAAATCCTTACCTTCATGGATCTTATATTACAGCAAAGGATAATTTTCCACTTTCTTTCACGATCAGTTTACTATATGTATTACATCTTTCTAGCCCTGTATTTTATATAAATATTACACTTCTTCCCCAGAATATTTCTTTTTAAAAAATATATATTTTTATTGATTTTAGAGAGGAAGGAAGAGGGAGAGATAGAAACATCAATGATGAGAGAGAATCACCGATCGGCTGCCTCCCGCACGCCCCCTTACTGGGGATCGAGTCCACAACCTGGGCATGTGCCCTTGACCGGAATTGAACCTGGGACCCTTCGGTCCGCAGGCTGACACTCTATTCACCGAGCCAAACCGGCTCGGGCCAGAATATTTCCTAAATAACTCTTCTTTTTCTCAAAGACTAAAATGAGGGGATTCTTGCCCTGGCCAGTGTGGCTCAGTTGGTTGGTTTAAAAAAGAGGGGTTTCTTGTTTGCTGGATATTGGGATATTGATTCTTAATACACTTCCTACCCTCACTCCCCCCAAACCATCATAACTGGTCATGGGGTAGGTAAGATAGAGCACTTTATGGAAGGCCTGGGGTTCTTGGGAGCTCACCCATACCTGGGATCTGGCTTCACCTATCAGACCACTTCCCTTATTTCCCAGGGAGAGGTAGTCCTGGCTTATGTGGAGTTCTTTTGCTTGTCCTTCCTACTTCCCACTCTGAGAAGTTGTTTTTGAGGTGGGTGAGAGTGATGTCAGGAAATCAGTGGTGGTTTAGTTCTGCCTCCTCACCTCCAGAATTGTAGCAAATTGTAAAGGCTGGGAGAGTGTAACGTGGTGCGAGATTTAAGGAGGAGGCATGCTACGCTGCCTTTGCATGTCAGAACTGATCATTTACTGCAGAGATTTATAATCTGGACACTGGAATTTCTTCGATGGTACCTCCAAGAAAAGAAAACACAAGATTGTTGAAAGGGTCTGGAGAAAGGTAAATGGGGTACTGGGGAGGCTGGGGTCTACCTACCCCTATTTCAGTCAGAGCAACTTTTACCTGTTCTAGATTTTGGGGATGGATACTAACAAAAGGTTAATCACTTAGCTAGTCCAGTCCTGTCTTTTTTACAGAAAAGGAGTCTGCAGCCTTGCCCAAACAAGTGTTATATCCAAGGTTGGATGGTCTAATGAGCTGTTGAATCAGTACAGGAATCCTGTTCCCATCCTTCAGGTCACTTCCACGTTCGGTTTCACGTCAGATAATGTGAGTGGAGTTCTGAGTGATCTGACTCCTGCTGGGCACCTTCACAGAATGTTAACATATTGATTCTCTAGAAGTGAATTAGTAGATTCCTCTCTTAATATCTCATAAAAGAAAAATGTTTGACTTCATGGCATCCTTTAGCAGTCATTTCATTCCTCAAAAGTCATATTTGACCTTAAATAAGTCCACAGTTTCTTTTTGGTGCTTTGAGTTTTTCCTTTCACAAAAGGGATAATAAATACTAGATATATGCAATGGAGTATTGACATGAAAGGAAGAGTGTCATAAAGGGCCTCTCTGATTTCCCAGTCCCTTTAGGAGTAAAGAATTGTGTTTTTACAGTACTTTACATCTGATGAAGCATTTTCACACACACTGTCAAATTTGATCCACAATAGTAAGGTAGATAGAGTTTGGATTGTAATTTCCATTTTGTAAATGTGTAAATGGATTTAGAGAGATTATCTAACTTATTAAATGACAGAGCTCTGATTCAGATTCCTGTTCCTAATTCTGAATACAGTTCTGCCATACCACCCTGCCTCTTCAAAACAGACACAATGTGCAAGCTATGGGGTCATCAAGGTAACTTTTCCTTGCTTCTGGGCATTCATTTCTGTTTGCTGAGGAACTTATTGAGAACATCAGTGCCACTTTGTCTGAAACAGCAGAGGAAGTGACCCAGCCAGGAAGTTGGGCCACATCACCAAATGGCACAGTTGAAGAGACCACTATTCTGGCCCTTCTCCTGGGAGACCTGTGTTAGGAGGCCAACATAGGGTGGAGCTGACAGTGGGATTTCCTTTCCTGTTCATTATGGTATGGTAAGTACTTAAAAATATCTCATGAAACATTCTTTGTCTAGTAGCTGAGTGTGTGCCAAAGTTCAAGGCATTAAACATCTGAGTGTTACCAAGTAGCCAAGCAGTTGGTGCTGCCTTCTGAAAGATGTTCATTCACCATGGGTGTTACCCTTTATTTGATCAACAAACTCAGGTTATTCCGTACTTCAAGCTTATTCTCAGGCCAGTCAGTAAGAAACTCTTATTCTCAGGACTCTTCAAAGAGAATTAAATAATTCTGTAATTCCTGGCAATCAAGGGTTCATACAGTTTAGGAATATTCTATCATTTTAAAAATAGATAACTATACCCTGAATGACCTGTGTGTTTGTGTTTGACTTTTGCCTAAGTTTTTTCCCCTCTTTCTAAAATATTATTTTCTCCCTTCCTGACATTTCACCCAAACTTCTCTAATCTACTCAGTCCTCTAGGGCTCTGTTTCTGATTCACTTCTTTACCTTTTCTTGAGTACCCTGGCCCAGACAATCCTTTGAATGACTTTAGCTCCTTGTTGATCAGTATGGGCATTGTGTAGGAGCTTGTTAGAAATGTAGCATCTCAGGCACCATCCAGACATACTGAATCCACATAGGAACAGTATTCCTCAGTGATTTGGTGATTTGTGTGCATGGAGAAGCATTTGCTTATAGGTCTCATGTTGTATTTATTTATCACCTTTTATTATTAGTTAACTGTTTCATTATTTCTTCCTCCCCTTTACAAATTATTCTTCTTTAAAAATGTGTTTTTTATTGATTTTTAGAGAGAGGAAGGGAGAGGAATAGAGAAGTAGAAACATCGATAAGAGAGAAACTCTTACCCCTCCTGCACGCCCCCTTCTGGGGATAGAGCCTGCAACCTAGGCATGTGCCCTGACTGGGAATTGAACCAATGACCTCTTGGTTCCTGGGTTGATACTCAACCGCTGAGCAACACTGGCCAGACCAAATTCTTCTCTTCTTAATCTCATTGTAGTACCTGACCCAACTTTGACACAGAATAGGCACTAATTAATATTTGTAGATTGACTGGGAGTCACCATTTATTAAAAAATTTGTCAGAGTATGTAGGGAATTGTATAAGAAGTATGACATATGCAGGCTCATAAAAATTTACTTCTGAAAGGACAAGAAAAAGTATGAAAGGACACAATAAAATTTAATTCACCAAGTGAGGCAATGTTGATGTAAGGGGCATAGTCATTGCAGCTAGCCAATCCTTAGATAAATTTTCCTAGCTCCATCACTTACTGTCTGTGTGTGACCTGAGAAGATTTGATTATTCTCTCCAAACCTTAACTTATTTATCTGATCTCTAAAATTGGGGTAACATAATGTTACTGAGCCAGGGTTCACTGTTTGACATGTGCAGAAGTGAATACTATTGCACTGGCCTTTGAGAAATGAAAAGAGGTTTTATTGTGAGGTCAACTAGCAAGGAGACAGGAGGCAAAGCCCAAATCTGTCTCCTCCGTCCAGAGCTCAGGGCAAGATTTAAGGGTTTCAGCACCAGATCTTTCTGGGCAGTGGACCCTTTGCTTCTTTTTTTTTTTTTTTTTTTAATAATTAAATCTTTATTGTTCAGATTATTACATTTGTTTCTCTTTTTTCCCCCCATAACTCCCCTCCTCCCAGTTCCCACCCCACCCTCCGCCCTCACTCCCCACCCACTGTCCTCATCCATAGGTGCATGATTTTTGTCCAGTCTCTTCCCGCATTTCACCCCTTCCCCCCGCCCCCCCCAAGCATAGTCAGTCCTTTCCCTTTCTATGTCCCTGATTCTATTATAATCACCAGTTCATTCTGTTCATCAGATTATTTATTCACTTGATTCTTAGATTCACTTGTTGATAGATGAGTATTTGTTGTTCATGTATCTTTACCTTTTTCTTCTTCTTCCTCTTCTTAAAGGATACCTTTCAGCATTTCATATAATACTGGTTTGGTGGTGATGAACTCCTTTAGCTTTTCCTTATCTGTGAAGTTCTTTATCTGACCTTCAATTCTGAATGATAGCTTTGCTGGATAAAGTACTCTTGGTTGTAGGTTCTTGGTATTCATCACTTTGAATATTTCTTGCCACTCCCTTCTGGCCTGCAAAGTTTCTGTTGAGAAATCAGCTGACAGTCGAATGGGTATTCCCTTGTAGGTAACTGACTTTTTTTCTCTTGCTGCTTTTAAGATTCTCTCTTTGTCTTTTGCTCTTGGCATTTTAATTATGATGTGTCTTGGTGTGGTCCTCTTTGGATTCCTTTTGTTTGGGGTTCTCTGCGCTTCCTGGACTTGTAAATCTATTTCTTTCACCAAGTAGGGGAAGTTTTCTGCCATTATTTCTTCAAATAGGTTTTCAATATCTTGCTCTCTCTCATCTTCTGGCACCCCTATTATTCTGATGTTGATACGCTTGTAGCTGTCCCAGAGGCTCCTTACACTATCTTCACACTTTCGGATTCTTTTTTCATTTTGCTTTTCCGGTTGGGTGTTTTTTGCTTCCTTGCATTTCAAATCTTTGACTTGATTCTTGCGCTCCTCTGGTCTGCTGTTGGGAGTCTGTATAATATTCTTTATTTCAGTCAGTGTATGCTTACTTTCTAGTTGGTCCTTTATCACACCATCGAGGGTCTCATTAGATTTCCTGTACATCTCATCAAGTTTATCGACAGCCTCTAGAAGCCTCTTGAGAGACCTCAAAAGTGTGGTTTTGAATTCTATATCCAGTAGCCTGCTTTCCTCCGGTTCTGTCCTTTGTGGCCTGTTTCTTTGTCTTGGCATTTTTTTTATGCTTCGCTGTGTCGATAGAGTGGCTTTCCGTGTTAAGTGTCCCAATTACCTGAGGTAGACACTCTTGGTGCACCCCCTTGTGGTCTCTGTGAGCAGTCTTGAAGATGAAAATCATTTTGTTCACCAGCTGGACCATCATTTCCTGTACTCTTTTTTTTTTAATATAGTTTTTAAAAAAATATATTTCTTTATTGATTTCAGAGAGGAAGGGAGAGGGAGAGAGAGATAGAAACATCAATGATGAGAGAGAATCATTGATTGGCTCCCTCCTGCACGCCCCCTACTGGGGATCAAGCCTGCAACCTGGGCATGTGCCCTTGATCAGAATCAAACCTGGGACCCTTCAGTTTGCAGGCCAATGCTCTATCCCAGTGATGGTGAACCTATGACACGCGTGTCAGAGGTGACACGCGAACTCATTTTTTTGGTTGATTTTTCTTTGTTAAATGGCATTTAAATATAAAAATAAATATTAAAAATATAAGTCTTTGTTTTACTATGGTTGCAAATATCAAAAAATTTCTGTATGTGACACGGCACTAGAGTTAAGTTAGGGTTTTTCAAAATGCTGACACGCCAAGCTCAAAAGGTTTGCCATCACTGCTCTATCCACTGAGCCAAACTGGCTAGGGCATTTCCTGTACTCGATTTTAAATAAAATAGAGGGCATGCCTTCTGTTAGGCATTGCATCTGTTTCACCCTCTATACCTGAAGCTTGTTATAAATCATGCTAGCATTTTAAAATTCAATACTTAAAATTTTACAATGCCAAGTCAATGAAAAATCAGATTTAACAATCCACTTTTCAGTACACATTGGTAATTCTGTAACAGCTGCCTGTATATAATACTGTGAGGTTTAATGAAAGGAGGGCCACATCTTGGAGTTTATCCTAATGTTTTCCTGTTTTCTTAAAGGATCTCTTTTTTCTGACTTACTTGCTTAGTAAAAAGAGAACACTGGCCCAACTCATTGGAGTCATGGTTTTGCTGGTGGGCGGCGTTGGTTTCTCAGGTTGAGTGACTGTCTTGGCTGGTTCAGCCTTCTCTGCAGGGATACAGGCTGCAAAGTGAATGTGTGCAGTTAGCCATGGGCTTGCCCGAGAGAACAAAGAGGAGAAGGTATGCCAGTCCCGTCTTGTGGCACAGCAGCTTTGCACTGAACTTAGATGGATAACAATTTATGTATAGTATTTCTCTTCTGAAGTAACACTCCTACTTTCTTTGAAATTTAAAAAATTTCTTCCCTCCCTCTTTTACTCCAAGCTCTTCACTCCATACTCTGAAGTCTAAAGAGTAGAGAGGCAATCTCAGGGCTTTCAGCCCTACCTTCCTGCTTGGTGTTAGGGTTCTGTGTCCTCACTAGCGTAGTTTGCTGGAGAACAGAGGGAGGAGCATTCCCGAGGAACAGGACAGGAAGAACCAGCCGCTAAAAATAGGCAGCTTAGGAGAACCTGCTGACTGCTCTCTCAGTCAAATATGGTCCTCCTGTGATTACCAAGCGCAGAGTAGAGTGTGCTTTGGAACAAAGAAGAGAAAATATGTCAACCCTCGTTAAAAGGAAGAAACAAACAAACATTACTGCAAAATATAGGCTTTTTACTATATGTTCCAGGTAAAAGGAACTTGGTGATTTTGGATGTGTGTTCCCTGGTAATTCTGGGGATATGTATGTTTGTGAATGTGTATGTGCAGGTGTGCATACGTGTATGACATTGAGAATATTCACTGTGAGGTGCTACGTACGACATTCTGGGTGGTGGTAGGTCTTCTCACAGAGGCTTTTCGTGAGAGATCTTTTGTATATATATAAGCAGAGATGTGTCCCACTGATAAAGCAACTCTCCTCACACTTAATGGAAGAAACTCCCACGGGTCATGTTTGTACAGTAAATGCACAGCCTGGGTCACTGTTTCACACAGGAGGCATACCAGCTGCAGAGCAGAGGGTCAAAAAGGAAGCTGTGCCAGCTATTCTAATATGATCTGCAAGCTATCTTATTTGCCCTTTTTCTGTTTTAAAAAAGTAGGGATCCCAGTCCGACTGGTGTGGCTCAGTGGTTGAATGTTGATCCATGAACCAGAGGTCAGGGTTTGAATCCCCGTCAGGGCACAGGCCGGGATTGTGGGCTCGATCCCCATTAGGGGTTGTGCAGGAGGCAGCTGATCAGTGATTCTCATTATTGATGTTTCTCTCTCTCCCTGTCTCTTCTTCTTTCTGAAATCAATTTAAAAAAACAAAACAAAATTTTTTTAAGAAAGAAATCTTTCCAAAATCATGGAAAATGAAATCTTCCCTGGCCTCCCAAACTATAAAGCAGATGCAAAAGGAACTGCTCTGAGTAAAGCTGGTGAGAGTCCCTAAACTCCTGGGACAGACAGAGGAGACCCCAAGGAAAACAATCTCAAGTACTTGAGATGTGACCAGCTCAAGTATGTCTGCATGCTACATTCTCTCCTAATGCTTAATACCCTGTTTTTGCCAGGGAGGATGTTCTGTCTCAACCTTCAGACCAGATTTTTAACAACTTACTAAGGGTATTGCTTTTGTATCCTTCTGGGCTTATTTTTGCCTTTTCCATCTCCTGAGAAAGTAGCTGTGCTCTCAGCAAACTGCCCTCAACCCTGCTCTGCCCTGACACCACGTGGCCCGACCTTCCATCATTCTGACCAACAGTGAAGTGCTCATGTGGTGCTTGGCCTTTATGCCTCATTTCATTTCTTTTATCTTGGTCTGGGAGGTGATTATATCTCTCACTCCTCTTTCTCTGATCTCTGGGCAGAAGAGAAGCCTTGTCTGTGGTCTTTGATGTGGTAGGCTGGCCTAGAAAGGCATTCTTTGGTGGGTGGTGAGAACATGGTGGAGGTGGGGCACACTGGTGCTCCTGGCAGGCTGGTGGGGGGCTCCACTGCTTTCACAGAGCCCCTGTGTCTCCCTGAGTAGCAGGGTCCACTTTCCCCATTAACAGCC
Source organism: Myotis lucifugus (assembly GCF_000147115.1). NCBI lineage: Eukaryota > Metazoa > Chordata > Mammalia > Chiroptera > Vespertilionidae > Myotis > Myotis lucifugus. Next base: position 8,317,916 of record NW_005871067.1, on the reverse strand, counting down.
TAGTCTCAAGTGGTCACTTCTCTGGTAGAAGAAAGCACTTCCTCATGTGGATCTTGCTATTGTTTTATTTAGGGAAACCCAGGGACATAAATGATTGAGGATCATAGTTGGTGCCTTTGTTCTGGCTCTTTTTTTTCCCATAACGGGTGGCTGTCCTGTTCCCATGATTCAGTGTGGATCGGGTGCTTAGAAGGCTCACAGCAGATGCTGGCACTCATGCTTCAGGTGAGCTAGTCAAGGACCTTGCTTTCAGATGAGCCAGGATGAGCCATACTCAAGGTGTCATCTGAAATTTATACTTTCATATACATTAGTTGATAAGAGAAAGGGAATACAAGCCTTTGGTGGCTTTAAGATTTAGGTTATGGTAGGGGGAGAGGGTGGAGGAGGTATAGGGGGAATAAATGGTGATGGGAAAAAATAAAATAAAGACTATCAGCTGGCAGTCTTCTCACTCCACTACAGGCCAAGCAGAACCAGAGGAAATGGATCTAATGGCTAGATTAAGTCTGAAGTTAATATTAGATCATATATTTATTGGCTTAATCTTAATTTTACATCTAGTCATACCTTAAAAAAAAAAGAACCCAAAGTTTCACTGCTTGTGATTGAGACATTCATATTTAATTCATACTCATTATTTAATTTATATTTAATTTGATAGTATATTTATCATTTATAGTAAGCTTTAAGAACTTAGAGGGGTGCAGTGATATCAGAAGTAAATAGCACAGTGATTTATCAGCATGGTGTGCCCCATTCTATCCTCAGATAACTATGTGAAGACCCAGCATCAGACCATCAGAAGTCTAGGCATCTCCTAACACTTTGAGATGCACTGTTTTCATTTACAAATGCAGTTTTTTCTTATGTAGCTGTAGGTGAGCTGTGTAGTGCCCATCTCTTGAAATCCAGTTGCTTTGGCCTTTGATCAGAGCTAAGTGCTTGTCCTCCTTGCTGCCTGGCTATGCCCAGCAGTCTTGGCCAGTGGATTCCCAGGAGAGCTGGCTGGTACACAAAATTGTCAGGGTGAACTTTGCATGGATGTTTGTTCCCTTGTGTCATTAGCAAAGCGGGGGCTGGGTCAGCCATGCTCTCCCTGCCTCCAACTTTATTGTTCAGGACCTAATGTAATAATATGCTTGAATTGGCAGAGAGACCACATTAAGCTTAGCTCTGTGAGTTTTCTTCTTTACCCCCTACTCTCCTGGAGTCCTGTGCCCTCTGTCACTGCCACCCCCTCTCTTCTTGCATATTCTAACTTTAGCTAAATAGCTTCATTCATAATATGGTCCATATTTTCTGTGAAGAAAATGAACTGAAAATAACAAGCTGTGGTGCACAAGTAAGGCTGTTTAATTTCTGTGTAGAGATTTTAGCTAATGTCTGTATAACCAAAGTGTTTTCCTTTTAATCCCCACTCCCTTCACTGCTTTGAAACCCTATGTGAAAACACAGCCCTGGCCAGTGTTGTTCAGTGATTAGAGTGTCAGCCCATGCACCAAAAGGTCATGAATATGATTCCTGGTCAAAGGCACGTGCCTGGGTTGCAGGTTTGATCTCAGGGCCTCAGTTGGGCCTCGGTTGGTCGTGGAGTGTGCAGGAGGCAACCAATCGATGTGTCTCTCTCACATTGATCTCTTTCTCCCCCCTCTCCCTCCCTCTCTTTCTACCTCCCTCCTTCTTTCACTATCTCTCCTCCCTCTCTCCCTTCCTTCCCTTCTCTTTAAAAATCAATGGAAAAGCCCTAACCGGTTTGGCTCAGTGGATAGAGCGTCGGCCTGTGGACTCAAGGGTCCCAGGTTCGATTCCGGTCAAGGGCATGTACCTTGGTTGCGGGCACATCCCCCGTGGGGAGTGTGCAGGAGGCAACTGGTCGATGTTTCTCTCTCATCGATGTTTCTAACTCTCTATCCCTCTCCGTTCCTCTCTGTAAAAAATCAATAAAATATATTTTAAAAAAATAAATGGAAAAAATATCCTCAGATGAGGATTAACAACAACATAAAAAGTTAAAAAAGAATACACACATATATGCCCAAGTAACACAAAACAACTTTCCTAAAATTCTATTTCCTTGGCAGTGAGCATGGAGAAGATTTCTCACAGTGCCTCACAGAACAAATGTTTCTGCTGTCAGTCTTGGGAGGAGTAGGAGGTGGCGAGTGGTAGGGGCACAGGTATAAAGACCTGGATGGCCTGTTGCTTACACCTAGGAACTTTTGGGTTTCCCCCACCTGCTTCTCACTTCTATAGTTGAATGCAAAAACAGGGTAAAAGAAAACCCTATTGCACTGCCCCTTGCAATTTGAATTGCCGTGGCTGGTTTCATAGACAAAACCTACTCTGCCATCTCTGTGTTGATAGGTGGCTAATGATGTCATGGCATAAACCTCAAACCTGATTGTTTTCTCTATGGGACAGGCCTCAAAAAGCAGCCAGCAAAGCTCTTGCTCTTTTGTCTTCTCCAGTTCATGCTATCAAGCAAGATAGAAAAAGGAACAGAGCAGAGCCATAACTACAGATCTTTTCGATTTATTCATAAAGCTCAGTCTTGGGTACCTAGAAGAGAGGGGGGCTTCTCACATATGAAAAGAATCTTTGTTTTTTATGAAAGCACCTAGTACTTTTAGACTGAAGAGAATTTGGCTTTTCTGACTTAATTTTCTCTGGTAAGACAAAAATAGAGGCATTTTCAAAGCAACTATTCTACTGGCCTAAGAAAGGTTAGGAGGAAGGGTTAATTCCAGGAAAATAAGTAATTGAAAAAATTTAACTTGGTTTCTTGCAGAGCTTGGGAGCACTTGCTATTAGCATTCTTCCATCATAGAGGTAAATTTTAGCTAAATAATGACAACTCTAATATGTGAATGAAGAGGATGGTACAGCCTCAGAGTGTTGCCTCTGCTCTAAGGAGCTTAAGTTATAAGTGAGTTCCTAGACAAGAAAAAGCTGAAGGAGTTCATTACTACCAAACCAGTATTACAAGAAATGCTAAAGGGACTTCTTTAAGAAAAAAAATCTCACTGATCTCACCGACAAAGACAAACACATAATAAAAGCAATGGATTAACCAATACTAAAGCTAGTATTTAGGTTAAAAGTCAAAAGTAGGAAGATTATATATAATTACAACAGTAAACTAAGGGATGCACACAAACACACACTCACAAAATAAGTAAAAAATAATAACAAAAACATAAATGTGGAGGGGCTAAGTAAAAATGGTAGTGATTTTAGAATGTATTTGAACTCAAGCGACCATCAACTTAAAATAGACTGCTATAAACATAACTTAGTATATCTGAAACACATGGTAACTATAAACCAAAAATCTACAAGAGAGATATACAAGAAATAAAGAGAAAGGAATTTAAACACAAAACTATAGAAAGTCATCAACATACAAGAGAAGAGAATAAGAAAAGAACAGAAAAGAACTACAAAAACAATCCATAAACAATAAAATGACAGTAACTTCATACTTATCAGTAATTATTATGAATATGAATGGACTAAATGCTCCAATCAAAAGATGATTAGCTAAAGAAGATGTAGTACATATACATAATGGAATATTACTCAGCCATAAAAAAGAGTGAAATCTTACCATTTGAGACAACATGGATGGACCTAGAGGATATTATGCTAAGTGAATTTAGCCAGACAGAGAAAGACAAATACCATATAATTTCACTTATATGTGATCTCTAATGAACATAATAAACAACAGAAACAGACTTTTAAATACTGAGAACAAACTAGGGTTACCAGATGAGAAAGGGGTTGGGGGGCTGGATGAAGAGTGAAGGGATTAAGAAGTACAGATTGATAGTTATAGAATAGTCACAGCGATGTAAAGTACAGCAATAGGGAATATAGTCAATCTATAATAATAATAGCGTAATATGCTATTTAGACCGAACAGCCGAACGACCTTCCAGACGAAGCTGCAGGGGCTGAGGCAGAGGCGGTTGGGGCAATCAGGAAGGCAGGTGAGTGGTTAAGGGCAATCAGGCAGGCAAGCAGAGGCGGTTAGGGGTGATCAGGCAGGCAGGCGAGTGGTAGAGGCCATCAGGCAGTCAGGCAGGGGTGGTTAAGGGCGATGAGGCAGGCAGGCAGAGGTGTTAGGGGCGATGAGGCAGGCAGGCGAGTGGTTAGGAGCCAGCGGTCCCAGATTGTGAGAGGGATCCCAGATTGCGAGAGGGTGCAGGCTGGGCTGAGGGACCCTTCCTCCCCGCCCCCCCCCCTCTAGTAGTATTATAATTACGTATGGTGCCAGGTGGATACTAAGACTGTTGGGGGGATCACTTTGTAAGCTATATAAATGTCTAACCACTATGCTGTACACCTGAAATTTAATATAATATTGAATGTCAACTGTAATTTTAAAAATATTTTTTAATTTAAAAAAAATGGGACTACATCAAACTAAAAAGGTTTTGCACAACAAAGGAAACTATCAACAAAATGAAAAGACAACCCACTGAATAGAAGAACATATTTGCCAGTGATACATCTGATAAGGGTTTAATATCCAAAATGTATGAAGAACTCATACAACTCAACACCAAAAACAAACAATGCAATTAAAAAATGGGCAAAGGACTTGAATAGACACTTCTCCAAGGCAGACATGCAGATGGCCAATAGACATATGAAAATGTGCTCAATGTCAGTATCATCAGAGAGATGCAAATTAAAACCATGATGAGATATCACCTCACACCTGTCAGAATGACTGTCATCAATAAACAAGTGTTGTCAAAGATGTGGTGAAAAGGGAACCCCTGTGCATTGTTGGTGGGAATATAGATTGGTACAGCTACTATGGAAAACAGTATGGAGGATTCTCAAAAAATTAAAAATGGAACTGCCTTATGGCCCAGTGATTTCAGTCCTGGGTATATATATCTAAATAAACCCAAAACACTAATTCAAAAGAATATATGCACCCCTATGTTCATCGCAGCATTATTTACAGTAGCGAAGCTATGGAAGCAACCCAAACGCCCATCAGTAAACAAGTAGATTTAAAAAAAAGCAGTGATACATCTATACAATGGAATGTTACTTGGCCATGAAAAAGAATGAAACCTTACTATTTGTGACAACATGGATAGACCTAAAGGGTTTTATGTTAAGTGAAATAAACATGTATGAATAGACTGATGGTTGGGTGAGGAGGTTGAAGGACTGGGTAAAAAAAGATGAAGGGATCATGAAGTACAGACTAGTAGTTATAAAATAGTCATGGGGATATAAAGTACGGCATAGGAAATATAGTCAATAGTATTGTAATAAGAATATCTGGTGCCAGGTAGCTACTGGAAATATTGGGGGGAACACTGTAAAGTATATGATTGTTTAATCACTATGCTATACACCTGAAACTAATACAAAATAATATTGAATGTAAACTGTAATTGAAAAAAAATTTTTAATTAGAAAAAAAGGCAAAAAATTTACTAGTTTATTTATTCTTGAGTGGGCTTTATGAGATTTGATTTCACCTGGGACCATATTGGGCCTACTGCGGTGTAGATACAACATTGATGATTCAGCAGAACAGACCCGGGCTGAATTTTGTAGGGTCGTGCCCATGAGACTTAAACCCTGCAGGGCTGCCTTTGATGACATCATGAGTTGGGCTTGCCTTGTATTGAACAGCAGAATTACTGGACAATTGTCATCTATAGCTACTCGGACTATTTGGAAACCTAATGAAGAATTCAGTCTCCTTTAGGGGGTTTCTATAGCAGATTGCATCACAAATGAACCCCCTAAATGGAGCTCTCTTTTTGTCAGAGATCCACTGGAGGCTATTGTTAGATTTGGTAAGGTCCAAAAAGTTACCTCAGGACACATTTTTTCAACCCATCTTTCTTTCTTCAGACTCATTATCATACCTGAATGAACACTGACCATAATGACCATTTCCAAAAGCTTGACCAAAAAAGTCATACCACTCTGAAAAGTAGAGGAGGTGAATATGTCTGACAGGAGGCATCATTGGTGAGACAGAGGACTGCACAGGCTTCTCCCAATCCATAGAGCTATCCTTGGTGGGGTGAAGCAATATTTATTTACCCTTCTTAGAGCGTGCAGGATTTAGATTTGTTGGACAAAAAGAAACTAAAGCTGGCCTGGCAGCCACAGTCATTCATGTTTATCTTCCTTCACCCACTTGGATTGTGCTTAATTCTGTGCTGTCCTGCAAACATACAGTCACCGGGCTATCTTAAATATCTATATATATAAAAGGCTAATATGCAAAGTGTCCCCTCGGGAGTTCGACCGGGAGACAGGGAGTTTGATTGCTCGCTATGACATGCGCTGGCCACCAGGGGGCGGAGCGAAACATGGTGGGTGTCGGCAATGCAGCGCAGGCAGTGGGTTGCAGTGGAAGTGCTGCCGTCCCTGATGGGCCCCGAAGAGAGTGGGACTGCAGAGAGCGGGACTGCGGCGGGATGGTGGAGCAGATGAGCAGGCGGCACCAGGTCAAGGTGGGTGAGAGTGGGGCCCCAATCGCCCTGCAGACAGCAACTAGCAATGGCCGTGGGCGGTGGGGCCGCTGCCCAGCTCCCAGGTGCTGAGGGAGCTGGGCCAGGGGCCTGGTCCCGACGGATTGCCCTGCAAGTGGGATGGTGGAGCGGGTGAGGGGGCGGCGCCAGGCCGAGATGGGGTGCCAGGCGGGGCTGCGAGGCTGGGGGCGCGAGCTGGGGCCCGATCTCCACAGGCCACCCTGAGGGACCCCACCTGTACACGAATTCATGCACCAGGCCTCAAGTATAATATAAATCAAGATATTGAGTGTCTGAGGTTCAGAATTACTTTTTTTCCCACTGGGTGCTCTTGTCTCTCCATGGAAGTATGAATTTGCTTTCCATTTTTGACACATTAGAGCTCTTTGAGACTAATTTGGGCTTTAGATTGGTGCCCAGCTGGGTTTGAATGTTGTCATCTGCAGCTTATTAGCTGGGCAAGTTAATTACCTTCTGATACTCAGTTTTCTCAGTTGCATAGTGATTAATTATAAGAGTTCTTATTAGGGTTCTTGTGAGGAACAAATGAAAATATTTCTATGAAGTGCCAGCACAATGCTTGGCACATAGGGAATTTCAAGAAATGATGATAATTATATCAACAATTCATGATTGTCAAACCTTAGGCTTCCTCCTTCCAAAGCAGGGGAGTGCACACTTAGTCTTACATTTAGCTGGAAAACTGATTGCTATATCCATTTTACAAGAGGGAGCAGAGAATAATACGTGTTTTTTAAAAAGTGCTTTGTTTGGTTCATTTATGTCTTGATTGCTTCAATGATGGGAATAAGGTAAGACATGGTCCTGGCCCCTAGGAACTCACAAATCTGGGGAGATGGTCATATAACTTGTTACTGGAGTATAATTAAACCTTATACATGCCATGATAGAAGTCATTGTGGGGTATGGTAAAGTAGATAAAGTAAGTGATCTATCTTTGATGGACTCATCCCCCCCCCCTTTTTTTTTGCTGCTTTGGGCTGACTTGTCTTTTTTTTTTTAATATATTTTATTGATTTTTTACAAAGAGGAAGGGAGAGGGCTAGAAACATCGATGAGAGACTAACATCGATCAGCTGCCTCCTGCACACCCCCTACTGGGGATGTGCCCGCAACCAAGGTATATGCCCTTGACTGGAATCGAACCGGGGACCCTCGAGTCCGCAGGCCAACACTCTATCCACTGAGCCAAACCGGTTAGGGCCTGACTTGTCTTTTTACAGTAAGTATAGAACTGAAGAAGATGGGGGAAAGCTACACTTTGGCATTATTTAATTTAAAAAATTATTATTGGAGGATAGATGGGTCCTTGGAAGGACCTATGGTAAAAGAGTTAGGGAGTATTTCTTTGACTTATTTCTAAGTAATGACATAAAGAAGTAAAGGGAGGTAATGGAGAGGATTTTACCATGGTGCCACTGGTAGCTTGTTATGTGCCTCAGAACAAGTTACTTCATCTCTCTCAACTCCTATTTTGCTCATCTGTTGAGTGGACATTAGGTCTGCCTTCCATACTCAGAATGATGTGAGGAATAGTAGGATCATGTATGTGAAAGTGCTTTGAAAAGCATAAAGTGCTGCTTCCATAGTGGAAGAGTTGAGATTAGATACGAAGCTGTCACTCCACTCATTATAGAGGAAGCTGGTATTAAGAATCAGCTAGAGAGGAAATCTGCAAGAGGGTTCAAGACTGAGCACATGTTCCTTCCCTCTTCTCGTCTTTTAGACCTCTGTTTTAGGTTACCTGCTCAGAAAAGCTTCTGTGACCACATTATTGTAGGTCCCCTTCTATTATTCGAAGTCACTATAACCTGTGCATTATGTTCCTGGCCCTCATATTTTGTATTTATATGCTTTTTTGCTTACATGTTTATTGACTGTATTCTCCACCAGATAGTACACACCACAAGGAAGGGGAGCACTGTGTTTCCATTCACCAATGTAAATTTATGCCATGCACAGGATCTGACATATACTACACACTCTGTAAATAATTTGCTGAGTGAAATAAAAGGCAGCAGAGAAGACATGTTGGTCTTCTGCCTGGAAAACAGCTACTTTGAGTACGCACCGATATATATCCTATTCTTTTTGTTGTTGTTAATCCTCACTGGAGGATATTTTCCCGTTGATTTTTAGGGAGAGTGGAAGAGAGAGGGAAAGAGAGAGAAACATTGATGTGAGAGAAACACATGGATTGGTTGTCTCCTGCACGAGCCCTGACCAGGGCCCGGGCCAGGGAGGAGCCTGCAATCAAGGTACGTGTCCTTGACCGAAATCGAACCCAGGATCCTTTGGTCCATAGGCCAGCACTCTACCCACTGAGCTAAACCAGCTAGGGCATACATTCTATTCTTGTGTGGATACCCAGATGCAGAGGACTGTCTACCTGAGTAGACATCACTGGTTTGCAGGCTTTAAATGTCACAGACGGGATTTTTTTTTTAATCCTGTCCCAAGGATATGTTTTTTATTAATTTTTTAGAAAGAGAGGGAAAGGAGGAAGGGAGGGAGGGGGAGAGAGAGAGAGAGAGAGAGAGAGAGAGAGAAGAGAGAGAGACTTCAAATGGCTACCTCCTGTATGTGAACCGATTAACCTGCAGCCTAGGTATGTGCCCTGACCGAGAATCGAACCTGCAACCATTTTGGTATATGGGATGATGCTCCAACCAACTGAGCTACCTGGTCAGGGCCACAGGCTGGATTTGTGACTCATGTCTCCCTACCCCAACATGGCCCTTTCTGCCCTTTTAGAGACCCTAAACCAGCGGTTCTCAAACTGTGGGTCGCAAACAATGAAAATACATCCTGCATATCAGATATTTACATTACGATTCATAACAGTAGCAAAATTACAGTTATGAAGTAGCAACGAAAATAATTTTATGGTTGGGGGTCACCACAGCATGAAGAACTGTATTAAAGAGTCGCAGTATTAGGAAGGTTGAGAACCACTGCAACGCATTTGCATTTAGGTTACATTGAATTTTGTGAGTTGGCCTTCAAAAGGGAAAGCTCACTCTGGACTATGGAACTTGGTTCCAGGGAATTGATAGCTTGCCAGGCAGGGAGCATATGTCCTATGTGCTATTTTTAAAATGAACCCTGGCTCTGGTCAGAAGCCACACTTAATGGGCGTTCAGCTGTCTGCCAGATCTTATGCCAAGCAGCTCTGTGTTAGGGTATGTGAGATGTAGCCTAGATTCCATTCATGTGTCTGCTAGGTGATCCTCAGATTAGTGTTTATTCAGGACACTGAAAAGATGCCATTTTGGGGGTTATTCAGGAATTGAACCGTGACTTCCTGGTTCATAGGTCGACTCTCAACCACTGAGCAACACTGGCTGGGCAGGATAAGGGATTTATTATAGGAATTAGACTTTACACAATTGTGGGAGGAGTTGGGGAAGTGAAGGTTGGAGTGGGTGGAGGGGGCTGAAGTTCAGAGAGGAGTACTAACCAGTCTGCTTGACGAATTGGCATGGGTGGGCAAGATAGAACTTACAGGGAAATCTGAGAAGCCAGGCACGTTCATTACTGAAATGGAACCAACAAAGGGGAGCTTCTGGAATTCTCTATGGGAAGGTATTGCCTCTGGGTTGCCAGATTTCTGGTGGTGGGCCTGGGACTGTTGGTTTGAGGGTCAGCAGTGAGAAAGAAGAGCTGGATATAGTATGCAGGAGAGCAAGGCAGGCTGGAACCTGCCAGGCATCCCTGTCTTTGTCCCCTACTCCATTGGACTGCTAATACCTTCAGAAAGCAATGCTTACTGCTTTAATTCCATCCTCCAAATCTCATGCATGTTCTTTTTTTGGCCAATTCTAACTGGAGATTCTGGGATTCATACTTCCCAGCTTAATCAAGCTGACACAACACTATCTGGCATATTGTGTAACCACCATCCACATCAGGATCCCAAAGGCTCCCTCTTGCCTTTTCCCAGACAGTAGTACCACCCCACAATCCCCATTCACTATTCTGATTGATTTCTGCACCATAGATTTGAGTTGTGTTTGTTCTTGATCATCATATAAATGGAGTTGTGCAATATATTCTTTTCTGTATCTGCCTTATCTTGCTCAACATTGATCTATGAGTTTCATCCATGTTGCAGTAGTTCACTCCTTTTCATTGCCGCATAATATTCCATAGTTTGCCTATAACTGCAGCTTATTTCTCATTTTGCTATTTTTTGTCTTTGTGTGGTTTCCAGTTTGGGAGTATTGAGAATAAAGATTCTCTAAACATTCTTCTTCTTGTCTTTTGATCAATATGGACATTCATTTCTTTTGGATGTACCCCCAAGAATAAAATTGCTGAGTTTTATGGTAGATTTACATTCAGCTTTAAACTACTGCTGAACAGTTTTCCAAAGTAGTTGTACCAGTTTCTACTCTGTGTCTGAGAGTTCCATTTGTTCCATGTCCTTGCCTATTTAGCTTGATATTATCTGACTTTAGTTTTGTCATTCTAATGGGTGTATAATAATGGTTGGCATTTTCCTGATGATTAATGATATTGATTCAGCTGCTTCTTGGCAATTTGAATGTCTTATTTTGTAAAGTACCTGGTCAAGTCTTTTGCCCATTTTTCATTTAGTGTCTGGTTTTTTTCCTAGTTGGTTTGTACAAATTTATTACATATTCTGATATGAGACTTTTCTTAGTTACAGGTAGCCCTTTGGTTTTAAGGAGGCGTGTTCCTTCTCAGGCAGGGAACAGATGGGGATTCTGGTAGTTATTTATTGCTTCTTTCTCAAGGAATTAATACAGTGGAGGATTGGAAGTTAGCAACCTAACTAACATATGATTTTTCATATAAAATATTGAACCCACAAGCATTTCTACTGCTTTTTAAAGATACAACTTAACTTGAACACTGAAAGTATATACTCATAAACCAAAATTTTAATTTATTTTTAAAGATTTGAATGTTTGTTGTAGGTCTGTCATTCTGCTAAACGCTGGTGATAGAAGCCTAAGAGAAACTTGCTATCCTCTAAGAGCACAGGGTCTAGTAGGAGGTATTTGAGGGACAGGAGAAAGATCTGTACCTAAGAGGAAGGGAAGAACGAAATTGTTCTGAGAAGCGCTCAGAGAAAACATGAAACTGAAGCCCTGATGGAAAAGATTGAAGGAGGTTGAATGTATGTGCATAGGTGGTGTGAGAAATGGCTCACCCATCTGAATTCAAATGACGGGCTGGGAAACAGAAGCATGGTGAAAATGAGACCTTTAATAACACTCTCCAGAGCAGGTGTCCATTGTACGGCACACACATGGGGCAGGGAGCATAGCCTATTTATTTAGACCCTCCTCCAGTTCCTCATTGGCTGAGTCCTATGAGGTCACCTGTTTTCTCATATGTCTCTTAGGTCTTGCTGTCTCCCATTGGGCCATTAAAAAAAAATGAGCTGAGACCTTTCTAGTTGCCTCAACCTCCCTTTCTTTAGGGGAATCTTTCTGGAAAATGTGCTGTTGGCCACGTGCACAGCTCTCATACCTTCTCCCCACCCCCACATCCTGTTTGCTCTGGAGAAATTCAGTAACTGCCTGGCCACATGCTGTTTTTTCTCTATGAAGATGAATCAGAGGCATGTTTCTTACAGGTGGGGAAGCACGTTGTGGGCTATGAAGGCAAGATGTGCAGGAAAGAACATGGCAATGTCCTGGAGCAGCAAACAGATGTGAATGGCGAAAACATGGGGTGGGTGTTGGGAGATAGTTATATGGGTGTGCCAGCATAGGCTGGCAGCCAAGGAGTTTAGTCTGTCAGCAAAATGTGTCTTTCAAAGTGTGTAAACAGCCCGGCTGGTGTGGCTCAGTGGTTGAGCTTCATCCCATGCACCAAGAGGTCGCCAGTTCATTTCCTGGTTAGGGCACATACCTGGGTTGCGGCCTGGTTTCCCGGTATGGGCCATGGAAGAGGCAGCCGATAGATGTTTCTCTCTTTCCCTTCATCTCTCAAATCAATAAAAACCGGTGTTGTGTGTGTTTTTTAAGTGTATAAATAGGGGAGTGGCATAATTAGATTTGTTTAGAAAGATCACTTTGAAAGAAACATGGTGTATGAATTGGAATTTTAAGCTTGAGGCAGAATCTATAAAATAGCATTATTCCTCATAACCAAAAGATGAAAATAACCCAAATGCCCACCAATGGATGAATATGTACATACTATGGACTATTATTCAGCAATAAAAAGGAATGAAGTTCTGGTACATGTTACATTACTGATAAACATTGAAAACATTGTGCTAAGTGAAACAGGCCAGATACAAAAGGATAAATATTATATGATTCCACTTATGTGAGGTACCTAGAATAGGCAAATTCATAGGGATAGTAAGTAGAATGGTGGTTATCAGAAGATAGAGGGGAGGGGAGTTTGGGGACATTGTTTAATGGGGACAGAGTTTCTGTTGGGAGTGATGAAAATGTTCTGGAGATAGTGGTAATTATTATACAACATTGTGAATGTACTTAATGCTACTGAATTGTATACTTAAAAATGGCTTAATTAGTAAATTATATATATACTAGAGGCCCGGTACACAAAAATTTGTGCACTCGGGTGGGAGAGGGGGTCCCTCAGCCCGGCCTGTGCCCTCTCGCAGTCTGGGACCCCTCGGGAGATAATCACCTGCTGGCTTAGGCCTGCTCCCGGGTGGCAGAGGGCAGGCCCAAACCCTAGGTGCAGCCCCTGGTCGGGCTCAGAGCAGGGCCGATTGGGGAGTTGGGGCGCCGCCCCCTGTCATGCACAGAGCAGGGCGGATCGGGAGGTTGCGATGCCACCCCTAGTCACGCTCAGGGTAGGGCCGATTGGGGGGATTGGG
>NW_005871067.1:8295797-8303856 GCF_000147115.1 Myotis lucifugus | reverse complement strand
AAGGTGTCCTGGATCAGGGTGGGGTCCCACTGGGGTGCCTGCCAGTCTGGGTGAGGGCTGAGGGCCGTTTTCAGGCAGCGGGTGACTGAAGCTCCCAACCTGTCCTTTTTTTCTTTTTTTTTTTTATTCTGGGCCAGCTTTAGCTCTGAGGCTTGGCTCCAGCTCTGAGGCCTCGGCTGCTGAAAGCAGGTATCTGGTTTGTTTGGGTTCTATAATTGTAACACTGTTGCGGTCCTGCTCACTCCAGCTCTGAGATCCCGGCTGGCTGAAAGCAGGGATCTGCGTTTGTTCTATAATTGAAACAATGTTGCAGTCCTGCTGGCTGAAGCCCGGCTGGCTGAAAGCAGGTTTCTGGGGTTTTGTTTAGCTTCTATATTTGTAACATTGTTTCTTAAACTGCAAGCTCAGAGGCCGGCAAGGCAGGCGGGGAACGTTGGCTTCCTCCGCCACTGAAGCAATCAAGCCTCCTGTTCGCTTCAAGCTTCCCGGCTGCCGGCCGCCATCTTGGTTGGCAGTTAATTTGCATATCGCCCTGATTAGCCAATGGGAAGGGGTAGCGGAGGTACGGCTAATTACCATGTTTCTCTATTATTAGATAGGATATATATACATATTTCTTACCATAAAAATAAAAAAACCCACCATGAGGCAGGATCCATGTGTAGGAGAAATAAATGTAGATCTTGGCCATTGCAAGGGTGCAGGTAGAGATAAGAAGTTCAAGGCATTGAGGCTGGAAGGCGGGGATGGGAGGGAAGAACAAATGGGGAGTGCATCCTGTATGTTCTTCACTCCCTCCAGTACTTAACACAGTGCAGTCCCTGACCTCCCTTTTTTTGGCAATGAAAAGAAGGTGGAAGTAATGTTGGAGGCCAAGACCTGGAATTCTGGCTTGGGTGGATGGCAGTTTTACTAGGGTTGTAATCCAGGGGGAGCAATAAGTTTGGTAGAGAAAATAAGTAGTTCTGTTTTAAGTAACCTGACTTGGAGGTGTCCTCATATATTTAGATAGAGATGTCCAGGAGACAGGGAGTAGTGCAGAATGAAATTTTTAAAAAGTCGGCCAAGGACAGAAGAACCCTGGGAGCCCTCATTATTTATCAGTGTGGCGGAAGTCAGAGGAGTGTCCAGAGAAAAAACAGAGGAGGAGACTTCAGTTGTATAATCCTTTGTCCTTTGCCAGATTGACTTTTGGTTGCTCCTAGTGAAATCAGACTTTCTCTCTTGGGGTGTTCCCTCTCCAAGCCAGACTGTCCTAGTTGGGCACAGGCATCTTGGAGTGCTGAGATAAGTGAGGTAAAATGGATTCATTTCCAAACATTTAAGCTGTGTATTGGGAATTTCTAGACCTTTAATCTTCTAACCCAGGGGTGGGCAAACTTTTTGACTCGAGGACCACAGTGGGTTCTTAAACTGGACCGGAGGGCCGGAACAAAAGCATGGATGGAGTGTTTTTGTGAACTAATACAAATTCAAAGTAAACATCATTACATAAAAGGGTACGGTCTTTTTTTTTTTTTTAGTTTTATTCATTTCAAATGGGCAGGATCCGGCGGGCCGTAGTTTGCCCACGGCTGTTCTAACCTGTGCTAATTTTCTGATTCCACTATCCCTTTATTGCTTCTTTTGCTTACATTCTACATTTAACCAGTTAACTGCCACTCGTCCAAAATGGGAACCATCCCCACACGCCACGATATTTTGAATTTAATTTAAAAAATCAATTTGCAATGAATATTATAATAATAAACATAATTTGTGTGTTCTTGAATATTTTTAGCTGAAAATTCTCATGAAAAATTATTTTAAAGTTGGTCAGGGCTGCCACTTAGGGAAAACATTTTTTTTTAGTGTGGCGTGTAGGGGAGATCCACTGCTTGTGTCTACAGACACTTATGGCGTACAATGGGTTAAATAAAAATTAACAACTTTTCGCCATGGCTAGTTTTGCTCAGTGGTTAAAATGTCAGCCCATGGACCAAAGGGTCAAGAGTTCAATTCCCAGTCAAGGGCATGTACCTGAGTTGCAGGTTCCCTAGCCCTGGTGGGGGCACATGTGGGAGGCAGCCAATCAAAGTGTCTCTCTCACATTGATGTTTCTCTCTCTCTCTCTCTCTCTCTCTCTCTCTCTCTCTCTCTCTCTCTCCCCCCCCTCCTTCCCTCCCTCCCTTCCTCTCCCCCCTCCTCCCTCCCTTTCAGTCTCTCTAGAAATCAATGGAAAAAATATCCTTGGGTGAGGATTAAAAAAAAAAAAATTGGATAGCTTTTGGCCAACATCAGTCTCAGGATAAAAGGCATCTGCAACCCTACAGTCCCATGGGTAACATCAATTAAGATGCCTATGCATTTATTACAGGTCAAAGCATTTTTTCATACATTTCATTTCTTTTATTGTTTGAGCAGTAATTTAGAAGATTATTAGGTTTGAGATTCATAACCCATTGCTTTCCATTGTGCTTTGGAAATCACACAGCTGTCATGAGAAAGGAACAATGCATTTCAAGATTTAACTGAAATATATTTGATTCCTTGGCTCTAGTACTTAAGTCTGTCATAATGAAGAGAGATTTGTGCAAGAGTACTACTGGGACATTGTTGGGGGGAGGATGCCAGGAGTTATAAGCAGATTAAGGATTTCTTTGTTTTAGTTTGGGTAGCTCTGTTTTCAGCAGTAGTTACCTTAAAAAAATTTCCAGGTCCCCAAGCCAAACCCAGCCATGTGCTTCTCATGCAGAGGCAAGATGGCTGTGACTTTTTTCTGTGGCCTATGTTCTGAGTTCTTCCTGTTGCCAACTTGGCACCAACAGCAAATGGATACAAACTTCTTTCTTCATATCCATCAGCCCCTTAAACCTGACTAAACCATACTCATCTTCAGATTTGGGAGTTACTAAAAATCCCCTCTGAGTGTTGGAAATGTTCTTAAACTAGATTGTGATGATGGTTGCATAGCTTGGTAAATTTACTAAAAATTATTGACTTGTACACTTAAAACAGATGGATCATATTGTATGTAAACTATGCATCCCCTCCAGCCCTCGACACTGTAACCACCTCTCCTGCCTGGGTGCTAGTCTTCATGGGCAGCTAGAACCCTGCTTGAAGTCATAGTTCTTGGTCAAGTACTGCAGAGTTCTGATGTCAAGAATTTGGCACAGCTTGTGGCTCTCACCCAGCTGCTCTCCACTTGGTCTTCCCAGGATGTCTAGTACCTAATCTGGTTGGCATATCTACCGTGAATAAGTCAAGCCCATTTACTAGTATATTTTGAGGCTATAAGATGAAAAGCTCAGGTTCTCCAGGGCCTAGGTGCCAATTATCCAGTTTCTGGTTTATTCAGATCCCATGGACTCTCTTTCCCCCCTTGCTTTTTGGCCATTTTATTATTCTGTTAATACTCAGGTTACAAATTAAGGAGGGAATTTCTGGAAAGCTAAATCTCACAGTATGGCCATTTCTCAACAGTTCCATTTGAAGATTCAGTAGAAGAGGAAGTTAATTAATTATTCCCGTCGTGTATATATTTGCTAACCTCTTTATTCTCTTCTGCTTTTCCCCCCAAAATTATCTAGATGATTGAAATTGACGTAAAAAAATTTTCCCTGCCTTCACCCCAAGTGCCGCTCTATCCAGTTGGACTGCAGTAATATGAAACAAGTCTGGCTCACTAATTATTACTAATTTTCTCTTCAGAAACCATAACCTTATGATCGCAAAGAGCTTATCCACCTTCACTGTTTTTGTGTGTTTGTCAAACACCAGGTGGTTTAAAAAAATGCTATTATTACTAATAGGGATTGAAACTTTAATATGAACAAGTGAGTTAAATTGCCCCATTCAGAGGCTGCCCTTTTCTTTCCCCAATATATTTTTATTTATTTCAGAGAGGAAGGGAAAGGGAGAGTGAGATAAAGAAATCAGTGATGAGAAAGAATCATTGATCGGTTGCCTCCTGCACACTCCCTACTGGGGATTGAGCTTGCAACCCAGGCATGTGCCCTGACCAAGAATCGAACCATGACCTCCTGGTTCATAGGTTGACGCTCAACCACTGAGCCACGCCGGCCAGGGAGAGGCTGCCCTTTTAAATGTCATTCTAGCAGGAATTCCTATTGCCTTCACACTGTAGTTTGAGGTGCTCTGGGGCTTCTGATCAGGTGTTTCCTGAAACACAAACTAAGGCCCTTTAACAAAGTCTTTATAATGTTTAGTATCTGCATCAAATATCTACTTACATTCACTTTTCCCTGTCCTGAAGTGGGTGATATTTCTAAAAGTTGGGTATACTCAGTCTGTACCCAAAGGGGGAACCTGATAGGGTGGGATGCATCCAGGTCAGTTTGGTCATGCTTGGCATTGAGCAGTCCTTAGTCATGACTGCAGGCATAGAAGTCCTTCAGTTCATGAGAGGGCAGATGGCATCCTTTGGTTGCCTTCCTGGTAAGGATGGTTTCCATGGAGTCAGACTTGCCTAAGCCATAGCTGGTGAGAGGGTCAAGAAGTATGTACACTGTGTACTATCCCCTACGGAGCACTGGGCTCACTCAGATTTTAGATTTCAGTCCACTGAGCAAGCCAAAGCATTTGCCTTCTGTGTACCACAGCCAGCAGGTCAATTAACAGTGGTCCTGTGCCTGTAATAAATTAGGCAAGTGTTTAGAAAATCAGGTGGTGGGCAAGGAATAGCTTGTAACATGAAATGCTGTTGCTGGACTGGAGAAGAATGCCTGAATGTGGCACTGAGTCTCTTGGACATCAGGTGTTGGCATTGTAGGATGAGGGTGCATGTGCCCTTTTGGGGTTATTCCATCTAATCTCATGGGTGCTGAATTGAGCAAAGATTAATTAGTCTTCTGTAGAAAAACTTTGGTAGATTACTGGCTTTGAGCCCAGAGTAATTGGAATTTGGGAGCCCAAATGTCTCATGGCAGTTAACTGTTGGATATTGGTTTTAGAAGAAAAGAAACTAAAGTTTTGGCTGTACTTCAGCACCCTCTTAGGTAGGGTGGGAGGTCATCCCTATGGCAAGGGAGTGGTATAAGTAGAAGTTGTGGATTATACACTTTCAAGAGCCTGTCAGGGTACAGCTTGGAGAATTTGCAATATTCTTTAAGCATAAGAAAGAAACACTTGTTGTTATTCCCTTTCTTTGGATGTTTTATTTCTAACCAAATGGACTCTTTTCAGTGTGAAGGGGTTAGCTGCAAGAATGATTATCAGAGTCAGAGCGCAACAGGAATCAGAATAGAGTGAGAGAGTGGGCATTGAGGAGCATTTGATCCAGAGAAAACCTATTTCTATGGGAAAATTTTGCCTGAGTCCTATACCCTTTTAAGCTAATTTTGGAGGGAAAGTACAGGGGTGGGCAGAAATAGGTTAATAATAAACAAATAAATAAAACAATAGTTAATGAATAAATAATACAAGAATTAACTTTGTGTTTCACGTATTCACAACTACTTTTGCCCACCCCTGTATATTCTGTAGAGCTGGTTTAAGATTGGCCCTCTTGGTTTCTTTCTGTTATGGAGACAAGTGAGGTTTTCTCCATGAAAATTGTTGAAATAATCAGGGCCTTGGAACCAACTAGCCCTACTCCCTCCTGTGGCCTGGAGTCAAGGCAGAGCTATCAGTTAGCTTGGTGCATGGATGGAGGTGGAGTGGGAACCTCTACCTTACTGGAAATTAAGATCTTTTTCCTTTGTTAGCTGTCAGCCTCTTGAAACAGCTTCTTCTTACCAGTCCTGTTTTGCAGCCAGTCTTCTCCAAAGAGTGCATACTTGTCCTTGGCTTTATCTCCTTCCTCCCCGATTTCCATGTAGGAACCCTGTGTAGCATCTGGTGAGTCTTTTCCTTTTGGACTATCTGACACTTGCGTACTTTGAAATCACAATACTAGTAACTTAGGGATCTTCTGGTATCTCAAAAAGGTAAATATCATCCTGGAAAGTGAATCAAAAACAATTGTCCTTTTCATAATTGGTACCTGTATAGAGATGCCTTTGGGACCTCAGTTTTGGTTACTTCTTTGTTCTTTTCTCATCCCCCTAAATTAATAACAAGTTAATAACGAACTAAACATTACACAAATACCTTTCTCCTTTCCTATACTTCTGTGACATTAGACATTGTGGCCCAAGTAAGCCTTTTATTTGTCTTTTCCTTTTTCCCTGGCGCCTCCTTTTCCATGGGCATGTGCACTGACTACAGGTATAAACATGAATCACCCTTCTGCTAACCAGTGCCATGTAACTTGATGGGTAGACAGTCAAGACTGTCATTCTAGAGCAAGTGGGAAGTGTTGAAAGGGAGGTGTGTAGCAAGGTGAGAAGAAATGTAGAGGAGGGAGTGATTAGCTTTGCCTGGTGTTGGGGAAGTGGGGTCATTTCGGTGCAGTCTGGAATAAGTAGTAGAAGTCTCAAGTGGACAGGGAGGAAGGACGTATTAGACAAAGGGAACAGCATGAACAAAGTTGAGGAGGCTCCTAAGCCGGTGGTACATCCTTGAAACAAAGTATGAGCTAAGAAAATGGTTTGTGTTTGGAAGTATAGGAAATAAGGCCGATGCTAAATTTTGATGGACATTTTGAACCTTGCTAAGGGTTTAGATTATTCCTTAAAGGCAATGGAGGGCTGTGACAAGATCACATTTGCTCTTAAAAAAGAACACTCTGGCACTCAGTTGGAGGATGGATTGGACAAGAATTAAGATTAAGAGGCTATTGGATAGTCCAGGCTAGAAATCACAGGTGCTTCCATCAAGATACTGGCAGGGAGATGACTTTTATAAGATAGAAGTCCTCAACAGGACTTTGCTTTTGGTTGATTGGATTGAGGGGTGGAGACAGAGAAGGTCTTGGATGACCCTAGATTTCCATTTCGTGGCTGGATGGTGATGGCTGTATGACTATATGAATTGGTGGAAGCGAACAGAAGTATTCCATTTTGGACTACTCAGTTTGAGGTACCTGTGGGATGTCTAGATGAAGTAGTTTAGTAGCATCTGGATCTCAGGAGCAAGATCAAAAATGATAAAAGTTAAGGGGTTATCCATTTTATGAAGGAGAGAGGCAGATGAACTAATTGGAGCCTTTTCAAAGAACTGAGCAGCAGTGAGAACAGTAGTAGGAAAAGCAGGAGTTAGAGCCAAGGAAGGGAGAGTTTTTAGGAAGAGCCACAGAGTGGGAACAACTAAGAGAAGGGTTAAAAAGTGTCTGGCCCAGCCAGTGGCTCAGTGTTTGAGCATCGACCTCTGAACTAGGAGGTCAACTGTTCGATTCCCGGTCAGGGCACATGCTTGGGTTGCAGGCTCGGTCCCCAGTTAGAGGCATGCAGGAGGCAGCCAATCAATGATTCTCTCTCATCATTGATGTTTTTATCTATCTCTCCCTTTCCCTACCTCTCAGAAATTCATTAAAAAAATATTTTTAAAGTGTCTGAACCTTTCACAATTAAAATGTTATTGTTGACCTCAGTAGAGTGATGGAGACAGAAGCCTGATTGTAGAGGGAATGAAAGATGAACAGAATGAGGTCATTAGGAGATCTTAAAGTATTGATAACAAGAGTAGACTGCTCTTTCAGGAAAGCAAGAGGGGTAGCCAGTAGTAGCTTGGAGAACACAGTTTAAAGAGAGAGATTAAAGATGAGAGAGACCCCAGAATACCGGTAGACTAAGGGAGAAGTAAACTGTAGTGAGGAGGAAGTTTAAAATGTATGACAGATGGACAGTGGTGATGATGCACAACAGGTGAATATACTTAAATGCCACTGAACTATACACTTAAAAAATGGTTGAAATAGAAACCATTTTATAATAGTACTAGTGGCCTGGTGCACGAAATTTGTGCATGGGAGGGGGGATGTCCCTCAGCCTGGCCTGCACCCTCTCCAATCTGGGACCCCTTGGAGATGTCCTACTGCCGCTGGGATCGGGCCTAAACCAGCAGTCAGACATCCCTCTTGTAATCCGGGACCGCTGGCTTCTAACTGCTCACCTGCCTGCTTCCTGCCTGATTGCCCCTAACCACTCAGCCTGCTGGCCTGCTTGCCCCCAACTGC
>NW_005871067.1:8293555-8295558 GCF_000147115.1 Myotis lucifugus | reverse complement strand
ACTGCCCTACCCTGCTGGCTTCAAGGCCCCCAACTGCCCCCCCTGCCAGCCAGCTTGCCCCCAACTGTCCCCTGTTGC
This sequence comes from Myotis lucifugus, assembly GCF_000147115.1. NCBI lineage: Eukaryota > Metazoa > Chordata > Mammalia > Chiroptera > Vespertilionidae > Myotis > Myotis lucifugus. The sequence continues at coordinate 8,295,480 of NW_005871067.1, read as the reverse complement.
TGATTTGCTGGTCCCCAATTGCCCCTCCCCCCACCACTGATCTGCTCGCCCCCAACTGCCCCCCCCCGCCCCTGCTGGCCTGCTCACTCCCCACTGCTCCCCCAGCCGGCATGGTTGCCCCCAGCTGCTCCCCCCGCCCCCCTGCCAGCCTGATCACCCCTAACCGCCTCTGCCTTGGCCCCACCACCATGGCTTTGTCTGGAAGGATGTCCAGAAGGTCTCCCGGTCTAATTATCATATTACTCTTTTATTAGTATAGATAATAGTCAATGCACAATGATTCAGAGAAGAACAAAGGGGATAGTCTGCATAGCCTCAGATTGGTGTGGGAGGCTTCTCTGGGGTAGAGGAGGGTAGGGATCTTAAGTGTGAGGGCACCCTTGCCCCTCCTCTGGGCCATGTGAGAGGCAAAGGTATTGACAGCGGAAGAGGTGAGAATGGAACCGGAGGCCTGAGAATGCAGAACCAGGTTTATAGGAACCAGTTTGGGTTCTGTAAAAGAATTGCTGGGCAGCATTGAGGCCCTACCTGTGGTTGGAGGTGATGGTGTGGTGTAGCCACATCAATCTGCACTACTAACTTTTTTCCCTCCAGCAGTTCAGAAAAGTTGTTTTTGTCTCATCTCCATCCCCATTTCACTTCTGAAGCTGGTATTTCAGGTATCTAGTGATCTATCTCTATTTGCCTCTCTCTCTTTCCACCTAATCTCTGGTGAAGAGTAAAATGCACAATAACCTTTTGGCTCCCCTTTTTCATCCTGCCTTGAATAAAGAAGTGTTGCCTTTTCAGACACCCTGGGCTTATGATAGTTTTGTGGTTTTCTGATGCAGATTTTAAAAACACACAACTTGGATTTAGAAATATTATGGGTCCTTCAATTATCTCTGGGGAGGACTGGGGGCTGTCGTATAGCATTTCATGACACTGATACCACTCTTCTTTCAGAAACCAGTTTGTGTGTGTGTGTGGTGTGTGTGTGTGTGTGTGTTTTATAAGGGACAATTGGCTATTGAAACAATTTGGCTATTGAAAACAAAGATGCTTCCAGGTCTGGCTCCTGTCTGGAACTGGGTACAGGAGCCTGCGAGGCGGAGCATATATAAGGCAAATCCAGAACAGGTAGTGGTCATGAGAAGGAACAGGTCTCCAGGAAACGAGAGGGCAGAAACCATCTGGATTCCCCTTGTAAGATTTCTGGATCTCTGTGTATATGTTCCTTCTCCCACCCTGGTGGCACTTGCCTGAAGATACTCAATCCATTTGCATTTGATTTGAATTCTGCCTCAGATCCTAACAGAATTTTGCCTGAATTTCCCATCTTCTGGGCAGGCTACAGAAATTCACTTATCTATTCATTCATTAATTCAAGAGGCAGTTATTGTGTACCTGCTTTGAATCAGGAACACATTCTAGGTGCGATAGTACAGCAATGAACAAAATGTCAAAAATCCTTACCCTCATAGAGCTTACATTCATTCTAGAGAGGAAAACAAACAAATGAATATCATTGATAGTATGTCAAGTTGTGGTATGTGCTTTGGGGAAAATCAGGGAGTCTGTTTTTAATGGCAAGGTCATGGAAGGTCACACTGAGGTGATAGTCAAATAAACACCCAAAGGTGGTGAGGAGTCATGCATATGTCATCTCCACTAGAAGGCTAGCGCTCTTAGAGGTAGAGAGAGGCTTTTTTCCTCTGTTATTGTATTAGAGCCTAGATCAGGGGTGGGCAAACTTTTTGACTCGAGGGCCACAATGGTTCTTAAACTGGACCGGAGGGCCGGAACAAAAGCATGGATGGAGTGTTTATGTGAACTAATATAAATTCAAAGTAAACATCATTACATAAAAGGGTACGGTCTTTTTTTTTTTAGTTTTATTCATTTCAACGGCCGGATCCGGCCCACGGGCCGTAGTTTGCCCACGC
>NW_005871067.1:8291315-8292501 GCF_000147115.1 Myotis lucifugus | reverse complement strand
AAAATTTGTAGACACTATATAGGGCCTCTAGGCATGTGAAATGTTGCTTTTATGCTAACACTAGAGGCCAGTGCACAAATTCGTGCATCAGTGGGTCCTTGGCCTGGCTGCGGGATCAGGCCGAAACCGGCTCTCTGACATCCCCCAAAGGGTCCCGGATTGCGAGAGGGCACAGGCCAGTCCGAGGGACCCCACTGGTGCACAATCAGGTCCGGGGAGGGATGCAGGAGGTTGGCCGGCAGGGGAGGGACCGCGGGAGGACTCCAGGGTGTGTCCAGCCCATCTCGCTTAGTCCTAATTGACCAGACCCCAGCAGCAAGCTCACCTACTGGTCAGAGCGTCTGCCCCCTGGTGGTCAGTGCACATCATAGCAAGCGGTTGAGTGGCCATAGCATATCATTAGCATATTACACTTTGATTGGTTGAATGGATGACCAGGCACTTAGCATATAAGGCTTTTATTAGATAGGATGGGGAGCCATAGCGATGGCTCTGGCCGAATCACACAAGATGAAATTTAGTGAAGATTTTTATTTTTCCAAAAAGGTCCCTATATATCTGGAAAACAAAGGGAGATATATAGGGACCTTTGTTTTAGAGGTAACACATTAGTAATAAGAGGACTTTGGAGTTTTCTGTACCATGTGTGTCAGCAGCTAGGGGCACATCCCAGAAAGCTCTTTTCTAAATGGGGCTTATGTTCTATTGGAGTAGATAGACCAGGGGTCCTCAAACTATGGCCCGCGGGCCACATGCAGCCCGCCGAAAACATTTATCCGGCCCCCCCGGGTGTTTTTGCCGCCGCTGTGTGCATAGGAATTTGTTCATAGTTTTTTTTTAAACTATAGTCCGGCCCTCCAATGGTCTGAGGGACAGTGAACTGGCCCCCTGTTTAAAAAGTTTGAGGACCCCTGAGATAGACAGTAAGCAAACAAATCATATATACTGTGTCAGGGGTAACAAATGCCAGAGGAAAAATAATGCAAGGTGAGGGGAAGGCTTGTGCTCTTTCATATAAGTGATCAGGAAAGTTTTCTCTAACAAGATGGTATTTGAGCAAAGACCTGAATACAGTGAGAAAAAAAAGATGTGACCATCTGGGTGGAGAGCATCAGGCAGAGAGACTAGGAAGAGCAAAGACCCAAGATGCGCAGCCTGCTGGGGCTGCTTGATGGTCAGGAAGGAG
>NW_005871067.1:8288440-8291215 GCF_000147115.1 Myotis lucifugus | reverse complement strand
ATTTGAGCAGAGGATGAACTGATTTGACTAACATTTAAGTGAATGCTCAGGCTGCTGTGTGGAAAATATTCAGGGTTGGGGTGGAGGGATTTGACAGTGGAAGCAGAGAGAGAGAGAGGCTCTTGAAGTAATCTAATGATGGTGATGAGTGAAGATGGTGACTTTGATGAGGATGGTAAAGGAAGACATGGTGAAAAGTGGTTGGACTTGGGCTATATTTTGAAGATAGAACAGACAGAAGTTTCTGAAAAATTGATTATGGGATGTGACAGAAATTAGGATAATTCCAAGGTATTTGGATTGAGCAACTAGGTGGATGGTGGTGCCCTTGCCGAGATGCGTAATATTAAATAAGAAGCAGGCGGGAGGTAGGAATGGAATCAAGAACTTGGTTTTATGTGTTAAGCTTTTGTGTATGCCTGTCAAATTCCAAGTAAGCAATTGGTTTAGAAAAGAGAAAACAAATATTTGGGTGCTATTGACTATCTCTACTATAAAATGGTACTTAAAGACATGGGACTGGAAGAATTCATAAAGCAGAGTTTTTTTCTAAGTGGGCTGTGTCTCATTAATGGGTCATGAAATCAATACAGTGGGGACCAGCAATTTTCAAAAATGAAATAGAACAGAGAATATCAGAATATCTCAGTAGTAAAGGTAAGTTTATTTTGTGAAAGTTGTTGAAAATTCCACTTATATACATATATAGGAAGAGAACTGTATGTACGATTTCAAAAGTTTGAAAGCCACTGATGTTTAGTGAGTGGATGTAGACTAAAAAGAGACCCAAATGACCCATGGCCATTTCCACATACAGAGGTTGGAGATATGTAAGGGACCAGCAAAGGACACAGGAAGTGGCTAGCAAGGCAAGAGTGTGGTATCCTAGAGGCCAAGAAGACATGTGATGAGCTGTGACCTGTGCTGTGGGTAGATGGGTTGAAGAAACTAGGGTTGCATATTGACCATTGTATTTGACAGTGTGCAAGTCATGCATGTCCTTGAGGATATCTTTGAGGAGGCATTACTTTGGAGTGGTGGGGATGAAGCCTAATTGTTGTAAGTTTGAAGATAGAGAAGAGAAAGTCATGACCACGAGCACAGATAGTTCTTTCAGGGAGTAGAGTAAACTAGTCAGAGGGGATGGGAAGACGTGATCATTTATGTTGATGGTGATAGTTCAGTTTGTAGGGAAAGGATTGCTGCAGAAGGGGACCAATGAAGAGGAAGAAAGGGGGGGATGGGATCAGGTATACAAGTGATGGTTGCTTCAGGTAGGCATGTGGATAGTTGTCTGTTCCTTGTCATAGGAGGGAAGACAGATGAGATGGGTTTCAGTTGCCTTTCAGCAGCCAGTTGGAAGAATTACTTTGAAACAAGACCACCCTTACTTTTATTTATGAAAAGTCTCCATTTCAAAGGAGCAGATGTAGGGATAAATCGTGAGAAGAAAAAATAATCCTGTATTGTGTGTCTTTCCTAAATTTACTTGAAACTATATATCCATTGATAACTGGGCAGTTATCTTCCTAGCAGACAAGGTCTGTCTGTGATCTATTGACTACAGATTCTGGCTCTCAGGCAGCAAGGGGCTTGGAGCATGCATCCTGATGTGCTTTTATTTCTCACTCTGTGTTCTCAGGTGGTAGCAAAACATGGCGGCACTGCTTTCTTACTGTGTGACATTTCAGCTTCTTTAAGCTGCAGTCTCCCCATAGATTCTACCTCATGGGGCTATGGTGAAGATTCAATGAGATGAGGTATGGATCTGACAGCTCATAACTTGTTGGTATCTTAGTTATTTTTGCTGTTATTGATGAAAGTCCTTTTTCTTGTTTTAACATCTAAGTTTGGCAGGAACTTATTAACATAGATCTTATTTCTTGAGCCCCTCCCACCCAATGCCACACCTTTCAGAACAGATGGAATGGAAAGGGTAAAGCGTGATGATGGGACAAAGAAAGTTTTAAAAACATTTTTCTTTCCTTCAGAAAACAACTATCTGAGCTCTCTCATTCTGTTATATAAGTGGCCATTTATTTAAACCTTTTGTTGCTGGGACGATAAACTACTAGATAGTAATAACAATACTACCACTTGCTATGTGCCTGGCACTGCTAAATAGTTTATATCCATGACCTTAATTCTTGTGATTTATTTCATAGATGAGGAAACTATTTATATGACACTTGGCTTTGCAATGCTCTTTTTTACTTCTTGTTTCTCCAGGTTATCTGGGGCAACAGCATCAGCCATTATGTTTACTGGGTGTTTGGTTCTGACTTGGTGACAATCACAAAGCAGAGATCACTTCATTTCTGATTCACTTCATTTCTCTGTTGTGAAGTAATAGGTTGTTAAAAAAGAAAAAAAAAACAAAGACAAAAAGAAAAGAAATAAGTTGTTAGCAAAGAGAGTAAAATAAAAAGTTAGAGAAGATTTAGCGCAGGGTTATACCAGTGTCTTTCAGAATTGGAAACTTGGAAGAGAACTCAGGGCCAATGTGATCCAAGCTCATCTCAGAGCCCTCTATAGAGGGCCATTCCACAGCCAAGAGTAAGGTGTATAAGAATTCATAACAAAGTGCTATGCTATGTTCTTGCTAGTTGCTCTTATTCAAATATCAGACACCCCTGCCTTGCTTCCCACAGCTACCCTCCACAGCATGGAGCTTGAGGGAGATTATGCACATCCAGGCCAGGTAGTGTGGCAACCCAGATCCAGGGCCAAGTTCTGGGAAGTCATCAGCAATGAGCAGAGTATAGACCCCAGTGG
>NW_005871067.1:8267769-8288340 GCF_000147115.1 Myotis lucifugus | reverse complement strand
GGGGTTGAGGAGCTCCCCCCTGTCACTCACAGAGTAGGGCCTAGAGGGGAGTTGGGGCACCGCCCCCTGTCACACACAGAGCAGGGCAGATCAGGGGGTTGGGGCACCACCACTGTCACACTCCGGGCAGGGCCGATGGGGAGGTTATGGCTCTACCCCGTCACACACAGAGCAGGGCCCGTGGGGGGGGGGGGTTGGGGTGCCGCACTCTGTCACACACAGAGCAGGGTGATCAGGGGGTTGAGGCGCTTTCCCCTGTCACGAACAGAGCAGGGGGGATAGGGAGGTTGTGGCCCCGCCCCCTGTCACACACAGAGCCGAAGGGCGATCAGGGGGTTTGTTCGCTGCCCCCTGTCTCGCTGATCCCAGTGCTGGGAGGCCTCGCTGCTCTGCTGATCCCGGTGCTGGGAGGCATATTACCCTTTTACTATATAGGATAAAGGCCTGGTGCACGGGTGGGGGCCGGCTGGTTTGCCCTGAAGGGTGTCCTGGATCAGGGTGGGGGTCCCCACTGGGGTGCCTGGCCAGCCTGGATGAGAGGATGATGGCTGTTTGCAGCTGGTCACAACCCCTTCAGGGTGGGGGTCCCCACTGGGGGGCCTGGCCAGCCTGGATGAGAGGATGATGGCTGTTTGCAGCTGGTCACACCCCCTTCAGGGTGGGGGTCCCCACTGGGGTGCCTGGCCAGTCTGGGTGAGGGGCTGAGGGCCGTTTTCAGGCTGGCGGGTGACTGAAGCTCCCAACCTGTCCTTTTTTTCTTTTTTTTTTATTCTGGGCCAGCTTTAGCTCTGAGGCTTGGCTCCAGCTCTGAGGCCTCGGCTGCTGAAAGCAGGTATCTGGTTTGTTTGGGTTCTATAATTGTAACACTGTTGCGGTCCTGCTCACTCCAGCTCTGAGATCCTGGCTGGCTGAAAGCAGGGATCTGTGTTTGTTCTATAATTGAAACAATGTTGCGGTCCTGCTGGCTGAAGCCCGGCTGGCTTAAAGCAGGTTTCTGGGGTTTTGTGTAGCTTCTATATTTGTAACATTGTTTCTTAAACTGCAAGCTCAGAGGCCGGCAAGGCAGGCGGGGAACGTTGGCTTCCTCCGTCACTGAAGCAAGCAAGCCTCCTGTTCGCTTCAAGCTGCCTGGCTGCTGGCCGCCATCTTGGTTGGCAGTTAATGTGCATATCGCCCTGATTAGCCAATGGGAAGGGTAGCGGAGGTACGGCTAATTACCATGTTTCTCTATTATTAGATAGGAGATAGATATATATAGATATATATATACTAGAGGCCTGGTGCACAAAAATTTATGCACTCGGGGGCGGAGGGGGGTCCCCCAGCCTGGCCTATGCCCTCTCGCAGTCTGGGACCCCTCGGGAGATAACGACCTGCTGGCTTAGGCCTGCTTCCGGGTGGCAGAGGGCACGCCCAATCCCTAGGTGCAGCCCCTGGTCAGGCTCAGAGCAGGGCCGATTGGGGAGTTGGGGCGCCGCCCCGTCATGCACAGAGCAGGGCGGATCGGGAGGTTGCGATGCCACCCTCAGTCACGCTCAGGGTAGGGCCGATTGGGGAGTTGGGGCACCGCCCCCTGTCACACTCAAGGCAGGGTCGATGGAGAGATTATGGCTCTACCCTGTCACACACAGAGCAGGGCCCGTGGGGGGCGAGGGGGGTTGGGCTGCCGCACCCTGTCACTCACAGTGCAGGGCCGATCAGGGGGTTGGTGCGCTGCCACTGTCACACTCAGGGCAGGGCCGATCAGGGGGTTGGGGGCCCCGCCCCCTGTCACACACAGAGCCGCAGGGTGATCAGGGGTTGGGAGCTCCCCCCTATCTGACCCCTGTCACGCTGATCCCGGTGCTGGGAGGCCTCGCGGCTCCGCTGATCCCGGTGCTGGGAGGCCTCGCTGCTCTGCTGATCCTGGTGCTGGGAGGCATATTACCCTTTTACTATATAGGATAGAGGCCTGGTGCACGGGTGGGGGCCGGCTGGTTTGCCCTGAAGGGTGTCCTGGATCAGGGTGGGGGTCCCCACTGGGGTGCCTGGTGCACGGGTGGGGGCCGGCTGGTTTGCCCTGAAGGGTGTCCTGGATCAGGGTGGGGGTCCCCACTGGGGTGCCTGGCCAGCCTGGATGAGAGGATGATGGCTGTTTGCAGCTGGTCACAACCCCTTCAGGGTGGGGGTCCCCACTGGGGGGCCTGGCCAGCCTGGATGAGAGGATGATGGCTGTTTGCAGCTGGTCACACCCCCTTCAGGGTGGGGGTCCCCACTGGGGTGCCTGGCCAGTCTGGGTGAGGGGCTGAGGGCCGTTTTCAGGCTGGCGGGTGACTGAAGCTCCCAACCTGTCCTTTTTTTCTTTTTTTTTTATTCTGGGCCAGCTTTAGCTCTGAGGCTTGGCTCCAGCTCTGAGGCCTCGGCTGCTGAAAGCAGGTATCTGGTTTGTTTGGGTTCTATAATTGTAACACTGTTGCGGTCCTGCTCACTCCAGCTCTGAGATCCTGGCTGGCTGAAAGCAGGGATCTGTGTTTGTTCTATAATTGAAACAATGTTGCGGTCCTGCTGGCTGAAGCCCGGCTGGCTTAAAGCAGGTTTCTGGGGTTTTGTGTAGCTTCTATATTTGTAACATTGTTTCTTAAACTGCAAGCTCAGAGGCCGGCAAGGCAGGCAGGGAACGTTGGCTTCCTCCGTCACTGAAGCAAGCAAGCCTCCTGTTCGCTTCAAGCTGCCTGGCTGCCGGCCGCCATCTTGGTTGGCAGTTAATTTGCATATCGCCCTGATTAGCCAATGGGAAGGGTAGCGGAGGTACGGCTAATTACCATGTTTCTCTATTGTTAGATAGGAGATATATATATAGATAGATAGATAGATAGATAGATAAAGAGAGGAAGGAAGAGGGAGATAGAAACATCAATGATGAGAGAGAATCATTGATCGGCTGCCTCCTGCATGCCCCCTACTGGGGATCGAGCTTGAAACCTGGGCATGTACCCTGACCAGGAATTGAACCATGACCTTCTAGTTCATAGGTCGATGGTCAACCACAAGCCATGCCAGCCAGGTCCCACCTACACTTCTTCATGCCTGGTTTCGCCAGCTCACCGTCCAGTGCAGCCAGCAGGACCGGGCCCAGACAGTGCCTGAGCTCAACCAGCAGATGCTCGATGCCAAGAACATGATGGCTGCCTGCGACCTCTGCCACAGCCACTACCTGACCGTGTCCACCATCTTCCATGATTGCATTGCATGTCCATGAAGGAGGTGGACAAGCAGATGATGGCCATCCAGAGCAAGAACAGCTGCTTCATGGAGTGGATCCCCAACAATGTGAAGATGGCTACATGTGACATCCTGCCCCACGGGCTCAAGATGTCCTCCACCTTCATCAGCAATAGCATAGCCATCTAGGAGCTATTCAAATGCATCTCAGAGCAGTTCACAGACATGTTTTGGCACAAGGCCTTCCTGCACTGGTACATGGTTGAGGGCATGAATGAAATGGAGTTCACTGAGGCCAAGAACAGCATGAATGACCTGGTGTCCGAGTACCAGCAGTACCAGGACACCATGGCCCAGAAGAAGGGCGAGATATATGAAGACCATGAGGAGGAGTCCAAGACCCAGGACCCCAAGTGAAGCACCTGGAGGGCCAGGGCCTAGAGCCATGTAGCCACTGATGCCACCCCAGTCTCGCCTAGTACTTCTAGTGTCCCTCAGTATTTATGGCACTCATCTCTGTCTTCCCACCATAGGTCATTTCCATTTTTGTGTCACTCATTTGTCTCTACTCTATCAGCTCTGGGCCTGAAATTTTGTTTTGTTTTTTTACTGGTTTGTGTTCATATTGGGGGGCAGGGGGTGGGGGGGAGAATACTTAAAAATTTTATTGCTGTCAGATTTTAAAAGAAAGAATATCACTCCCTGCCCAGGCTGACCATAACATTGCCAAATACCACTTTTTGGTAGCATATTAGGAATCTCCTCTGTCACATATCTCCCATTCTCCTCCACTCCCCCAGCCACATAGGCCAAAGCTAATGCATCACCCCAGGATTGGTCCAGTATGGGGCTGCTGGGTTCCCATATAGAAACCTGAGATGGGGTTCTGTTCCCCTCATCGACTCCACAGAAACAGTACATTTCCACTATATGTCAGGTCGTAGCTCCAGAGACCTGGTCCTCCAGGCAGCTCTGTCCTTGTAGAAATGCAGGTTCTGAGGAGCTCTGGTGATTAAAGAGCAGCTCAGTGGAATGGAAGGGACATGCAGGTGAGGGTGGGGCTGTTTTCCCATTACCTGGGCATCCTACTGAGTGTTAGTTTGGTGTTAAATGAAACGGAAAATCAGGAAAGAGCTGAGGGTGGAATACCTCAGAAACTAGAGAATTAAGAATATATGAGGAAGATTGCTTTCCTTATTGTATTTTGAGCTCTCTTCCTAGGTACCCAGTGAACCTTATTTAAGGGCTGTGAAAGACAGAGATGAGAAGCTATTGGTACAGGAGCTGGGAAGGCAACAAGCAATCTTATTCCTAGATGATCTGATTCAGTAGCCCATTGCTCCCCTGAGCGGAGGGCCTCAGTATCCCCACCCACAGATGATAGTGGCCTGAACAGCCCTTGTTTCAGAGGCATAACTCTATAATCTGAAAGCATTTATCATCTAAATTCCCTCCCAGTGACATTCCAAAATATGCTTCCTATATGTCTACTTCTAAGATCTATTTAGACAAGTCAGACTTCTGACTGAATGAGCTGGGAAAGAAGCGTTTAATAGATATTTAAAATAAGATTCAAAGATTTTGCACATTGCCTGGTTTAATGGTGCAGTGGCTAGGGAGAAAATTGACTGAACTCGACTCTGATTTTATACTCTTAAAGTATAATTCTTACTTTGTTGTTTTGTTTCTTTTTTCTTTTTCTATTTTTAAATATAATTCTCCCCCGTCCCACAAATAACCACCCATCTATTCTAAGAGCTAGAGATTGAGTGTTCACATAACCAGCCATGAGTCAGTGACAACTGACTTTTTGCTTCTGTTGTAAATAGAAACATAAACACTGCTCCTGCATTTACTTTATAGACAGCCTCTCCAGCACTTTCCTCCACTGCCAAAGGATGTGCACGAATTCTGAGTCAGCAGTCAGCTGCTACAGGACAGAGCATGCAGGATGTTGTCAACTGGTAGAAATTGCACTGATGCCTGGAAACCTGTCATTCATCTCTTCTTCCTCTTGCCTACTCAGGCTCCTCACTTCTCTTATCCCTTCCTTCCACATGTTGGGTTTCAGTCCCCAGGATTTCTGATACCTTCCAGCCATGTTTCCTAGTCTGTAGGTTCCTATGATTATGAATGTTGATTTTCCCAGGATATTGGGATATAGCATACACAGGGATTGTTCATTTAGGGCATCATCAAGGTTTGACTTTCAGGAATGAGGGAAATGAGGGAGATAACAGGAATGGCCCTTCAGTTTTCCCCAGCTGCTCTAAGAGTGAATCAGAATGCCAGATGAGTCCCTTTGATAAATGAGACATCTGAGTCTGTAGATCTACAGAACAACTGTTCCACCCTGAGTATCTTCCCACTGCTGTCATTTGGCTTGCAAAGTAGGAAAAGTGAGGCAGCCCGAGGGAATAACTCTAGTGTAGTCTTACCTTGGGTGCCTGTCACATTGTTCCAGGAACCAACTTACCTCTATTTATCTGTTGTCATTAGTGACCCGCAGGTCGAAATCCCTTCAACTGGGCACTTAATACTTGCCTGCTGCTTGGAAGCAGGCCCTTGCTCAGCTGTCTGGGAGCTGTGCCGAAACCTGTAAATTTCAAAGTGTGTTATATCAACAGAAGGGTTAGGGGCCAGTTATTAGTGGAGGTGTTCATCTGTGCTGGCATTTGATTTGTACTCTCTGTGGTGGTTAGCAACTCTTTGGAAGTGAATATTTATTTCAAACAGAGTGGGCGATAGCCAACCAAAAGGTGTTAGCCTACATAGGCAAATGATTCTCTGAAAACAAAAGTGTGAGACTCTTTTAGGGAGGTGTGAGCATAAAGTGGGCCTTATGACAGGGGGAAGGGCTTTTGGAAACACATATTGCAGGATCTTTAATGTGTTGGTTTTAGCAAGAAAATTATAGTACTGAGTGCTCCAATTCTGGCAAGGAGTGGAAGGTGGCTGCTACTTAGGAACAACAACAACAACAACAACAAATCATTTTCTTTCTTGACACAAGGCAGAGAGATTAGACCAGGTGTATTAAAGCTTTCCAAACATTGTGACTCTGGTGGACGTAAAGTTAATGATGAACACAGGTAGGGTATGCAAGTGGCTTGCAGAGTGCTGTCTGCTTGCCAGAACAGCAAATAAAGCTATAGAAATATCCACAGAGAGGGCCCTTGGCAGAGCAAACACTCTAGGACCTTTGTTTCTAGTCCTTAGTTATGACCTGTCACCCTTCTGCCTTTGGACAAACACTTGTTTTTTTCCTGCCCCTACAGCCATCTATTGACTATCATTTCTAAGATAAGCCTTGATTTGTAAGAAAAAGAATGGACTCTTTAGAGGAACTTTAAAATATTTCTCTTTCTGTTATGTCTACCTAGAATAAACTTTTATTTAGGGGAAATTGGAGATGAATTCCAGTTAATCCCACTCCTTACTGGATTCTTGGCCAGGTAGATATTGGAAGTTTCTTAGTAGTGTAGTTTTTATATCCAAAGCTACAGGGGTTGAGTAAGTGATATATTTGGGAGGAGAAGCCAAGTCAGTGTATTTTGGGTAAAGAATTACCGTCTTGGAGAAACCAAGATGGCGGCATAGGTAAACACCTGAAATTGCTGCCTCACACAACCACTTCAAAAATACAACTAAAAGACAAAACGGACATCATCCAGAACCACAGGAAGGCTGGCTGAGTGGAAATTCTACAACTAGAAGGAAAGAGAAAAAGCACACTGAGACTCAGAGGAGGTGCGGAAGTAAAGTGCAGAGGTACGGAGGCGCACACGGAAAGGGCTGGCAACTGAGGACACGGTTGTCTTTTTCAATCAGGAGGGAGTCTTGAGCTACGACTGCTCTGAACTCCAGTTCCAGGCGAGTCTCTGGGGACCCAGACTCATACGGGGAGAAACTGAACTGTCTGGCAGCGGGCAGAACTCGAAGGCGGCTTTCTCTCAGAGGTGCTTGCAGCGATTACCACGGGACACTGAGACCCGGGGCCTCTTAAGGCAGGACTGAGGATCAGCCATAGCTGTTTGTTCCGCCCTGTTGATTCCCTGAGACCCCACCCCACCCAAGCTGTGCGCAGAGGCTTTAGCATATGAAAGGCCTGTCCCTTTGCAATATAAAATTACCTAACAAACTGCAGCTGGGTCAGAGAGACCCAGAACATCCAAAAGAAGGCCCAGGGCCCCACAGCAGCTTGCATTGCTTCACAGCTGGGCCTCATATGGGCACCTCCAAACCCCAAACAAAGAAGAGGAATCTGCAGATCTCTCCGTAGCTCCTGCTGGGTAGCCTCAGGCAGAGGCTAAATTAGCACCTCCTTAGAGATCCAAGAGCCAGTGTACCCAGTGGTCAGAGTGGGACCATCCAGATTACAATTCCTCAGATCCATAAGGGACACACTCAGAGGGCAGACTCAGTGAGCACCAAAGCCCCACTGAAGCAAGTCTTGCCCCAGAAGGGTGTCTCCAGCACAGAAGTTCTCCCACCGTAAACATAGCTGATTCTCACAGCCAATTGGCTTGGAGGCCAATTCCTCCCAGTGATACCTACAACAATCAAGGCTTAACTACGACAAGACTGTGTACACAGCCCACAAAGGGGTGCACCAAGAGTGTCCACCTCAGGTAATTGGGGAGGCTGAGCCACTGGGCCCTATAGGACACCTAGCACACAAAGCCATTCTATCAACACAGGGAAGCAGCCAAAATGCGGAGACAACGATACAGGTCACAAATGACAGAAATGGAGGAAAGCAAACTACTGGATATAGAGTTCAAAACCACGGTTATAAGGTTTTTCAAGAATTTTCTAGAAACCGCTGATAAATTTAGTGAGACCCTCCATAAATCTAGTGAGACCCTCAAGGATATGAACAAGGACCAACTAGAAATTAAGCATACACTGACTGAAATAAAGAATAATATACAGAGATCCAACAGCAGACTAGAGGATCGCAAGAATCAAATCAAAGATTTGAAATACGAAGAAGCAAAAAACACCCAAACAGAAAAACAAAAAGAAAAAAGAATACAAAAATATGAAGATAGTGTAAGGAGCCTCTGGGACAAGTTCAAGCATACCAACATCCGAATTATGGGGGTGCCAGAAGAAGAGAGAGAGCAAGATATTGAAAACCTATTTGAAGAAATAATGACAGAAAACTTCCCCTACCTGGTGAAAGAAATAGACTTACAAGTCCAGGAAGCGCAGAGAACGCTAAACAAGACGAATCCAAAGAGGACCACACCAAGACACATCATAATTAAAATGCCAAGAGCAAAAGACAACGAGAGAATCTTAAAAGCAGCAAGAGGAAAACAGTTAGTTACCTACAAGGGAGTACCCATACGACTGTCAGCTGATTTTTCAATAGAAACTATGCAGGCCAGAAGGGAGTGGCAAGAAATATTCAAAGTGATGAATAGCAAGAATCTACAACCAAGATCACTTTACCCAGCAAAGCTATCATTCAGAATTGAAGGTCAGATAAAGAGCTTCACAGATAAGAAAAAACTAAAGGAGTTCATCACCACCAAACCAGTATTATATGAAATGCTGAAAGGTATCCTTTAAGAAGAGGAAGAAGAAGAAAAAGGTAAAGATACAAATTATGAACAACAAATACATATCTATCAATAAGTGAATCTAAAAATCAAGTGAATAAGTAATCTGATGAAAAGAATAAACTGGTGAATATAATAGAATCAGGGGCATAGAAAGGGCGTGGACTGACAATTCTTGGGAGGAAAGGGGTGTGGGGAGTGCGGGAAGAGACTGGGAAAAAATCATACACCTATGGATGAGGACAGTGGTGGGGAGTAATGGCAGAGGGTGGGGTGGGAACCGGGTAGAGGGGAGCTATGGGGGGAAAAAGAGGAACAACTGTAAAAATCTGAACAGTAAAGATTTAATTTAAAAAAAATTAAAAAGAAGCCACCAAAAAACAAAAAGAATTACCGTCTTTGACTTGGCCTCCACAGTATATAAAGAGTATGCATCGGTTGACATAGAAAACAGAGGGAAATGGCTGTTCCTTGTATTCAATTATTAACTTTCACTCATGAAACTTAAGATACATTTTCAGTTGATTTGGTTAACCTTATGATATCATGGTGAGCTTTGGAGAGAAGCAGTATGTTACTTCTACTTCACAAACGGGATTCTGTTCCTCAGAGGCCTACTCAGTGTAAGAGCTTCAGGAGAGAACATGGATCTCTTCCTGTGTTCTCAGTCTGGAATTTGGTGCCTGTCTTCTGAGAATTGATTTTATTAGCACATACAGTTTGGTGGTTCCCACTACCCTTGGGTTGGTTCATTAACAGTGGGTTACTTCTACAGCTGAACACAGTGGATCAACAACTCACTTCTTCCACCTGCCCCCATCTCCAATAGTAAATCCTCTTTAAAGCAAAGTTCCAGTGTAGTCCTGTTTATCACACTAGTGGTAAATTGGTGATGCCCCTGTGGTGGACCATCATGACTACAGCACCAGAAATGAGTACTGTGACCATGAAGGTATTCTTAGCACTAAAATTAGAAAACTTCAGAATTAGAAGAGAGTCTTACTGCCTTGCTCTCCCTTTCTGTTCTTCCTATGGATTAGTTTTGGTCTTTGGTCCTTTGCCTCCTTACGCCTCCCCCTCGCCCCCATTATACTTCTAAAGAGTGATGATAAATAAAACACGGTACAAAAATTATGAAAAAGACCCAAGGGAGTGAGTGGATAAAGTAGCACCTAACATACCATCTCTCATCTTAAAGCTTCTTCCCAGCAAACACAGGATGGTGGGTGTATGGATAGATGTTTTTGATAAGTGGAAGGTATAGACATCATCATTATTACTGTCAAATATATCGGTGGGCAAAGTGGAATGGCTATAAGATCTTCCCACCCTGCCATATACTATATGCAGTGGCAGGATTTTTTCAGTCTTTAAATCCCTGTTGACTTTGATACTTCTGAACTTTGTGCTTTTTAGACTGCTATGACACTACTCTTTGGTTCTCTTCAGACCACCCTTCACTGTGCCTCATAATCTTTTTCTAGAGAGCTCATCTATCTCTGCCAGCTCCTTACAAGTTTATGAGTCCCAGGTCTTATTGGAAGCCTATGGCTCTTCTCTTACCACAGACTCTCCTTGTGTTCAGCTATCATTGGTTCAACTACCACCTGTATGCTAATGATGCCTAAATCTAGGGCTGAGTCCCTAGCTACTCCCCAAGCTTCAGATTCATACCTATCTGCTTAGTGAGCACCTCCACAAAGGCAGCACAAACATATCAGGTCTAAAAGGTGACTCACCACCCCGCCCTCACAAATGAGTTCTTCTGCTTTTAATTCACTGGCCTGATGTCTTTCACTCAGTGGCCAGGAAACCTGGGGATCATTTTTGACTCTTTTACCTTAAGAGTCACTCACAAGCCTTCTTGTTTCACTTCTTTTCCCAGGTCCTACACTTCTTCCATATCTGCTAACACTTATTTACCCTGAAAGACTCAGCTGTCACTTCTCACAGGTTCATCTTCAATGAGGATTCTCTCCCTATGACTTAGGTACTCTGCCTCAATGTTCTCAATCCCTGTGCCTCTCTCACTAATGACACTTAGCATAGTACATTTAAAATTCTGTTTATGAATCTGTCTCACCCACTAAACTGCAAATCCTTTGTTGTACTAACTAATATTTCCTTACCTAATACCTCAGTGCCTGGAGTATAGAAGGTATGCAATATACATTTGTTGAATGAATGACTAGAGCACTTAGGAATTCCATTGAAAAAGAGTTATGTCTCCTAGAAAATGTTTGTAGATAAAATTTGGATTTACCATTTCTTTTTCTTTATTTTTGTTAGTTTAATCTGACAGTGTCGTGGACCAACAGCCATCCCACTGCCCCCTTTGTCTGGGGTGCTGAGGGTGGGGAAGCATGGAGGAGAGTAAGAATGAGACAATGAATCAAGCACACACCCTCTTTGACCAATTTGTGCAGGCTACCACCTGCAAGGGGACTCTTAAGGCCTTCCAAGAGCTCTGTGACCATCTTGAACTGAAGCCTAAGGACTATCGCTCCTTTTATCACAAGCTCAAGTCCAAACTCAACTACTGGAAAGCCAAAGCCCTCTGGGCAAAGCTGGACAAACGGGGCAGCCACAAAGACTACAAAAAGGGGAAAGCATGTACTAACACCAAGGTAAGCTTTGGCTATTCTGAGGCCTTGGGGTCATTGACCTAAGGATTTAACCAGAAAAGAAAAGATTTTTGAGTAGGGGTAGGCCTTGAAAAAAGGATCAAGTAGAAGCTGACTGGGTGAAAACTAGGCCAAATCAGCCATGATCTAGTATAGGAAGTCAAACCTTATACCTTGTGAAGGTTTGTGGAGCCATTATTTATGTTCATTTGACTGTTTCATGTGCCAAACTTTATTCTTATTTCATGTACTTATATATTGAACATTCAGGGTTTCAACTATTTCAGAATAACTTTAATGGTGTAGCAACTTCATTCTTTTGCTGAGGCTTTGTTTTGAATCTCACATTGATCAGCTGCCTCTTGCACACACACACACACACACACACACACACACCACACACACACACCGCCCTCATCCCCCCCCATCCCCCCTCCCTACTGGGGATCGTGGATGCAGGTCATTTAGCCAAGAAGTAGCCAGGCCCTATTAGCTTCCTGTACAAACACAGCTTCATGGTGTTTGGCATATCAACTTTACAAAGTCATTGTTCTATACTCAGTAAATGGTAAGGTATAGATAATATCTGCCAACTTGGGAATTTGCCACAGGCTTCAGACCTCTTTTTATCCATATTTCAAAAGTCTGTTTAAGGGCCTTATGAACCAAATTATTTCTTTTGGTTTCTTCACAATATATAGAAACAGTGTTTTCATGAAAAAGGTAGACCTGGGCAAAGACCTGAGCTATTCAGTCAGGAAGGGTAGGTATGAGGAAGTAGAGAAACAATGCCTTTCCTGCTTATATAAGAACACATCTTCTGGGAGAAAGCTAATAAATAAAGTTGCAAATGACTTCATGATTATGTCATTAATGCTCTTTCATGAGCTTTAATTTGCCTTGTATAGGTACTTAGAGACCCATCCCCAGTGGATTTGCATTTGGTTAAATTTTTTATATTTTTATTGATTTCAGAGAGGAAGGGAAAAGGAGAGAGATACAAACATCAGTGATGAAAGGGAATCATTGATTGGCTGCCTCCTGCACACCCACACTGGGGATCAAGCCTGCAACCTGGGCATGTGCCCTGACCGGGAATCGAACCGTGACCTTCTGGTCCATAGGGCTACTCTCAACCACTGACCCACACTGGCCGGGCCATTTAGTTAGATATTTATCAGCAAAATTCAAGAAATTCAAAGGCATGACTTTTATGAGTGAGTTCGGGAGTTTTATTAAGGATAAAAGGAATTCAAAGCCAAAATATTGCATGTTCTGTTTTTTTCTTCTGCACATGCAATGCAAATTAGTTGTGTCCAGTCTCACCCTAAATACTTCTATTAAATATGGATTTTCAAGATCCTTTCCCTGGACTTTGTCTAAAGTATGATTTAAGAACTTTTTTCAGCACATAAAACTGGCTCTTGGAAGTTACCTCCTGGGAATCATTTGAGTGGAAGACCCATTCCAGGACTCTAAGGTTGCAAGGACTATGTATTTAATAATCTATGTCTCCTTGGACAGAAATCTGCTTGACTTAGAAACCTTCCAAAAGAGCCTCTCCTGCCCAGCCAGTGTGGGTCAGTGGTTGATCATCTACCTACGAACCAGGTAGTCATGGTTTGATTGCTATGATGTGCACTGACCACCAGGGGGCAGATGCTCTGACCAGTAGGTTAGCTTGCTGTTGGGGTCCAGCTGATAAAGACTGAGGGAGATGGGACAGACACACCCTGGAGCCCTCCCACGGTCCCTCCCCGGCTGGCCAACCTCCCGCGTCTCTCCCCGGCCCAGATTGTGCACTGGTGGGGTCCTTCGGCCTGGCCTGCACCCTCTCCCAATCTGGGACTCCTCGGGGGATGTCAGAGAGCCGGTTTCTGCCCCATCCCACAGGAAAGGCCGAGGGATCTAACTGGTGCATGAATTTGTGCACCGGGCCTCTAGTAAAAATATATTTAAAAACAAAAAACAAAAGATCCTCTCCTTTTGATGAAAATGAGATGTGATTTTAAATCGTTTGTTGAAACTATGACCCATTTAAATATGTTGCAGATCTACAGGGTGAACATGTGCTAAGTTTGTATCTGGCACTGACAATTATGTCTTTTTTATTCATAGCCACCACCAGCTTTTCTTCAAACCATTGCAAATGTTCTGTTGTGGCCCAGATTGGTTGGAAGTGGAGAGAATAACCCTATTTTGGGGCTTTAGGGAATGATGGTTATGAGATCATGAAACTTTTCTAGAAGTGTGAGCTTTCTCAAGAGATGCTGCCTTTGCCCTAAAAACAGCTGTGTTTTTCAGTGTCTCATCATTGGAGCTGGCCCCTGTGGTCTCCGCACAGCCATCGACTTATCCTTACTGGGAGCTAAGGTAGTTGTTATTGAGAAACGAGATGCCTTCTCCCGCAACAATGTCTTGCATCTCTGGCCATTCACCATACATGATCTGCGAGGTTTGGGTGCCAAGAAGTTCTATGGCAAGTTCTGTGCTGGAGCCATTGACCATATCAGTAAGTAAAACCAGTTCTTTTAGTATCTGTTGTATAGAAACACACTCTGCTTGGAGTCAAAATACCTTCCATGTGTTGTTCTGTAACCTAGAAAGATTTAACTACACAGAATTTAGCTTAGGGATTTCTAAGTTAGATCTTGGACTCTTATTTAACACTTACAATGGTGGGATAGACATTGGGGCCAGGCTAGGAAATAGGATGACCAGTGTGGGCCTTGATTAGACTCTGGTGATTCTTAGTCCAGTAGAAGCAGAACAAAGCATGCAGTTCTTTGGAATGTGATATGAAAGATGCTGTACTAGTATAAGAACAAAAGCTATGAGGACACAGCTGGGGAAACCACGGTTATAGAAGAAGCAGACTCCTAGTTTTGGTGAATGGCAAGTTGATAATGCGAGTTCTTTGGTTAGATCAGTGGCTCTCAACCTTCCTAATGCCGTGACCCTTTAATACAGTTCCTCATGTTGTGGTGACCCCCAACCATAAAATTATTTTCATTGCTACTTCATAACTGTAATTTTGCTACTGTTATGAATCGTAATGTAAATATCTGATATGCAGGATGTATTTTCATTGTTACAAATTGAACATAACTAAAGCATAGTGATTAATCACAAAAACAATATGTAATTATATATGTGTTTTCCGATGGTCTTAGGCGACCCCTGTGAAAGGGTTGTTCGACCCCCAAATGGGTCGCGACCCACAGGTTGAGAACCGCTGGGTTAGATGATTCTCATGAGGTCTACAGCCCAGAGAGTTTTTGCTATACTCTTGTCATATTCAAGCTTTGAAGTAAATACAAGTTAATGCAGTCAGTGATTTTGTTTTCATGACTGTGCGTGTTCATGAAAACAGTGTCTACATTATGAGGTTGAAGTGTGATCATTAATTCCAGAGAAACCTTATCAAGGAACTTTTGTTCTGAGCTCCTTCAGTTGTGCCCTGTAAATACAGTCAACTATTAAACCTTTTGCTGTTTGAAGTGGCTGTGCCAGTTTACCAAACACTGGCCACAGCTGCCACATTCCCTAGGCAGAAGAAGCACTCTGCCCACCTATTGGGCTGTAATGTTTAAAGCATCTTGGAACCCAGTTGTCTGCAAATATAAAATGTGTGCTAACATGGGATTTAATGAGTCACTGCATGTGTGACTCTGAATGAGTCAGGTTGTAAAACCTGGGGAAAATAACCAAATGATCTAGAGGAGGATTTGCATGCACTCCTAGCACATTAGCCACAGGCTGCAGGTAGGACTGGTCTTAAGAGAGGACCAAAGGTCATTCATTCAGTGGATTTGTCTGCCTTATGTATGGCAGGATATGTCTTGGAGCTGTGTCCTACATCAGGGACTAGATTTTTATCTAGTGTGTCTGGCATCTGGCAGGTACTCACTGAATATTAACCATTTGTACGCCATAAGCGTCTATAGATGCAAGCAGGGAACCTTTTTTAATTAAATTCACAATATCATGGCAGTTAACTGGTTAAATAAATAAATCTCACTAGGATAATGAGCAAGATTTTCATTCATTTTGAACCTTAGCTTCTGCAACTATAGACCAGTAGTGGGAGGGGGAATGGTAAGAGACTACTAAACTTGCATTGAAGTTCCCCGTCTCACCTCTAAGCATCTGTGAAGATCAGTGAGGTAATAAGATGAAGGAGAACTATCTGGAATCCCAGGAAGTAGTACAGCCCCCTTTGGATCTAACTGGAAAGCATACTTGTGGGTGCATATCTTCTACCTCTTCTAGTAACTACCATGTCCTGTAAGTATTGTAGGTTCTGCTAAATAATTGTGGCTCTAACTGAATCAGGAGAGCATAGAAAGTAGAGTCTCCTGTTGGCCACAATTTCGTGTTATGTCAGAGCTTTTGCTTATTTTTAATACAGTGGGGCCTTGACTTACGAGTGTCCCGACTAACGAGTTTTTTGAGATACCAGCTGTCTCTCCACCGATTTTTTGCATTGAGTCGATAGAGTAATTTGAGTTAATGAGCTCCTTAACGAGCTCGGTCTCAGAACTAATTAAATTCGTAAGTCAAGGCCCCACTGTATCTCACCCAAGAGGTGGGAGTGGGCTTGTGTGCCTCTCTAGAGCTAGAGCAGTGGTTTCAACCTTGGCTGCACATTAGAATCACCTGGGAATCTTTTTAAAATCCTGATTTCTGGGCCTCATTCTCCGGAAATTCTGTTTCTTTGTTTTGGGGTGGGGCCACAACATTAGTAACAAAGAAACAGAATTTCCGGAGGATGAAGCCCAGAAATCAGGATTTTAAAAAGATTCCCAGGTGATTCTAATGTGCAGCCAAGGTTGAGAACCACTGCTCTAGAGCATTTCTTGCCCTTAGTAAAGAAAGAGGCTGTGGAACATGGCTTGGAAAATGTCTCCTGTTATAGGAAGCGTTGAGAATCTGGATAAACTCTGCATAGGTAGACAGGTGGAAACCTGAGCAGTGACTGCTAACTGGTACTCTTTTTTTCAATGTGCCCTAACTTGTGTTATCTTTTTGTTTACCCAGGTATCCGTCAGCTTCAACTAATACTTTTGAAAGTAGCATTGATCCTAGGCATTGAAATTCATGTCAGTGTAGAATTCCAAGGACTTGTACACCCTCCTGAGGACCAAGAAAATGAACGTGAGTTGAATTGGAAAAGGGGGGAGTAGGGATAAAAGGGCATCAAATGGGTGAGAAAAGGTGAGATCAAAGCAGAAAACTATAGGAATCTGTGGGTTGTTTTCAGAACTACTTAAAAAGGGCTTCTCTGTATAGCCAGTATCTTTTGAGGAACTTTTGATTTAATGAAGAGGCCTTTGAGATAGTATTAGACATTGCAGGCACTTGTATTCATTATAGAAAATTGTATGGTGGGAACGTTCCTTTGTGAGGCCTCTTTCTTTCTGTGGTTTGTACCCCATGCTTTTAAACCTGTTTTTGGCTTGGTGTTTGCCTACCTGGGTATCTTGAGATGTCTTAGGTGTATGAATATGATCTGGGTGACAACCTTCAATTTTACTTTGGTCTACAGGGATAGGTTGGCGGGCACTGGTGCACCCTAAAACCCATCCTGTGTCAGAATATGAATTTGAAGTGATCATTGGAGGGGATGGCCGTAGGAACACCTTGGAAGGTATTGGTCATTATTCCTTTTCCTGGTTTATTGCAGAGTGAAGGGTGACCTTCTCCAAACCCTGGGGTGAGAATTTGTGTCATCAGAGAGGATCCACATATGTGTGCTACCTACTCTAATTTAATGGCAGCCCCAGTCTTTCTAGCCAAGTGGTACTTGGTTTACTTCTTACAGGGTAATCTTGTTAGGGTACTAAGAGACAAGCTATACTTAGAGCAGTTGGCACTACAGGATTAAATCTCAGCTTAATAAAAGATGGCTTCCCTTTTTTTTAAAAAAAAAATGGAATTCCTAGTATTAAGTAACATTCTGGTTAGTCAGATTTCAAATTTTTTGTTAGTGTGCAGGAGACTTTGACTTCTTTTCTGGATTGTTATATTCTTTGATGGGTAAACACCTTATTTTCAGGTTGAGAAGAGCTGCCCTAAAATTTTTCCATTGATTTTTATCACCTATGTTCCCAAATGTCATCATCAATACCCGCTTCCTGTTTGAAGTGACCTTCCTTCCTCTCTAGCCAACTGCTGCCACATCTGAAAATTTCTTTCCCTCCAGGATTTCGTCGGAAGGAATTTCGAGGCAAACTGGCCATTGCCATTACAGCAAATTTTATCAACCGAAATACAACAGCAGAAGCCAAAGTGGAAGAGATCAGTGGAGTGGCTTTCATATTCAACCAAAAATTTTTCCAGGAGCTCAGGGAAGCTACAGGTTGGTATCAGTGCCTTGAAAGCAATAAGGATAGAACTTTAAATAACTACTTGTGGCTTTCTCTTGGATAGTTTGGTGGTTGGGTAATCATTGGTGTTACTGTGTCATTTACCCGTTGCTCCTTCCTCACTCACATGCTTTGTTCTAAGTGTAATGCTTTCCATCACTGATTGCTACTCTAATGTTCTTTATCCTCATCACAGGGACTGAGATACTCTGGATTGGGTTTTTACTATATTTGTGTGTTTGTTTTTAAGTGTTCGTGCTGTCTTTTACCAACTCTTCTCCTACCCCTTCCTCTACACTGTGGCTCTAAGTCAGCGGTTCTCAACCTGTGGGTCGAGACCCATTTGGGGGTCTAACAACCCTTTCACAGGGGTCGCCTAAGACCATCGGAAAACACATATATAATTACATATTGTTTTTGTGATTAATCACTATGCTTTAATTATGTTCAATTTGTAACAATGAAATTGGGGGTCACCACAACATGAGGAACTGTATTAAAGGGTCGCGGCATTAGGAAGGTTGAGAACCACTGCTCTAAGTGGTTTAATGCAGTAACCTATTGGCTGGTAGTTCTCTGGTTTATTGAGAACCTGACTTTAGGCATTGAGTGTACTACTTTGTCTACTAAGTTCTACTTTGGTCTTGAAGTAAACCATATGCTAGATAGGAATGAGATTTTTATATGATAGCTTTTGAATAAATTAACTTAGATGTTTCGATGCAACAAAAATGTACAGCAGATTCTAATTCTCTGTTTTCTAGAACATGATTTCTTTCCATTACATCTATTTTTTTTAGATTAATTGAAATTAAAAGCCAGTAGTTCACTCTCTGCTTCCAGTTCTAGGAGATTCCCCCAGTTGCCTTGATGACTATAAAAGAGGTTTAACCCGATAACTAACCCAGACCGTCTTACTAAGGGTTAATCTTTCTTTTTCTTTCAATCTTTATATATTTCTGCTTACTATTGATCATTGTTTTTAGGATAACTTAGAGTGTCAAGTGAGTTACAGAGCAGTACAAAGATAAACAAAGTTCCCCCTCTTTTTATGAACCGAATGTTCAGGAAGTGAGAATCTGGACTCAGACATCTTTTTTGCTTTCTCTTTTCCTGCTTAGGGTTTTACAACCCTGGTCTCTGTGGACCCACATACAATCTCTCTGGCTGCCCTAATATACCTTCAACATTTTTGTTTTGCAGGTATTGACTTGGAGAACATCGTCTACTACAAAGATGACACACACTATTTTGTAATGACGGCCAAAAAGCAGAGTTTACTGGACAAAGGGGTGATACTGCATGTAAGTGATAGATTTCTTTTAAACCTCTTTTTATGTTGTACTGGTTAGTATGATCACCAAGAGAAAGAATTTTATTGTCAGATGAGTTTTCCTGCAAGGGAATGAAAACAAGCCCCCTAACTCATCTGGTAACATGTACTCTAATGTTTTTTAGTTAAACTTAAAAAAGTACTGTTTATTATGGAAATTTTCTAATATAAACAAAAGTAGAGAGGATTATCTGATGAACTCCCATGTGTCTATTATCTGGCTTTCAGAATTATCAACACATGACCAATATTGTTTCATTAGTACCCAACTCACTCCCCAGTCCTGCAATTGGATTGTTCCAAAGCAAATCTCAGATAATTCAGGAATAAATATTCAGTTTAATTTTAGGTGATTTGATTTGTGGTTCTAGAGAATTTCATGTATGACCAATTATTGGTTAGGTCATCTTTTGGAAGGGGTGCTAGAGGGAATGGAGTTTGACCAAGAAGCAATAGTTGGTGTTTATGGGAGCCTGAAAATGGTTCTGGTTTTACTCTAGATGTGGCTGTCAGAAGTCCAGGGAACCCTGACTCGGTCAGGGTGTATTGAAACCTCTGCATAACTTAACAGTAAAGGCTTCTTATTCATCCTTAGCCAGATCCTCCTGCTCAGCCTTTTTTTAGGTGACTAAATGTATGACATTCCGTGAGATGATGATCTGAATAGGAAATCAGAAAACCACAGGGTAGAGGGTTCCTTAAGGAGAATTTCTTAAGTCTGATATGGTCTCAATGTGAGAATTACTATCCCCACATGTGCAATTCCCACCACAGTCTCATGGCTGAATTTGAGGGTGTCCTCTGTCTCTGCAGGATACTAATGAATCCGGTCACTTTAATCTGCAGTATACTGTAGCCTTATCTGAGAGCAATGGTAGGGGTGAGCATATGAACATGTTCCTGCAGCACAGCCTCTTTCCACTTGTTACCTTGTATCTGCTTCTTAACCTTGTGGTCCTTTATGTCTATGAGGAGAAACAGGACCAAGCAGTGTGTGCAGCCCATTCTGCCAAGAGCATAAACAAGATGTATTTGAATGTTTTATCAGTAAAAAATAGGCAGTGTGCCCATTGTTATCAGTCAAAATTATGTAGGAACGATCTGGAATGCCAAGACTCTGATTTACTTTTCCTTTTTGTTTACTTATTTTTTTTTAGAGGGCAAGAGCCATCCTTTCTGTGTGTGCTGCTAAACACTAAATTCATTCTGACCACTTACTTAATGGTGAACAAACTGTTTCAAGGGCCAACTTGAGTATTTGTGTTTTGGCTTTTAACATCTTGTAGTGGTAACTGAAAGTACCATCAGGGACACTTGGAAACCATAAGCCCCACTTCAGGAGAATAAAAGATTTGGCTCAGTATGTCAGGAACCTCCAAAATAGAAAAGTAGTTTTTCAGCCATTTATGTGGAAAACCCCTTTTCTCTCATTATTGTTTTTCTTTGTTGGGGGGGTTCTATAGAGCCTTTAAGAA
>NW_005871067.1:8225690-8257128 GCF_000147115.1 Myotis lucifugus | reverse complement strand
GAGGGAGTTTATTAGAGGGAATGGGGAATGAAGCCACAACCAGGGAAGGTTAGGACTCAGCCTCCACTGTCCTTGGGGTTGAATTTTATGCTCAAAAATCACAAGGGTTGGAGGCTGGGGGATGTAAGTGTTCTAGTCTGATTAGATGGAGTTTATTGTCCTTCAGACTGATTAGTGCTGGCCGTTGAGGCTGTGGGCTGTAGGTGGCCGTTGTTATAGTTGGCCTGCTGTCTCACCCTCAGGTGCGGCTGCCTCCTGTTGTGCCGGATAGGGTGACCGCAGGCTGTTCCATGAAATGAGGCTGGGGCCACTTTCTCCTTCAGGACTTTCTGGTCTGCCTGAGCCAAATGTCCTCTGCTGGCCTGTCAGGAGGAAGAGGGAGAGCTTGAGAAAGATTGTGATAAATGGCAAAGAAATGCTTAAAGAAGGGCCAGGTGAATCAGTTCTATTCCCTAGGGAAGGCAGTAAAAAAAGGATGAAATCAGAAGTAATTGACTTCAAAAATTGGTTTTAACACCTACCTGGGTATATTAACTTCATGTAATGGAAAACTCTATTTATTGGCCACAGGTTGAACTCTTCGTTTCAGCCAACTATCTCTCAAATGTTATTGGTCATAAGGAAAACCTGACTAGAACATTTGGCTGGCTGATGGCAAATACGTCAGGCACTACCAACAAAACAAAACAGTTAGTGCTTCCCTGCTTTACAATGGTTCATTGGTATTCTCTTATGTTAAGGATTGCACTTTCTGCTAAGATACTTTGTCAGTCCCACAAAACTCAGGGAGAGGTGGGGTGGAGGGGTGAGTGTAGGGTGAGGGACACATCCCTGTTGGAATATACCAAAGGCTGTCTGGAGAAGACCTAGGGCAGGGGTGGGCAACCTTTTTGTGAGTGCGTGCCAAAAGCAGCAAAATCTCTGACTCAAAATTCTTCTGCATGCCAACCCTAATTTTTTGAGAACATGTTACGCCTACTTGATATCTCTTAAGGTGTACGTATGTGAAGAACCTTGAAGAAATAATAAAATTCATTCGAGCGACAAAAACACAGTATATGATGATGAAAAATACATTTATTTTTTAATGTATACATGTACACTGATAGTCCGACAGAAAACTTTATGACTCCGTTTGATATTATCAGTGGGACTTTTGCTGCTGCATCACTGATGACAGAGATTTTACATCAGGTTTATATTTCGTGACCTTCAGAGATATGCACGAGCTACTATCATCCGTCAGGCTACTCCTATTACGAGACTTAACAAAATTCATCACTGAGAACAAAGATTCACAAGCGTATGTGGATGAAACCAAAACACTGGTCGGATCTAGGAAGGCAGGGGAGAGTTAAGGCAGAGGCATAGAAATTGCTCTTCCCCTCTCTCGTCAATCCATGTCTGTGGTCTTTAAGATCACTTGTTATGTAAAATTATTTATCTAAGATGCACCTACACTGAATTTATCTGAAAAATAAAAAAGTCGATAATAAGAAAAAAATTGTAAATGGAAGATTATAAGAGAGGGTTTCGCGTGCCAGCAAAAGTTACTGGCGTGCCATGTTTGGCACGCATGCCAGGGGTTGCCCACCCCTGACCTAGGGTATTTTCTTGTAACAGAAGGCAGAGCAGTGAGTAGGTAATTTGGCACTGTTTAGACCACAATAATGTCATTCAAGATGAGCCTGTAGATTATGAGACTTAAGGAATTTTTTGAAATGGAGTTAGTAGGTTAGCACAATGTAAGGCCTGCCCAGTTAATCTGAAATCACCTGAAGAAGAACGCTTTCAGTTGTTACTTACGATTGAGTAGTAAGAAGCTTGAAATCCGGTGGGAAATGTTTGTTCATCTAAATACTTGGGAAATTTTAAGACATTTAGCAATGGAAAAATCTTTTGAGGAAAGTTTTGGAATTCCCCTTTAAGTAGAAGGCTGAGTAAGGTTTATCAGAGGTGATTTAGCACATCTATAATAGCTTGTCAGGTCCAAAGGACACTATGCGTAATAGTCCCAGGACTTTAAAAATAGTCTGATCCAAATAGGATTTTTATCATTATTTAACATCTATAATAATAAAAGGGTAATATGCTAATTAGACCGGACATCCTTCCCGACAAAGCCGGGGCCAGAGGAAAGCAAGCCCGGGTCCTGGGTGCCAGAGAGAAGCCTGTGTTGGCAGCCGGGGGAAGGAAGGCCTACTCTTACACAAATTTTGTGCATTGGATTTCTAGTTAAGTTTAATAAATACAGATCACACACAAGATGCAAGGGAATACATATTAATGATAGTTCCTATTCTTGAGCTTACATTTTAGTAAGAAATTTCTGTAATTAGAAAAATGAGGATAGTTTAACTTTCCCTCTGTTTTATTCTTTGTCATTTTTTCTTTAATCATTTTTTCTCCTTTGAGGATGATTTATATTTCAAGTTTGCTCTCAGATTTCAGTGAAGCACTGCACATAGGATTTTAGCTGAGCAACAAAGACATGAAGTGACTTCTTGATACTGTTTTCTGGTGTGGGGACAAGCACTCCATCTTGATATGTTTTCTTTATCCTGTTTCTCAGAGATTTTGATTCTTTGGATGAACAAAATGTGGAGAAGAATAACCAACTGGCCTTTGATATTGCTGAAAAGGAACTGGGCATTTCTCCCATCATGACAGGCAAAGAGATGGCCTCGGTGGGGGAGCCTGACAAGCTGTCCATGGTGATGTACCTGACCCAGTTCTACGAGATGTTCAAGGACTCACTCCCCTCCAGTGGTAAGGACTGAGGGCTCTGGTATGGGAGTCTTTCGTGTTCTCTGTTGTTGCCTGGCTTTCTTTCTTTCCCTGTATCCTACATGAGCACCCACAAAAGCAAACTTGTACTTAACTCTGTTTTTACTGGCCAGCTATCAGGGTAAGTCCCTGGGATTTTGCTCCATTGTTTTTTTCCTTCTCAACCACTCATTCTTACCCAAATCTTTCTCACTATATCTATAAATATGTAAAAATCATTCCTATCCAGAATTTTTTTCTTGACTATTATTTTTTCATACTCTTTCTTTCTGATCCAGCCTTTTAAAAATATATATACACTTTTTAAAAAAATTGTTTTCAGAGAGGAAGAGAGAGGGAGAGATAGATAGAAATATCAGTGATGAGAAAGAATTATCTATCGGCTGCCTCCTGCACGCCCCCCACTGGGGATCGAGTCCGAAACCCAGAATCAAACTGTGACCTCCAGGTTCATAGGTCAACACTCAACCACTGAGCCACACTGGCCTGGCTGAATCACCTTTTTTTAAAAAAGTGGGCTACTTCCTCAGTTGCCTAAACTTTGTACACTTTGCAACCTGGCTTCTGCCATTATTCCTCTGCTAGATTGTTCTCCTTGTTCATGAAGAATTGCCAAATCCATGTTTTTCACTTCTTATCTCTTATGCCCTTGGCTTTTTGCATTGTTCAGCACTGTGGAATGACAACTTTTTTTCTGAAACTCTCTTTTCTTTGGCTTCTGTGATCCTGCACTGGACTGGCCTCATTCTCTTCTTTTGGTAACTGTTCCTTCTCTGGCTTCTCTTTCTTCTACATTTTAGTGTTTTCCAAAAATCTTCCTTTCTCCTCAGCCCAATATCTCAGTCTGTCAGCATGCTACAAAAAATATTTCTGTTGTCATTTATTGTCTCTTGGAATCGCATAATGATTAAGAGTGTTGACCTGGGTTTATATCCCAGTACTAACACCTGTTAAACCTTAGGCTAGTTACTCAGTTTTCCTGTGCCTCAGTTTCCCCATCTGTAAAATGGGGCTTTTTCTATGTATAATTAGATTGTGATATGCTAAGAAGAACGTTTGCAAAACGGAAGCACTTAATAAATGTTAACAATATATTATTAGTTTCAATTATTTTTAAAATTACTATTATGCCGAAACCGGTTTGGCTCAGTGGATAGAGCGTCGGCCAGCGGACTGAAGGGTCCCAGGTAGCTTTTTCCGATTAGATACACAGTCTTTACAACAGAAGTCCACAACTCTAACATCAGTGTACACATTCATGGAGAGATGTTTCTCTCTCATCGATGTTTCTGACTCTCTATCTCTCTCCCTTCCTCTCTGGAAAAAATCAATAAAATATATTTAAAAAATAAAATAAAATTACTATTATTACTAATAAAACATTGGAATCCACAGTTTGTGACTCACCAGTGTCTTCCAGCCTATGTACTCTCATAGATGTTTATAGCTTTTTCCGATTAGATACACAGTCTTTACAACAGAAGTCCACAACTCTAACATCAGTGTACACATTCATGGAGAGCCCCCTCAGTGTGCAGCCAAGTGCATGGGGTATGCATACACCAAACCAGTGACCCTGAGCTGCCTGTCCTCCCTCCCTTTCTCTCTGCCCTAAAATTTTATCACAAAGATGAGGCTTCAGCACTCTACTGTAACTCGTATCACGGGTGAATTCCAACTTTTGAGAAGCAAAAGTGGAGGTTTTTGTGACTCGCGTGGATGGGGAAAGAATTGGTATTGTTTATGTTGATGGAAAAAAGAAGGCTCAGTGTATAAACCTAAGAATGCATTTTCTTTGTGAAATGTCCTGCTAAGTTCCTCATACTTTTGTCCGAGCAAATGGACCTTTAGAGCAGTGGTTCTCAACCTTCCTAATGCCTCGACCCTTTAATACAGTTCCTCATGTTGTGGTGACCCCCAACCATAAAATTATTTTCGTTGCTACTTCATAACTGTAATTTTGCTACTGTTATGAATCGTAATATAAATATCTGATATGCAGGATGTATTTTCATTGTTACAAATTGAACATAACTAAAGCATAGTGATTAATCACAAAAACAATATGTAATTATATATGTGTTTTCCGATGGTCTTAGGCGACCCCTGTGAAAGGGTTGTTCGACTCCCAAAGGGGTCGCGACCCACAGGTTGAGAACTGCTGCTTTAGAGCTTTTGGAGGTTCTGGGAGCCACCTGCAGGCAAGGTAGTTCTGGTCAATACTTTGAGGCCCCCCTAATGCTATCGTCGAACATTGCTTTCTGTTCACAGATGCCTTGGACCTG
This sequence comes from Myotis lucifugus, assembly GCF_000147115.1. Lineage (NCBI taxonomy): Eukaryota > Metazoa > Chordata > Mammalia > Chiroptera > Vespertilionidae > Myotis > Myotis lucifugus. The sequence goes on along the minus strand of NW_005871067.1, from coordinate 8,252,056 downwards.
AATGCTGAGGAGAAAGCAGTCCTGATAGCCAGCACCAAATCTCCCATCTCCTTCCTAAGCAAACTTGGGCAGACCATCTCTCGGAAGCGTTCTCCCAAGGTAAGTGGAAAAGATTGTTGTTTTTTACCAGCTGCAAACCCAATGGCAAGATATAGTGACTAGAATAATGCAGTTTGGCTACTCTCTTGGTATAGGATAAGAAGGAAAAGGACTTGGATGGTGCTGGAAAGAGGAGAAAGACCAGTCAATCAGAAGAGGTGAGAATTATATGGGATTTGTTAGAATGATTATACTCAATTGCCCTTTTTGTCTTAAAACCTTAATTTTCAAATTGGTGTTACTAGGTCTTTTTATATTCACCCTTTATGAGAATTTTTGTGAGCAGATGCTTTTTCTGTGGGCTTTTGCCTTTGTTTAATTTTTTGGAGAGCGTCCAAGGGAACACACACACATGTGCACCAGAGCTTTCCTGTCTCTTTGGAATCACACATCTGGCAAAGGGCATTGGCTTTCCTGGGGTATGATAATCCCAGTAAAAGTTTGAGTACCTCTTTGAACTCCATCTTGAGATTAGAACTTTGAAGAGAGCTGTTAAGCTCAACCTAAAGCAGATATACCAGCCATCATGCCAGGTCCTAGCTGTACTTTTCCTTTGAGGGAAGGGCATTTGGGGGCTTCACTAACAGAGGCTGGTTCTTGGGTGTCGATATTGATCAGGAGGAAGTGCCCCGGGTATGCAGAGGAAGATCCACATTAGTGAGCACTCTGCCTGACAGGAGGACTGATGTCACACTCAGCAACCAGAACAAAGTGAAGTACATGGCAACCCAGCTGCTCGCCAAGTTTGAAGAGAATGCACCTCCACAATCCACTGGCATAAGGAGACAGGTAAACCCATTTCACGCCTTGCTCATCCACACTTGATCTGACTACATAGGAAGGAGGTAGCTTTTCAGCTGAATGAGATGGGATATGTTACAGACCCGAGGACTCATGGGCTCGAGACTGGTGTTTGATTCTCCCCATGTCTGACTGTGGCAGAAGAGAACATTTCAGAAGCTCCTCATGCTTTCAGTACTGCTTCATCCTCACCATTCAGGTCTGAGGTATCTGTGACAAAATTCAGCAGAGGGATTTTTAAATTTATATCTATATACGTATTCATATGTATATATTCACATTTAAATTATAAAAAACATACATACTTATTAAGGAAAATGCTTAAAAGTATGATAAAGAGTAATTAAAATATCTCTAAATCTGTTAATATTTTGTTATAGTTCTTTCTGATCTTTTTTTCTTTAGTGCATTCTTGTTTTCATAGTTGAGGTCATTCTATATATATATATATATATGTGTGTACATATATATATATATATCTATATATATATATATATATATATATTTTATTGACTTTTCACAGAGCGGAAGGAGAGGGATAGAGAGTTAGAAACATCAATAAGAGAGGAACATCGATCAGCTGCTGGGGATGTGCCCGCAACCAAGGTACATGCCCTTGGCCGGAATCGAACCTGGGACCTTTCAGTCCGCAGGCCGACACTCTATCCACTGAGCCAAACCGGTTAGGGCTGAGGTCATTTTTAACATACACTTTTCCATTCTGCTTTTTTTCATGTAACTTTGGTCATATTCCCACATCATTTCAAACTCTTTACAAGCACCTTTAGTGTGTGCCATGCTTCTCTTAACTCTCCTCTAGTGCTAGATGTTCAGTCGTTTCTCTTCAACAAACATTGTTATAAACTGCTTTTGTGTGTTGCAGATGACTTTACTAGGTTCTCCTTGAACTAGGTTGAGAATATGAACTCTTTTTTTTTGAGAATATGAACATTTTAAAGATTCTTCATGGATACTGACTTGCATTCCTCTAAGTCATGCCTGAGAGTGCTGGACAGGAGCCTTGTCTCTCCTCCTGCTTATCTAAAAGTCACTAAGACTTCTTGCAAGAGGAGATGCTGAGTTTTTGAAATTTACACTGAAAGTTTCTTGTAAAACTCCCTGGTGATTTGAGAGAGCCCATCCTCTGCATCCTTTCCCTCTTTCTTCATCTTCTCCACATGCATTAATGTGGATAGACTAGGGTGGGCACTGACATACTGACTGTGCTTGGAGTCTGGTCTTAATCAACTTCTCACATCTAGCCATTGGTTATGGCTCACAGAGAAGATGATGATATTCATTCCCTGTTGGCTCTGGCAGCCCAGGTCCCACCACCTTGGGAAGGCTGGAATTATTCTCCATTAGAGGAAGTTTGCCTCTAAGAGATAGTTGCTTCCTCATTTTGAGTGAAAGATTAGTTTTCCAAATCAGAATTAGTAGTTTAGGCTCATAACATTGAGTTGGGGAAAAGGATAATGATAATTACAGCTTCTGTTTTTCTTTTTTTTATTTGTTTACATTTGCTTTTGGTTTGGGGAGCAGGGTATTTGCTTCCTTTATAAGCAAAGCTTTCTAAGAATTCTATGTCTTCACCACCACCCCAGTATATAGATGTATGTCTATCCTCCACAAGTATCTTTTTTCTGTCTTCTACTTTAATATATTTTATTTTGTTTTGTCTCCATGTCCTGTCCCCCACCCATACTTGGCCTGTGTGTCACAGCCAACACAAGAGCGTGGGGTCAGCCAGCCGTCCTGCTGCCTACCTGAGCAGGGTCTCCCTGCTCCCACCCCACAGTGGAAACAGGTAAAGGAACTGCTCAAAAACCAGAATGGGTGCTGCATCCCCAGGCCTTCCCACCCTGTTCCTTCTTCTGAGCCAGCCAAGGTAGAGGCCTGCACTCTAGAATCCCAGCTCAAGCATAGGACATCTCTGTGCCCATTTGAGTAATGACTCTAGTAAAAGTATAATAAACAGTACTGTTTGTATTGCATGATTTATTTAACTCCTTAGGATTTGAGAAACCAGTTAGCAGGGTGGGCTGTGAATTTTATGAAACTAGCTGAAGCTATGTGGTTAATTGTTCAGGTACCCTAACCTTTGGGGTTTTGCTATTACAGCGTTTATTCCAAGTTGACTTCTTGTTCATATGTGTGCTTATGACCATGTTAATAGGAAAATGTTATCCAAGAAATCATCTTGAACTATAATTTTTATTTGGTTCAGAACCTAGACAAAGATTCTTGTTATAAAGCTGCTTTTGTGTGTTGTAGATGACTTTCCTAGGCTCTCCTTGAACTAGGTCGAGAAAAATGGGCATTTTCTTGGTGTTTTGTATACATTTAAAATACTCTTTTTAGAAATTTTCACTAAAGTAGTTAGTTGTAGGATCTCCTAGAAAGCTGCTTCTCATAAGCAGTACAGAATAGGACAGAAAGAGGAGGAATGGCACTGGTTGATAATAGGAAACATCAAAGGAACTGGAGGCCTGTACTGTACCTCCTCCACATCACAGCTGACAAGTTTTTGCTCCAGTGAGTGCACTGGACTTGTCTTGTGGGTTGGTATCATTTAAGACTAAGATTCTGAGAGGTCAAAGGAATAGGCCTTCAATTCCTTCTTATGTTATAGAGTGACAGCTATTGCTGGGAAGCACTGACAAGTGACTGGGTGGGTAATGTTTTTTTCTAACCTTTCTTTTAATAATATGCTGCATTAAAAGCAAGCTCATGAGGCTGAGATGGAAGCTTGGGAACAATGTCCAAACTCATGAAGCCAAGCTGCCTCTTTCCCTCTGCTTGGGGGAGATTTGTGCAGGAGTGCTCATTAGAAATTTACCATTTTCTTTCCTCACCCTTTCCTTAAAGTCTAGGTGGAAGGTATAATAAAAAGGTAATCTTCAGTTGAGGATCTGCAGAAGGGGAACATGAACTCTAACTAGACTTCCTGAACTTCAGATTCTCACAGTACTCACAAAGGCAGCAGAGAGGAAGAGCAGGGAGGAAAGGAGGGTAACTTAAATACATGCAGAGGGGTGAATAAATGACTCAATGGCATGTGTTTGGGTCACTGTGGGTGAGCTTGCGAGGAAGTCTCAGGGGCAGGATGTGTGACCCGAGGAACCTGCCCCAGCTGAGGCCTCTGTCCTGGTGAAGACTGGCACATCAGCTCACTGCCTGATGCAGCTATCCTGAGGGATATCAGGAGCTTAGTGTTTATGAGCTTTCTTGTGTTTTTCATGTTTGTGAAGGATCTGGCCCCTCTAGCCTCATGCACAGTGCTACATGGAGACGAACAGCTAGCTTGTCACCTGGGTAAATAGTTGGTCAAAATTAGTGACGTAGAATACTGCTGAGCTGTGCAGGCAGCAGACTAGAGCCATTAAATTCAAACATGGGTTCTGTGGAGTGGGTCCCAGAGATGACAGTTAGAAAGAGCACCTGGGTGAAAAAGTGAGAAACTATGAGCAATGAAAATCCTGTGAGATCCTGTGTGCTTCATGTTATATAGAGTTGGGAATTGTAAATTTACTTGGCTGTGAAAGAACTATAATTCACAGTTCTTACATCCATGTGAAATGTATTGTATTCACATCTAATTTTTTTCTCAACACTAAAGCAGGAATGTTTTCATGAATCTTGGCCTTGTAATTTCTCTCTAAAAAGATAAAACATTGGAAGGCAATGCCAGATGCTACAGAAACCTGGGGACAGAGGGACTCCAGTGGTGCATTGGGGCCCTCTGCTTCTGACTCACCCTGACTGCTGACCTCATTTAACACCCTTTAGGAATTGGGCAGGGGCTGACTGGCAGCACCTTATCATGACTCACTTTGTGCTTCTCTTGAAGTGATTCAAGAGAGGCAGGAGGGTATGGCAAGCACAGTAGTGATGGCTGAGTTGGCACCAGGGCCAGTTTTTACTTAGGTCATAGTATGAGAGGGAAATGAATAATAATGCTGCTTACCAGTGACTTCTGTTTTTTACCTTCCTGTGTAAACACTTTGGCTCTTCCCTCTCCACCCTTTTGTCTTTTGATCTCAGAAGTGCATCCTACAGGCAAACTCCTCATTATCCAGCCTTAGTTGACAAGAAGGTTGTCATGAGAAGTGGGAACAGACAGGGGAACTGCTTCCCTAGTCCCACCAGTTCTCTCAGAACTGTGTGCTGGCCCCACATAGTCTTTCTGGGCTCAAGGAAGCGAGGATTCCTCTGACCTAGGAGTATGTGATTATTTACTAAGTCCTGCAGGGTTCTCTCAATCATAGTTTCTCAAGGAAAAAGATGGGACAAGATTGGAGAGGGATAAGATGGGGAGATAATCTGTAGACATAGGTATGGTTTTCAGGTAGTGGAAGATATTTAATTTTTATATCCTATTTCCTGTACTTTCTTGCATTTTTTTTTTTGGTAGTTTTCCAGAACCTTTTGAGTATGAGGGGACTCAGAAGAGGAAATAATGGCAGGATTTTCTCATAGTTGGTCCCGAGGGAGAGTGCTGCTCTGCTCCTGTTGGGTGGCAGGTGATAAGCCATTGGAAGGGTCTGCATGACTCCCTTCTGATGGTGGCCTGTGTGCCCTTTCTCTCTACTTATAACGAAACTCATTTCTTCAGTCCTCCAACTTTGATGATATATAGTCTTGATCCCTGGTGTTTAGAAAATACTACACTGCAAGTCTGTCCCCAAGACCAGCTGCACCTAACAAACAGCGGGAGTCTGACCTGGAGACCAGTGACAAACTGTGACACGCCACCCTCCCTGACCATGCAGTGATTTGCTGTTGAGGATGGAGGGGCAGGGAAGGGGGCCTCTGATATGTTTTTTACAAATACCCTTTCATCCTTCCAGAACCAGCCTAAATGTGGCCACTGTTTTACCAATCTTCTCTCTGTTTGTGTCTGTTGGTATAAAAGCGACGGGAAAAGGAGCATTCTCGGACCTGCCCCAAAAAAGTGATTGCACTCTCTCCACCCCCTACTCCACCTCCCTGTCGGGCACGTGGCAGTCAGCAGGTGACCTCCTCTGCATGTTCCATTGTCCTATCTGTGTCTTCCTGCCTGCCTTTGTAGGTAGCTAGGGTAGAGACTAAATCAGGACTCCCTGCTTTCAATTATAACTTAAAAAAAAATAGAAAAACCATTTGTAGAAACCATTTTTTGTAGCAGTAGCAACCTTTATTGCTACAAATGAGCAAATTCCTGATTGGACCTCAGAAGAGTACAAATTACATTCAAACCCTGGGTGGTTTAATCTAGTCCCATGTAATGGGAATACAACCATACAATCACAAACTAACCTTTAAACTATATTTGTCACAGACATGAGATCCAAAAACCCTGGAGAGCAACATATTTTTATATAACCCTACTTAAAGCAGCCATTTTTGCCTTGCTACCCAAGGAGATTGAGCTAAGATGAACTTTGGAAGCTTTTAATAGGGCTTCACTCTATGAGTTTGCTTCCTTCTGATTTTGAGAACCCTGCCTCTTGCTTATCCAACTTCTCCCGACAAACACCTGCCCTTCCCATCCACCCCATTAACACTCAGGCAGATCATTCAAAACTGCTTTATAGCAGAGTTAACTGGAGCAACAAGGTTAATGAGGATGACAAGCATACATTTGTGGCAAATACACTTACATAAAGCATATTTACAGAATCGCTTTGTTGACCTTTGTAGTATATTGCTATAAAATAAAATACAAATTTTAAACGTAGGATCTATGGGAAGGCATTTCTCAACTAAGGTGGCCTATTTTAAAAGTGACTCCTCCATAATGTGTCTGATTTTTAAAGGCCCAGCCTGTGCCCCTAGATCTAAGAACTAAGCTGCTGTAGGTGTAGTGCCCTGTCCCTTATCTCTACATAAGAGCTAATATTTAGGAGCATTCACTGTGACCCAGGTAGTATTCTAGGCTCTTTTTACATGTAACATTAAGCAGTTCTTTCTATAACCTTACAAGTCTGGTACTATTATCTCTATTTTATAGATCAGGAGACTGAGTCATAGAGTAGGGAGGTAATTTGTACAAGGTCACACAGATGGATCCAGAAACAGATTCTGGGTGGTGTGACTCTGGATCCCAAACTCTGGCCTCATCCTGCCTGTGGAGACAATATGCTCATGAGCTCTGGACAAGAGTAGCCATACCGGAAGCTTTGGATCAGTTTCCCACCAGTACGAGGCCATAGGTGAATTTTCAATTATCCAAAGAGTGATAGGAGCAGCAATTCCTGTCCCCCTCTCCCCAGTATTGCTACTTGAGTGGTTGCCTCAGGTCAGCGGAGGCAGCCATGTTCATGTCTTATAGGTTCCTACCCAGTCATGTGTATTTTCCTGCTTACTGAAAATACTTCTAGTCTTTGTCCTCTTCTCCCTTGACAAAAGTATGTGTTTGTCCCATGTTCCTATGAAGGAACCACTCCCCATCCTGCACTTCCCTCTGGATTTTTCTAGCAGTCATGTATTCCAGCCAGTTTTCACCTCCCACCTTCCCTTTATGCTGTCTTATGGAAAGCTTCACCCTTCTAACCTAACTCTCCTTTTAAACCTCCCACTTAATGCCTCTGATCTTGTACCACCCTGTGAAAGAAATATGTGTGTTCCACCTTGGTACTAAGTAGTTCGTTTTTAAAAAAAAAAAAAAAAAAAAAAGATTTATTTATTGATTTTTAGGGAGAGAGGAAGGGAGTGGAAGAGAGAGAAACATCGATGTGAGAGCAACAACAATCAGCTGCCTCCTGCATGCCCCCTACCCGGGATCGAGCCTGCAACTCGGGCATGTGCCCTGACTGGGAATCAAACTGTCAACCTTTCAGTGCACAGGACGATGCCCAACCAATTGAGTCACACCGGCCAGGGCTGTACTAACTAGTTCTTTATTTATTGTGTAGCTGACCTCATGGGAGCCCAGGTGGGCAAAATAGCTGTACCAAAAGTTGTCCTTGGGTCACCGGGTTTGATATAGATGGGATTGTGGTTCCTTGGAATGGGGCTTAGTGGGAGGCAGTGGATTTGTGTTGAAATGAACTCTAAACTTCTGGCACTGTCACTTAGTAGTTCCAAATAGAGCATTTTGAAGGAGCTTAAATTTCTACTTTGTTGCCAACAGACATACAGGGATCTTGATGCTGACAGCTGTGGCAAGCAGAGTCCCCATCATGAGAGGGTAAAAGAGCATGAACCATGGCATGGGATGCTGCTGAGAGCCACACAGATGGAACACGCTGGAGGGGTGGGGGGGCAGGGGGAGGATGGGGATGGTCCCTTCTCCCCTTGCTTTTTGCACTCTTTTGTCACCCAGCCAAGAGCCAGAGTTTTGTTTTGTTTTTGCTAACAGTGTTGACCCTTGCAGGTAGCATTCACCCACCCAGAGTTCAGATAAGGTATGGATCCTGAAAGTCTGTATTGTTCTAAAAAGCCCAGTGACTTCCCATTTCTGCCCACCTTTCTCATTCCAATATATGTGTCAGTGGCAGAATAGCATTTGACTGCCAGGTATGACTTAGAGCAAGGCTCTAGGTCAGTGGTTCTCAACCTTCTGGCCCTTTAAATACAGTTCCTCATATTGTGTCCCAACCACAAAATTATTTTCGTTGCTGCTTCATAACTGTAATATTGCTACTGTTATGAATCGTAATGTAAATATCTGATATGCAGGATGGTCTTAGGCGACCCCTGTGAAAGGGTCGTTCGACTGCCAAAGGGGTCGTGACCCACAGGTTGAGAACCGCTGCTCTAGATCAAAAGGCAGGAGGCATTTGCTTAGCTCTTTTGACAGTGGAGTAACTTGAGGTAGAAATACTGAGAGAATTCTTACTGATGTGGGGATTTCTCAAGTATGAAGACGACAGAGGGGAAAGAAGGTGATAACAAGATGGGGTTGCAAGTAAAAGGGTTTAGCCAGTCTTTCCTGAAAAACTAAAGGGGGAGATTACTGTTTATACCTGGCCATTTTATAATTTGATGAAAAGCAGAGATGGCCCATTTTAAAAGCCTGCTTATTTTATGAAACTTTTTTGGTTGTTATTATTACCCATAAAGATGACCTATGAGTGGCTGTAGCTGTGCAGCTGCTAATTTCACATGGGTCTCTTAAAAACTTTTACCTCCCCTTCTGCCTTTGCTCTCTGAGAAGTATAATTATGGCTCAGCAGCAAATCTAGTTACTTCTCAGATCTATTGGGAAGTTAGCCGTAGTGCTATCTTCCTGTGCCTTGTCACTGAGCCAAAAGCAGGCGGTCTGGACTGCCACGAGCACTTGGTACCAGGTGCTGCGGCAGCAGGAAGGAGACTTCCTGAAGTGGAGAGTGGGGTCCTTTTCATCTCCTCACCCACAGCCCAGCTCTGCTTTGTTCAGTCTTGGGACTGCTTCCTCTCATGAGCTCTGTGTGTGTCTAGCCTCTGTCTTCCTTTTCCCCGGGCTATATACTTCTCAAAAAGAAAACTAGCCATTTTCACTGAGCGGGGCAATACCTACATTTTGGGGAATACATATTTAATGAGGTTTTAATGATTTTTACTGAAACTGTGAAATGAAGAATGGAGAGAAGTATGTTGAATAAAAGGAGATGTGGGCAAGGAGAGAATATTAGAAGTCTAGGGCTGCGGTGCACAGGAGGAAAGATAGCAAAATTGCAGGGAGTTTTTTTCTCCATTTTACCAAAAGGCTGGTTTCCAGATTCTTTAGTGCAGGCTCCTGTCTAGATGTTTTTAAGGGTCATTTATGTTCTCTTGCAGGACTTTCCACTATCCCCTAATTGTGCCTGTGCACTCACCTGCCCTCTGCCCCACCATCTTCTCAACTCCTCCCTTCCCCCATTAGCTTCCATTGCTCTGCCACCCCTGGGGAAGCTTTGTCTTCTTTCTACTGGGTCACACTCCTCTACCGTGATCTCCCCATGCTCCTCCTTGGGCCTGCGAGTGCTGGCTGAGTTGAGAGCCTATGAGCTGGCTGAGCAGAGGCTGGTGACATTCACATTGTCACCCCTCTAAGCTATGAAGTTAGTATGGGCTGAAGTAGCAGCGCAATAGGTCTGCTTAGAGCTGGGGGGGGGGGGTGCGGCAGAGGGTCTCCTCACCATGTTAGTACTCTTCTCTCCCCTGCAAATATTTCACCCTGAACCTGCTAAGAAACTAAACAGTCATTGTTTGTTAATGCCCTTGGCCACCTTCAGTGTCAAGGGACTGAATGGGCCTCTCACTGAGGAAGATCCTGACCCACTTTTGTACACACACTGCATGCAATCTGCAGAGGACTTGGGGGCTCAAGTTTTTTCTCCGGATAATTTCTGGGATTTGGCTGGCTCCTTGGTGAGCAGAGTTTCTCTGAGCACTAGCAATAGGAGGAGGAAAAGCAGTATCCCTAGGCTTTATGTAGAAGTAGCAAGCTTCACTCTAAATTTGTTGTCTCTACTGTCTGCTATTTATAAGGCTAGTGGAGTGATAGGTGGTAGTATCTCCTGCCCAGGAGAAATCCCAGCTCAGGCTGGTGAGAGACTGTGCAGAGCAGAGTATGTGAGTGAGCAGGACATCGCCTCTGCTTCTGGCCACCTTGTGGCTGACAGCGTTATCCACATGGGGCAAATGAAGTAAGCACCAAGAGAAGACGGGCTTTCAGGGTGTTCGTGGCTATGGTGATCATATTCTAGCACAAGCATCCCTGGAAGCAGGAGGGAAGGGTGAATTAAAAGCAAAATGCAAGCCTTGATTGAGCCACTCATGCTTCTGGGTACTAAGGATATGTCTTTACTACATTTGTATTTAAATAACAGTCTAAAGTTTAAAAGGACCCAAAACTGCCAGGTTCCTTATGTTCAGGTCAATGTGTAACTTACTTAAAACGTTTCCTTTGATTTTTTTTTTCTCCATCTTGTATTTTATAGCCAGGGCCTGAACCTTCTCGGCGATTTTTTGTCCACCAGTGGGAGCTTTCTCTTAATCTTCGCTCCTCCAGCCGCCCTGCCTCTCCTTCCTCTGACTCCCTCCGACAGGTAGCAGGCCTGGAAATTGGCAAAGCTGTGTTTCCTCTTAAGCCTCTACTCACTTAACCTACACAAATGCCACCTGGCACCAGGGATGATGCAGAGCTCTGAACTTTGCTTGTCTCCTGTAGGAATCCAGTGTGTGTGTGTGTGTCGCACATCAGTCTGTTTTACATTTGGGGTTTGTAAGCATAAACTAAGTTGAAGAGGCTACTAGCTTTCATTGCATCAAGTTCTATTGACATAAACCCACTTTCATTATATTTCAACTATACCAAAAAATTATAACTTTTTCAGCCATTAGCTTTTTTAACTCCAAATGTCTTTATATTAATATGTGTTACAAAATATGAACTACAGTGTAATTAAATCTTTTAAATGGAGTCGTGAATATGCAGTGTCCTGGGTGCCTCATGAATTGTGATCATTTAAGGAATGAACCCTGCTATGTCCTACAGTGGACCTGAAACAGCTATACTGTACAGTAGTTTACAGAGAACAGAGGGTCTCTTTGCCTTTTCTATTTGTTTCTTATTCTCGTGCCTGTAGCAGATCATGGAGTATATGTGTGGAAGCATGTGCATGTGTGGCAGAAATAGTATAAAGCCAGGGATTGCTATGTTGTCACTATTTCCTAAGAATAGGAAGAAGGAAACCATCTGTTTTTTATGCCAGAAACAAATAGAACTTCTCTTGGGGGGGATGCTTGTCAGTATTATCACATCACTGAGAACTAAATGTGACAAATGCCTTTGCAGGCCAGCAGCTCTAAACTGTCTTTGCTAATTATAGGATGTAATGACAGCGCTGGTTTCTGGTGCAAGAAAAGGGCTTGCTCAGTTTCCCAGCCTCAAATTTGACATCTGTCCCATGCCCTCACTTACCTGTTGCAAAATTAATGAAGCTGTTAAACAATCTGCTCAACTCTGCCTGGTGTCTGTCTGTTCCAGGCCTCAGCTCTCCTAAGGACTTTAATCTGAAGAAAGTTTAACTTAAGCCACTTGTTATTCTCAACCACTATAATGCTATAGCATTTAAGAGCAAATAGCAACAATTCTTGAAAAATCTCCTTAACTTAAATCAAAAAATATAACTCACTCCTCAGTTCTAGCTAAACCTTAGAGAATGTTTGCCCATTTTTACATAAAGTTAGTTTTCTCCTACGGTGCTTCTCTTGTTGGTTCCTGCTAGCCCAAGGCATGCCATTGCTCAGGCCAGTGATTCCCTCACACATGGCTTTGTGTTTGTCCATGCAAACCAATTTCTAACAAGAGTTATTGGCATCCCCAAGACAACTGCTCTGAGTTCTCTAAGTCATAATTAGAGTCGGGCTCCTCACACTTGGCAGGCAGAACCTATTCCACATAGTTTATGAGAGAAGTGTCACACATTAGGTGTCTTGGCCATCTCCACATGGAAGGGTAACCTGGGCATGGAGTCTCTAAAGGACTGCTAGCAAGACTTTGACCTCTTTCCCTGGGGACAGGCTTGAAGTTAGGTTTCCTAGCAGGAAGGTTTACAATGGAAATTTGTTAGTTTCTTCCTGTTACTTCTTCAACATTGTTAGGGAAAGGATTGAGTAGATTGGGTTTTTTATCTTGTTTCAACCTATAAAAAAAAATCCTGTGGAATAGAAACATATTCTGACTACCCAAGACTAAACTGAGCAACTTGTCTATATGCTACAGGTGTTAGCCTCCTACAGCTGTGTCTAAAATGCCCAACCCAGTCTGGAAGGCTTTGGCATTAGTGCTTGGGTGGAACACAAAATCAACAATGAGAATAGGCTGAGAAGGGGTCTTTCAGATAAAGCTCAGGAATATTTTAGGTATGTGACAGGGCTTATGAGTGAAGTATTAACAATAAGGAAGGAAGTTATCTATTAGCCAAGTAGAGAGTCAGCCTTTGCAAGAATGAGCTTTCTAAATGAGGAAATAACTTTGAAAGCCCTCCAGACCCTTGAATCATGCTGTCAACAGTCTGACATCTGGTGTTTGGATGGGCATCATTCAAGTTCTCTATATGTAATTTGAGTCACCAGGGTATAGGCCCTTCTTACTCTCTTCTGTATTTGCATCCATCCCAACTTCCCACCTCCCCATTCCACAGCACTGTATATTCCAAAAAGACATGAAAGACTATGTTCTTCCTTAATGAATTTAATTGCTCCTGCCTCTGCTGATTGCTCTATGTGGACATTGACACCTGTGTTTCTTACCACCATGTTTCCTTGACTGTACACTGTGTGGGCATGGTTTGCTGCTGCACCCTGTATTCACTTTATACCTTTCAAAGAGTTTTTTTCCTGTCTTCTTAATTTATTTATTTTTTTCCTTCTCATTTTCCTTCATTCTGGTCATTTTATAATCTCCAACCAATAGAAGTATATAAAGATGTACACGGGTGGAGTGAGCTCATTGGCTGAGCAGATAGCCAATCAGCTTCAAAGGAAAGAACAGCCCAAAACCCTTCTAGACAAGAAGGAACTGGTAAGATATATACTAAGGACACTGTCTCTAGATATAAGACAGCTGTGGTAAACAAACCTGCTTCATTCTAAGTAGTATAGTAACACATTGTATGTGCCAAATGGTAATTTTTTTTGAGGTTGTCTGAATTTTGTAGCTGAATTCCTAGGATTGTGATAGTTGTTTTAATTAAAATGTTGTGTGGGAAAGCATACTTAATATCTCTAAAAGTGATTGCTCTAGAGTCCAGCGTACCCACATCCATGTAGAACTACATGAACACTTAATATATATTTTTATGTTACCTTCAAAAACAGTTGTGTCAAAATAACTTGGTTTGATTTTTATAAAATTCTGTAAAACAGACTCATGTTTCCTCTTGGCTTGAATCACATGGATTCAGAATCCACTGGAGCTGCGTGCTATGTGGGACACATGTGACAGCCACTGTAGTAATGCAGCTGCTCTTTTGGAGAGCCAGGAGCAAAGTGAGCATCTTAGTCAGACTCAGAAGAAAATCCCTTAGTGAGGGTTGGTTTCAACTACAGAAAGGGTCATGCACCTCCTGGAGGTGAGCCCGAGAGACATTGCCCTGACATGTGTGCCCCACACCCCTTTATAGGGCTCAGTAAAGAAGGAGTTTCCACAGAACTTGGGAGGCAGCGACACGTGCTATTTTTGCCAGAAGCGGGTCTACGTGATGGAGAGACTGAGTGCCGAGGGCAAGTTCTTCCATCGGAGCTGCTTCAAATGTGACTACTGTGCCACCACACTGCGCCTCTCAGCCTATGCCTATGACATCGAAGATGGTGAGTCTGTTTTACTTGAGGCCATACTTAGAAACTGAACTTAGGGCCCTTTTTTTCCATTTGAGCAGATCTTAGGGCCTCTTACCATGCTCTTATGTATACACTAGAGGCCCAGTGCACGAAATTCGTGCATGGGGTGGAGGGGGGCGTCCCTCAGCCCAGCCTACACCCTCTCCAATCCGGGATCCCTTGGGGAATGTCCGACTGCCTCTCACAATCCAGGACCACCGGCTCCTAACCGCTCACCTGCCTGCCTGCCTGCCTGATCGCCCCTAACCCCTCTGCCTGCCTGCCTGATCGCCCCTAACCACCTCTGCCTGCCTGCCTGATCACCCCTAACTCCTCCCCTACTGGCCTAATCGCCCCTAACTGCTCCCCGCTGGCCTGATCACCCCTAACTGCTCTGCCCCCCCCCACACCCGGGGCCCAGGGATTCCTTCGTCCAGCTGGTCACAAGCACCCAGGACCTGGGCTTCCCCTCCCTTCTGGCCAAGCCGTAGGCCACCCGGGACCCCGGGCCAGCTTCGCCAGGGCCAGCCACAGCTGCAGGAGACCGTGGGCAGGTGGCTTCTCCTGGGCTGCATCCACAGGTGCTGGTGCCCAGGACCTCGGGGCAGGCAGCTTGTCCCTCTCCCGGGCCGCAGGCGCAGCCATTGGCACCCAGGACCACAGGGCAGGCGGCTTGTTTCTCTCTCGGGCTACAGGTGCAGACGCAGCTGCTGGTGCTCAGGACCACAGGGCAGGCAGCTTGTCCCTATCCCAGGCCACAGGCGCTGGTGCCCGGGACTGCGGGACGTGCGGCTTGTCCCTCTCCCGGGCCGCAGGCACAGGTGCAGCCACTGGCACCTGGGACCACGGGGCGGGCAGCTTGTCCCTCTCCCAGGCCACAGGCACAGGTGCAGCCACTGGCACCTGGGGACCACAGGGCGGGCAGCTTGTCCCTCTCCCGGGCCACAGGCACAGGTGCAGCCACTGGCACCCAGGACCACGGAGCGGGAGGCTTGTCCCTCTCCCAGGCCACAGCCATAGACTCAGTCACTGGCGCTCGGGACCATGGGGCGGGTAACTTGTTCCTCTCCCGGGCCGCAGGCGCAGGCACAGCCACTGGCGCCCGGGCGGGGCGGGCGGCTTGTCCCTCTCCCGGGTTGCAGCCTGGCTGGTCCCCATTCCTCTCTCTCGAGCTCATTTGTGCCTGGCTGGTCCCCCTTCCTCTCTCCCCAGTGTTGAATGTCTGAGCCGTTAAGGCATGACGGCATGAGGGAGTGGTAACCATTTGCATATTAGCTCTTTATTATATAGGATTTTATCATTCTGCCTCTCCTACCCCTTCCCATCCGTCTCCCTCTAGTCTTTGTTTTTTTTCCTCTAAAACTCTTATAAATAGTTCCCCAAAGTCATCAGGCTGTATCATAGCATTACTATGATGATGGTAATGAAAATGGCATGCACTTACTTAAATCACTTTCCCGGCTTCACAGACACTTGCTTTCTTACCTCATGGTGGGATCCTAAGATATAAGGGACATGATGTGGATAAGTCTTTTTTGTCTTTACTTTAGAGAAGGGGAATCACAGGCCTATAAAAGTCCCATTTCTTGCCTAAGGTCAATGACAAGTTGAAACCAGATCCCTTGCCCCTGCGTTCTCAGACTTTTGCCTCCTGAAGATGACAGAATTGTGCCCACTGTTCCCACCTCTCTGTAGCCTAGCACAGTGGTTGGCAAACTCATTAGTCAGCTGAGCCAAATATCAACAGTGCAACAATTGAAATTTCTTTTGAGAGCCAAATTTTTTAAACTTAAACTATATAGGTAGGTACATTGTTATTAACTTAATCAGGGTACTCCTAAGTTGGCCTTTGCTAAAAATGTCCTCAATCTGATTGAGGTACATTCACTGAGGTCGACCCCTTCCAACTCTCCCATCCACACTCGTCTTATATACTTCTTTCATCTATCTCCTTTCGTTCATCCTCTCTATATGACCATCTCAACATACCTTTCTCAATCCTCGACACTACATCTTCTTTCACTCCACAATGTTTCCTAAAATTAACTTAATAAACTTTACTTAAAGTTTTAAGTCTTAGTTAAACTATAGGTACGTTGAATAAAACCTGATATCATACTTAATAATTATATTATTTATTGATAAAATTAAATTCCTTACAAGTTACCTTACAATATCCATAAAATTAAATCATGACAATGGCTGACAAACACTAATGTGAACAATGGCCTTGCATCTCCTTGAAAAGTTTGGGTAAGTCAGGTTTGTATGTTGTTTTTAATTTTAGGCACGATTCCAGGTTCTCATCAATAAGACGACTTCTCAATTTACTTTTGATAAGGTTCATGCATGAAAATGATTGTTCGCATAAATATGTAGACCCGAATAAGGAAAGAACAGAAAACGCTAGTTTTTTCAGTTGATTATATGAATCAGGAATACTATTCCAGGTGTTAAAAATCAGCATATCTTCCTTCTCCAGGTCTTTCAAAGCAGACCACTTGTGCTGTGAACTAAGTTCACATTTGTTTTTCTCCAATATTTCTATATCAGCACAAAGACGTTCAAATTTCGAGCTCCACAGTTCTTTGTTTTTTAAATCCAGCAATTGCATTTCAAAGTTGCCAATGTCAATATTAAAGGGAGAAAAATTTAATTCTGTTACAGTAGCATTAAGAGGTTTTTTAACAAAGGCTAATGTCGCTTTGCTGTTTCTGAGTTCCTAAAACCTGTTGAGAAAAGCTTCCCTCATATTTAAAAGTGTTGTTTTGAAATAGCAAATGTCAATATCAATTATTTTCTTGGCGATTTTTCAACAGGCTTGGAAAGTGAATCAAAGTTTCTCTTTCAAAATCTTGAGCAAAAAGAGATAATTTGTTTTCGAATGAAATAACTTATTCTAACATCGAAAAAATTGTCTTTCCTTTCCCCTGTAGTTTACGATTAAGCTGATTTAGATGAGACGTAACGTCTACCATGAAATAAAATTTTTGTATCCACTGATCGTTCGTTAGTTCTGGATAGTGAACACCCTTCTCAAGGAGAAATGCTTTAATTTCTGTTAATAAGGAAGCGAAACGTTTCATCTTGATAACCAACGTACCTTGTTATGTAGTAGAAGATCTGCGTACTCACTCTTCATTTCAACTAAAAATTCTTTAAATTGGCGATGATTAAGAGCTTTAGCTATAATGGAGTTGATAATCTTAATCACCAATTCCATCACTTTGCAAATTTCTTCTGGAAATGTTTGCACACAAAGCCCTTCTTGATAAATGATGCAATGGTAAGTAAGTATCTCGTGATTAGTTTTTTCTTTCAAAATAGCAACAAACCCGTTTCTTATGCCGGTCATACTTTTCACCCTGTCTGTTGAAATTGAGACAATTTTATCGAGTGGAATATGATGTTTTTCAATGCACTCAATTACAGCATTTGCTGACTTTGCCTGTGACCCAATATATGGTCTATCTTTGAAAATGACCCATGTGCACTTGAGAAGAATGTATATTCTGTGGCTTTGGGGTGAAATGTTCTGAATATGTCAATTCCATCCGATCTAGTGAGTCATTTAGGATTGATGTTTCTTTGCTGATTTTTTGTTTAGAGGATTTGTCCAATGGTGATAGTGGGGTATTAAGTCCCCTACTATGATTGTATTGCTGTCAATCTCTCCCTTGATCTCCTCCAGAAGTTTTTTTTATGTATTTGGGTGCTCCTATATTGGGTGCGTATATGTTTACCAGAGTTATTTCTTCTTGTTGGATTGATCCCTTTAGTATTATGAAGTGGCCTTCCTTATCTCTTTTTATTTCTTTCACTTTGAGATCTAATTTGTCAGATATAAGTATTGCTACCCCAACTTTCTTTTCATTTCCATTCACCTGAAAAACCTTTTTCCATCCCTTCACCATCAGTCTGTGTGCGTCTTTTTTTCTGAGGTAGGTTTCCTGTAGACAGAAGATATATGGGTCATGTTTTCTTTTTTTTTTCTTTTTCCTTATGTCTTTTGATTGGGGCATTTAATCCATTTATATTTAAAGTTATTATTGATAGATAATTGTTAGTCGCCATTTTTATTCTTTACCCCTGTGTTCCTTCTTTGTTTCCTATTTTTTCTTTTTACAGCAGACCCTTTAGCATTTCTTGCATTGCTGGTTTGGTGGTAATAAACTCCCGTAGTCCTTTTTGTCTGTGAAGCTCCTGATTTCACCCTCAATTTTGATTGATAACCTTGCTGGGTACAGTGTTCTTGGATTCAGACCCTTCCTTTGCATGACTTTGTATATTTCATTCTATTCCCTTCTTGCCTGATGTGTTTCTGTTGAGAAATCAGTCGCTAGTCTGATGGGGGATCCTCTGTAGGTAACTTTCTGTCTCTCTCTGGCCGCTTTTAAGATTCTTGCTTTGTCGTTGGTGTTTGGCAATTAAATTATAATGTGCCTTGGCGTTGGTCTTTTGGGGTTCATTTTGTTTGGGACTCTGTGAGCTTCTTGGATTTGTGTGAGTTTTTTCTTCCCTATATCAGGGAAGTTTTCTGTCGTTATTTTTTCAAACAGGTTTTCTATTCCTTGCTCAGTTTCCTCTCCTTCTAGCACCCCTATTATGCAGATGTTGTTTCATTTCGTGTTGTCCCAAAGTTCTCTTAGGCTCTCCTCCTGCTTTTTAATTTTTTTTCCTAGAAGCTGCTCTGCTTGGGTATTTTTTCCTAGCTTGTCTTCTAGCTCACTGATGCGGTCCTCTGCTTCTTCTAGTCTACTGTTGATGTTTTCTTTTGAGTTCTTTATAGCAGTGATGTCATTTTTTATTTCTTCTTGGTTCTTCTTCATTTCCTCTTGGTTCTTACACATATTGTTGAATTTGTCTTCCATTCTTTTCAGCCACCTTATGACCATTTCTCTGAATTCTTTCTCTGACAGGTTGCTTGCCTCCATTGCCTCCATTTCGTTTACTTCCTTTTCTGGTGATGCCTGTTTTTCTTTCATATGCGGGCTGTTTCTTTGTCTCCCCATGATCTCACTTCTCCAGGTGTTTGGTTATGTAGTTCTCTCTCTGCTGCGTTGATTTAAAGGCACAAAATACAACACAACAAGGCACAACGCACAAGGCAATGAACACAAATGTATTCACGATACTACTAACCCCAAATAAAGGTGACCACCAGAGAAAAGAGAATTAGTGGGTAAGGAAGAAAGAAGAATAGAAAAAGAAAAAACAGAAAAAGAAAAAAAAGAGTGCAAAAATGAAATTGGGAAAAGGAAAAGAAAAGTAAGAGAGAAAAGAAAGAAAATGAAATAGAAGAGGGGAAGAAACTATTTATATGGGGAGAAAACTCCAATAGAACAGCCACTAATCCCAACAAATTCCAGCAACAGATACCTAGAGATGATTGCAAACTACAAACAACTAATATCACGTGAGGCGAGGGAAAACAGAGGCAAAAAATAACCGGGGAAAAAAAACAAAAAGAAAAAGCGAAACAATCTCACAAACAAGCATTAAAAAAAAACACCAATATAATCAACAATCAAGCAAACAACAACAAAACAACAGCGAGAAAAAAAATTTTGAATAGTGAATAAAGAGAAGAGAGAGGTGTATATGTACTTAGAGCAGGGGATTGGAAATTAGATATATAAGTAGGGTGAAATTTTAACGGGGTAAAAAGAAGGAATAGGGAAAATCTAAAGCAGGAATAGGGTAAGAGAAACAGGACAACAGAAGGGGAAAAGTGAGGAAGAGAGTTTTGGCATAAAGGTAAAGTTGAGATCGAGTGAAATGATGCTAAAGGAAAGATGAAAATAGAATGTAGAACACTAATCCTAAAATAAAATAAAGAGAAAATAAAATGAACTTTAAAAAAAAGGTAAAATGGTAGTAGTAATAATACTGGTTAAAAATAAAAATGTAATTGAAAAGGTAAAATCAGGTGACGAAAAAAGAAAAAAAATTAGTTTCTTAAGTAAAAGGTGAAAAAAATAAAAATGTGCAGTACTGAAGGTCCTTCACTTCCTCTATTCTTCTGTTTGGCACATCTTAGTCCTGTCAGGTATTCAGGAGAGTGTTGAAGTTCCCTGCGATACACTGTTCCTCCGTATTGTAAACCACAGTCCTGATTTTAAAGCAGGCAGTATTTCTTTGTTTCCCAGTCTGCCTTTATTTGTGTTTACAGAAGAGTCAGTTCGTGGTTCAGCCCCTGGGTGGCAGTGTTTCTGGATTGACCTCCGAGGCTATAAGTCCTCTCACGCCAGTATTTAGTTTTTGTTTTCTCTATCGCACTTAATACTGGTTTAGGAGAGTTGACTGCCCTAGAGCTGGTTCCTTGGTCGTTACTCCATGCTCTGATTCCCAGGTTCCACAAAAACTACTTTCCCCTGCAGTCTCTGTGAGTGACCCCAACTGGGCAATCCTCTGTACTGGGTGTAATAACCAAAAGCAAAGATTTAAGGAGAAAACAAACAAACAAACAAAAACACAAAAAGAGCCAGAGTGCGCAATTCTCCCAAAGTCTCTTCTGCACGTCCTCTCTCCCCTGGCACTAAGCAGCCAGCACACTGGCAAAATCTGAGGCTGCCTTTTTGGCCCCAGTCCAGCTATGGGCTGATTTTTAGAGTTCCCTTCTGCCAGCAGCCCTGTGGGACCCCTTCCACACTCGCAGATCATGCTGGCCCCAACGGCCGAGGACTTTGTGGGGCGCAGACTTCCCCCGCGCGTGTTTCTCTCTCCAACCGGAATTACGAACCGCACCTTTATCTGGGCGAAATCTGACCTTTCCGTGAGGAGGAGTAGGGCTCGTCTGAGTCCAAGTATTCGCGCTGCTTGAGATCCAGTGTTCCTAGGTTCGTAGCTGGACCCTGGGTGCCGTGGTTGCAGGGTTTCTGGATGTATACGCTTCTGATATCAGCCACTCAAGATGGTGCGGTCTCCGCAGCTGAGCCAGCCGCTCCGGGAGAGATTTCAGCAGCAGTGGAGGCTGCCTGGTTAGGGGCTATACTCCAACAGTCTCCTGGAGTATAGCTATCGCTCACCCACAAATTTACACTCTCGGTACGTCCACACACTCTCCTTTCGTTCTCTCACTCTCGCACTGTCTTGCAGTCTGCCTTTCCTTCGGCAGCCATCTTCCCATCCCTCTCTGCTCTGATCTTTATTATCTCCTTCCTTCTGCTCACTTTGGGCTTTTCTTGTTACTCTCTTTCTAATTCTTTACATTGTAGAGTTAGATGATATGTTACCATTTTTTCTCGTTTTTTGGGGTAGACCTGTAGAGCTATAAACTTCCCTCTCAGGGTTGCTTTCATTGTGTCCCATAGATTTTGGATTGTTGTGTTTTCATTGTCATTCATTTCCAGGGTGTTTTTATTTTCTTCTTTGATCTCTGTGGTAACCCAGTCATTATTTAATAGCATGCTATTCAGCTTTGAAGTGTTTGGATTTTTTTTTATTGTTTTTATGGTATTTGATTTCTAATATTATGCCATTTGGTCTGAGAAGATGCTTGATATGATTTCAGTTTTCTTGAATTTGGAGAGACTTTGCCTGTGACCCAGTATGTCGTCTGTCTTTGAAAATGTCCCATGTGCACTTGAGAAGAATCTATGTTCCGTTGCTTTGGGTTGAAATGTACTGAAGATGTCAATTAAGTCCATCTGATCTAGTGCGTCATTTAGGATTGCTGTTTCTTCGCTGATTTTTTGTCTAGAGGATTTATCCAGTGATGTCAGTGGGGTATTAAAGACCCCTACTATGATTGTATTGTTGTCGATCTCTCCCTTGATATCTTTCAGGAGTTTTTTTATGTATTTGGGTGCTCCTGCATTGGGTGTATATATGTTTACCAGGGTTTTATCCTCTTGTTGTATCGATCCCTATAATATTATGAAGTGGCCTTCCTTATCTCTTGTTATGGCCTTCACTTTGAGGTCTATTTTGTCAGATAGTGTTGCTACCCCAGCTTTTTTTATATTTTTTTCATTTCCATTTGCCTGAAAGATATTTTTCCATCCCTTCACTTTCCGTTCATATGAGTCCCTTGTTCGGAGGTGGGTCTCTTGTAGACAGCATATATATGGGTCATGTTTTTTATCCATTCAGCCACTCGATGTCTTTTGATTGGAGAATTTAGTCTGTTTACATTTAAAGTTATTATTGGTAGGTACTTGTTTGTAGCCATTTTTATTTTTGTGGCTATGTTTTTTCTTCCCTTTTTATTCCTCCTTTTTACACCAGTCCCTTTAGCATTTCTTGCATTGCTGGCTTGGTAGTGATAAACCCCCTTAGAATTCTTTTTGTCTATGAAGCTCCTTATTTCCCCTTCAATTTTGAATGATAGCCTTGCTGGATAGAGTATTCTTGGATTCAGTCCCTTGCTTTGCATCACTTTGTAAATTTCCTGCCATTTTTTTCTGTCCTGATGTGTTTCTGTTGAGAAATCATTTGATAATCTAATGGCAGATCCCTTGTACGTAACTTTCTGTCTCTCTCTTGCAGCCTTTAAGATTCTCTCTTTGTCCTGAACGTTTGCCATCTTAATTACGATGTGTCTTGTTGTGAGTCTTTTCGGGTTTATCTTGTTTGGGACTCTCTGTGCTTGTGTGATTTTTTTTCTTCCCCACATCAGGGAAGTTTTCTAACATGATTTCTTTAATTAGATTTTCTTACCCTTGTTCCTCTTCCTATCATTGTGGCACCCCTATTATTCATATGTTGCTTTGTTTCATGTTGTCCCAAAGCTCCCATAGGCTCTCCTCCTGTCTCTTAATTTTTTTCTCCAATTGCAATTAAGTTTGGGTGTGTTTTGCTTCCCTTTTTTCTAATTCGCTAATTCGGTCCTCCACTTCTCCTGGTCTACTGTTGAAACGTTCCATGGTGTTTTTTATTGCAGCTATATCACTCTTTACTTCTTCTTGATTCTTACATAAGTTGTTGATTTTTTCATCCATCCGGTTTATGAACTGTATGACCCTTATTCTGAATTCTTTTTCTGACATATTGCATGCCTCCGTTTCACTTAGCTGCCTCCTTTTCTTTCCTCTGGGGGTTTCTTTGTCTCCCCATTTTTGCTCTCACTGAACGATCTAGGTGTCGAGTCATGCAGGGGCTGCTCCTTGGGCAGTGGCTGCTCCTTGGGCGGTGGTGGCAGTGGCTGCTCCTCTGGTCTGCGCTGCTCGCAGTAGTCATGGCTCTGGCTGGCAGGGACAGGCTGCTCACACATTTGCTGCTCTTTGGATGGGGGCGGGCTGCTCACGAGACTGCTGCTTCTCAGATGGGGGTGGGCTGCACACGCTGCTGCTCCTTGGATGTCTGCAGGGTGCTCACGTAGCTGCTGTTCCTCGGACAGGGGCAAGCTGCGCTGGGCTGCCACTCCTCAGACGTGGGCGGGCCGCTCGTGAGGCTGCTGCTCCTTGGACTGTGGCATATTGCTCACAGGTCTCCTGCTCCTTGGACGCGGGGGGTGGGGAGGGAGGTTCAGCTGCTCGTGTGGTTTCTGCTCCTGGGATGGGGACGGGCTGCTCGCGAGGCTGTTGCTCTGGTCATAACATTTGAGATCCATTCTCTTGACAACATTCAAGTATATATGATACAGTATTATTAGCTATAATCAGCATGCTGTACATTAGATCCCTAAATTTGTTAATCTCATAACTAGAACTTTGAACCCTTTGACCTATATCTCACCATATCCCTCATCCCTCAAGCCCTAGCAACCACCACTCTGCTCTGTTTCACTGTGTTTGTCTTTTTACATTACACATGTGATATCATATAGTATTTGTCTTTATCTGCCCTCAAGGTCCATCCATATTGCTGCAAACAATAGTGTTATGTCACTGAAGGAGGAACACACAAGGCCAGAATGCTGAGGGATTATGAATTTATTCTATCATCTGCACACCCAGTGGCTGAGACCCAGATGGCTCCATCAGCCCCAAAGACTGGGAGTCAGAGATTTTTAAAGGACTCTAGGCGGACTTTTTCTGGGCGGAGAATACTCTGTGCAGGTCCAGATTCTGGGAAAGTCCGGAGGGGAGAGATAATGGTCTAAGTAAGTGGAATGTCCATTGTGATGTGGCCTAAAGGTCAGTTCCCAAGGGGGAGGGTATCGATTCAGTTACTTGATCAGACCTAACATTCCAGCCTTTTTGTTTTATGGAATAGGGACGAAGGTCATATCTTCTGTATTTACTTCCTGCTGAGAGGGGACGTCGAGATCACAGGGGAATGGAATTTGATAGTAGTAGGCTGGACGAGGGGTCTCAGCAGTATGATTTCCCCAAGGGACTAGTTGGTGAAAGCTTGAAAACCTGTTGAGTGACTTGGGAGGTAAAAGCTGGTCCTGAGGCTGCCACAGTATCACCTGTCTGGTTTTGCTGCTTTTCTGGGCTTGGAGCTGAAATACAACTGAGGCTTAGATGTTATCTTTAAGGAGGAAAAGATCAGGGGGTCTTAGTTGCCTGACTAGTTATTTGCTAGGGGAGGATAGGTTATCCTGGGGGCGAGGTTCTTGTTTTCCCAGTTTTGCCCCTTGCTAGCATCCAGAGCTTTCTGGCCCAGTGAGTTTCTATGCCTGTACCTGGCCCATCATCCTTGCTCTGGGTGTCAAAGGGCCAATGAGGCCTGAGCACAAAAGGAGGTTTTGATGGTGTCTAGGGGTGATATTTCCTGAGTGCAAGTAGGGCTTGTAACCTGGTTGAGATGAACTATTTTATAAAATTTAATATTACTGGGGCAAAAGCTAGAAGTACAAGAATTATGATAAATGGTCTGGTGGAAGGAAAGAGACATTAGTTTGGAGGGCTGTAGTCTAATATACCAAAATGAGGTTTATCCTCAATCATTTACTCTTAAGTGTACTGGTTTAGGGAAGATAGGGTTTTCTAGATGGCTGCAAATTGCTTGGCATCTGGATTTTCTAGATGGTTGCAAACTACTGTTTTACTATCTCAGTTTCCCTATTCTGCTTGTAACCTTAATTTTCCAATTATAGCCAGCATTACTTAGATTAACACTTATGAACACTCTCACTTTCAAGAAACATAACTTTAACAAAGCACAAGACATTACATTAACAGTTCCAAATCTACTTTAGATTTTCTGTGACAAAAGCTAAAATCAGTTGAACTTAAAACTTATTGAGATATTTAGATATTTACCATTTAACCCAGCAATGCTCCAAAGCTTTTAAGTTGCCAAAGAAAACTTTGGGAAATTACATGTAGGCATATGAGGCTGGAGAAAAGGCTGAGGGGGTGGCGGGGGGGGGGGGGGGCAGGCCCTACAGCCTGTTGTAGGACTGCAGTTTCCAGGCCTCCAGCCACTTGGATTTAAAACTGCCACATTTTTCCTTAAAGATAACATGCTAAGGTTTGGGTGATAATGAGTTCAGCTTCTGATAGTAGCCAGACTGTTAAGCCTTTGCAGTTTTAGTAAAGAAACTATTCTTTGGGAGCGGGGAGGGTAAGAAGGCACTGAGGTGAGAGCAGTTTTTAGAGCATTAAAGAGGGTGATAATGCTGGCCTTGGAATCTAAAGGCTCAGTGGGGGGAGGGGGAGTACCCAGCGAGCCCGAGAAAGGAGAGTATTTCTTGTTTAGAGGCGGGGACAATCATGGAGGAGATAAGGTGTTTACAGTCTAAAGCAGCCGTGGGCAAACTACGGCCCACGGGCCGGATCCGGTCCTTTTGAAATGAATAAAACTAAAAAAAAAAAAGACCGTACCCTTTTATGTAATGATGTTTACTTTGAATTTATATTAGTTCACACAAACACTCCATCCATGCTTTTGTTCCGGCCCTCCGGTCCAGTTTAAGAACCCATTGTGGCCCTCGAGTCAAAAAGTTTGCCCACCCCTGGTCTAAAGAATGGTGCGACTTTGTGGGGTGAGAGAGAGACTGAGGTAGGCAACTGTGGTTTGGGACAACTGGGCTTTATGAGGGGATGCCCGGTAGCTCTGGTCGGGCATTGAGGTAGAACTAGAAAAGAGTGAATGGGTGTACTTAGTAAGATGCAGTGTAGAGGTGAGGTGGCTAATGTCTGTGAGACTAGTCTATCAACCCCCATAATAGAGACTGAGGAAGGGAAAAGGGTCACAGCGAATTTGGAGAGGGCAGAATAAGTAGCCCCAGTGTCAATTAAAAAGGAGATCGGCTTACCTGCCACACATCATTACCCGAGCTCTGTCCTGTCATGTATGTC
>NW_005871067.1:8216056-8225352 GCF_000147115.1 Myotis lucifugus | reverse complement strand
TTCATGAGAGTGGTGGCTAGGATCTGGAAGGCCTACTCTTGGCCTCAGCCTTTGCCTGATCTCAACTTTGTTTTTGAATTTGGGTCTCCTCATCTCTATTATCCAAGACCTTAAAGGTCTGGTTAACGAGGTCTTTCTGAGGGGTTTGTAGACCTGTGTCTATTAAGTTTGCAGTGTTGCCGAAACCGGTTTGGCTCAGTGGATAGAGCGTCGGCCTGCGGACTGAAGGGTCCCGGGTTCGATTCCAGTCAGGGGCATGTACCTGGGTTGCGGGCACATCCCCGGTGGGGGATGTGCAGGAGGCAGCTGATCGATGTTTCTCTCTCATCGATGTTTCTGACTCTCTATCTCTCTCCCTTCCTCTCTGTAAAAAATCAATAAAATATATATAAAAAAAAAAAAGTTTGCAGTGTATGTCGGGGGCTGACTGGGATATAAAATGGGTGTTCAGAAGAAGGGCTCCCTCTGGGGAGGTGAAGTCTAAGGTGGTAAATTTCTGTAAGGCCTCTGTGAGGCAGAAGAGAAAGAGAGCTGCGTTTTCATCAGGGCCTTGAGTGATTTCATTAAGTTTGTCATAGTTGACAAAATAGGTGGGAAAAGGCTGTTTTGGAGCTTGTGTTCTTGGGATTTGGGCTCTCAGGGGATGGGGAAGAAGGTGGTTGCTGGTTAGGAGGGTCTAGGTTTTGGGAATCTACTGCAGGTGAGGGAGGGGATGTTTAAGGGGGTGGAGGTCGGTGATCTGCTGGGTCAAAAGTAGATTCAGAATCAGAAGTGTCAGGGGTATGATATTTGGTGTGAAGGAGAAGGTTCTGATGGATAGAGCAGGAGTGAGCGAGAGGATTGGAACTGAAGGGTGAAATGGCCTGGACGTAGGGAATCTCTGACCATTTTCCATTGCAGTGACAGCAATTATCTAAATTGTGAAATGTGTTAAAATTAAAAGTGCCATTTTCAGGCCATTGAGACTTATTATCTAGTTTATATTGTGGCCAAACAGTGTTACAAAATAAAATGAGGTGATTGGGCATGATCTCCCCTGTGAGAGTTGCAGAGGGAGTGTAGCATGGCCCACGAGAGAGGAAATGTGAGTGACAGACCACAAATCCAAAGGTGACTGTTTAGGGCAGGCATCCCCGCTGCTAAAAAAATCACCATGAGAAATGAGAGATGACCCTCTGGACTGGGCGTCCCCAATCCAGAAGGACCCAAAGCCAAATGGCTGAGGAGTCTTCTGGCCTAGTGCTAGGACTTTTGAGACGAGAGACTTTTGAGAAGTCAGTGAGAGAGAGTGGGCAGAAGACTCGAGACGAGGGGAATTGTGGGACATCACTCACCTAGAGAAGATTGGCCAGTGTGGGATGGAGGGTCAGCAATGGAGAAAGAGAGGTTCCCGATCCGACGGCCTCCTTGGCTGGTTCGAGAGGGTCCATAAGGGAGCAATGCCTAATGGAGGCCAGCAATCAAGTCATCCGAATAGGATTCGAAGGTAAGCCCAGGTCAAGCTGCTGCTGCCTACTGCTCTCCAAGTAGCAAACTCAGGGTGACCAAAGCCAAGGCGATGGCTCCCCATCCTCATGGAACCCCCTTGAGTTTTGGTACCAAATGTTAAATCACCGAAGGAGGAACGCATGAGGCCAGAATGGTGAGGGTTTACGAATTTATTCAATCATCCGCACGCCCAATGGCTGAGCCTCAGATGGTTCCAGCAACCCCCAAAGACTGGGAGTCAGAGGTTTTTAAAGGACTCTAGGCAGGCTTTTTCTGGGCAGAGAATTCTCTGTGCAGGTTCAGAGGGGAGAGATCAAGGAATATGGTCTCAGCAAGTAAAGTGTGGTCTCAGCAAAAGGGAATGTCCTTAGTGATATGGCCTGAAAAGTCAGTTCCCAGGGGAGGGATATCGATTCAATTGCTCAATCAAACCTAACAAGTAGGATTTTCTTTTATTGATAATAATATGTTATTGTGTATATAATCACATCTTCTTTATCCATTCATCAATCAGTGGACACAGGTTGTTTCCATATCTCGGCTATTGTGATTAATGCTATAGTTAACATGGGGGTGCAGATATCTTAACAAAATCTTGACTTCTGTTTCTTTAGGTAAATACCCAGAAGTGGGATTGCTAGATCATATGAGTCTTATTTTTCATTTATTGAAGAACCTCTTTACTGTTTTCATAGTGACTTTACCAGTTTACAAAACCCACCAACACTGCACAAGGGTCTCCTTTTCTTCACATCTCACCAACACTATTTCTTTTGTTGACAGCCATTGTAACAGGTGTGAGGTGATACCTCATGGTTTTGATTTGCATTTCCCTGGTGATAACTGATGTTGAGCACCTCTTCATCTACCTGTTGGCCATTTGTATGTCTTTGGAAAACTGTGTATTTAGTTTCTCTGCCCATTTTTTAATTAGGTCATTAAATTTTTTGCTATTGAGTTGTATGAGTTCTTTACATATTTTATATATTAACCCCTTGTCATATAATGATTGACAAATATTTTCTTTTATTCCGTTGGCTGCTTTTTCATTTTGATGATGGTTTCTTTTGCTGTGCAGAAACTTTTTAGTTTAATGTAGTCCCACTTGTTTATTTTTTGCCTTTTTTGCTTGTGCCTTTGCTGTCATATCCAGGAAATTACTTCCAAAACCAATGCCAAGGAATTTTCCCTCTGTTTTCTTCTAGGAGTTAGTTTCAGGTCTTACGCTAAGTCTTTAATCCATTTAAAGTTTATTAAGTAGATTAAGATAGAGGTCCAATTTTATGTTTCCACATGTGGTTATCCAGTTTTCCCGGCACCATTTATTGAAGAGACTCTTTTTCCAGTTGAGTATTCTTAGTTCCCTTGTCAAATATTACTTGACTAGAGGCCCAGTGCATGAAATTCGTGTACTGGTACTGGTAGGGTCCCTAGCCGCTGGCGGTGGCCAGCCGGGTACTCACTCCCTTCCTCCAACTGCCTGCTATCACCTGCCTGCCGCTGATGCCAGCTGGGGCCTCCCTCTGTTCCCCCGGCCCTGCCCCCTGGTCGAACTCCCAGAAGAACTCCCAGTTAAGGGGACAATTTGTATACTACGCTTTTATTATATAGGACTGGTGGCCTGGTGCACAAAATTCATGCACATTAAAAGGGAATTAATTAGAGGAAATATTTTAATATTGCTATTTGCCCTTTGTCGGGGGCGGGGACACGAGCCTCATGTCCCGAGGGGCCTGTTGCCAGGGTCGGGGACGCGAGCCTCAAGTCCCCAGGCCGGCGCAGGGGATGGGGACACAAGCCTCACGTCCCCGGGCTGGTGCAGGGGATGGGGACACAAGCCTCACGTCCCCGGGCTGGTGCAGGGGACGGGGACACAAGCCTCACGTCCCCAGGCGGCGCAAGTCCCTGCCCACCGATGCTGCAAGTTCCCGCCCACCCGCTCCTGCTCATGCAGCCTGCTGATCAGTCGTTATGTGATGGCATCCCGACCAATTTGCATATTACCTATTATTAGATAGATTATATATGTGTGGGCTTAGTTCTAGGCTCTTGACTCTGTTCCATTGGCCTGTGTGCCTATTTTTATGCCAGTTTCATAGTGTTTGATTACTATACCCGTGTAATGTAGTTTGAAATTGGGAATATTATGGCTCCAGCTTTGTTTTTCATTCTCAGGATTGCTTTGACTAGGGTCTCTTGTGATTTCATACAAATTTTAAGATTTTTTTTTCTATTTCTGTGAAAAATACCATTGGTATTTTCTTAGGGATTGCATTGAATCTATATATTATTTGGGGTATTATGGATATTTTAATAATATTAATTATCCTAATCTATGAATTTAGTATATCTTTCCATTTGTTTGTGTCTTCTTTAATTTCTTTAATCAGTGTCTTGTTATTTTTGGTATACAGGTCTTTTATTCCTTGGTTAGATTTATTCCTAAGTATTTATTGTTTTTGATGCTACTTAAATGAGATTGTTTTATTTCTTTTTCAGATGTTTTGTTGTATCCTAAAACTTTACTGAATTTGTTGATTAGTCCTAGAGGTTGTTGGTGGAGTCTTTAGGATTTTATATATATAAGATCATATTATCTGCAAACAAAAATAATATTACTTCTTCCTTTCCTATTTGGATGCCTTCTGTTTCTTTTTATTGTCAGATTACTCTGGCTAGGACTTCCAGCACTATGTCAAATATATAAAACCCTAAGCGACCGTTATGACTGAACAACCGGAACAACCGGTTGCTGTGATGCACACTGACCACCAGGGGGCAGACACTCAACACAGGAGCTTCCCCCTAGTGGTCAGTGTGCTCCCACAGCAGGAGCGCCACTCAGCTGTCCGACCCTTCCCAGCAGCCCACCAGCCCAGTGGCAGCCACTCACTCCTTCAGTAGTCCTGCAGGTCCAATCTCCAGAGAACGGGCCAGGCACCAAGGGACCAGCACCGCCCTGCACCGGGCACAGCAGCCACTTCCCTCCCCCTAGAATCTCTGCAAGGAAGAAACAGTATAAAAGCGGCCGCCAGGTGGCTCCCAACAACCAGCACAAATGTCAGCCAGGATGGATCCGGATTGCCTAGCGCCCACTGGGAGGCCCGAATCGAATCCTGGCTTCCCCCACCCCCTGGGGATCCCACCACACCCTTCAGGACCCCACCAGGCCGCTAGTGTTAAATAAGAGTGGTGAGAATGTGCACCCTTGTCTTGTTCCTGATTTTAGGAAAAGCTTTCAACTTTTCACCATTGAGCATGATGTTAGCTGTGGGCTTGTCATATATGGCCTTTGTTATGTTGAGGTATGTTCCTTCTATACTGAATTTGTTGAGCATTTTTATCACAAAAGGATGTTGTATTTTGTCAAATACTTTTTTTGTAGTGATTGGTATGATCATGTGATTTTTATATTTCATTATATTAATGTGGTATATCACATTTATAGATTTGCATATGTTAAATCATCCTTACATCCCAGGAATAAACCCCAGTTTATTATGCCAAGTGATCCTTTTAATGTGATATTGAATTCTGTTTGTTAATATTTTGTTGATAATTTTTGCATCTATGTTCATTAGGGATATTGATCTATAATTTTCTTTTCTCGTAGCTACCTTATCTGGCTTTGGTTTCAGGGTAATACCGGCTTTGTAAAATGAGTTTGGGAGTGTTCCCTCCTGTCCAGTTTTTTGGAAGAGTTTGAGAAGGATTGCTGTTAATTCTTCTTTAAATGTTTGGTATAATTCACCAGTGAAACTATCTATCTGGTCCTGGGCTTTTCTGCTTGGGGAGGGTTTTGGTTACTGAATTTATGGATTACAGACCATTTGATATTGGTCTATTCAGATTTTCTATTTCTTCATGATTTACTCTTAGTAATAGATTGAATGTTTCTAGGAATTTATTTGTCTCTTCTGGGTTATCCAGCTTGTTAGCATATAATTAATTGTTCATAGTAGTTTCTCATGATCCTTTGTATTTCTGTGGTATCATTTGTAATATATCCTTTTTCATTTCTGATTTTATTTAATTGAGTTCTCTGCCTAGTTAAGGTTTGTCAGTTTTATTTATTTATTTTTTTAAAAAAAACAGCTCTTAGTTTTATTGATCTTTTCTCTTATTTTTCGGGTTAGGTTCTCTTATTTTAACTTTGAGAATGGAAAAGTTCATTTCTCAAAAGAGCACTTTATACAAATAAGAAGAATGAGTGGGATTGCTCCTGTTTCAACAGTCTGTATAATAAGGTCTACCCTTTAATTTTCAAAAGCCTTGGCTCTTTAAGTGGGAATAAAGAAAAGAATCAAAAAATGACCCTTTGTGACTAAGTCACTACCAGTGTCATGGGAAAAGCCAAGATCAGTGTTTTTCATAATTTTGACCATACCCACCATAGCAAATACATTAGGACCCAGTAAACAAATGTAGTCGCAGCTAAAAGTTGCAAGAAATAATACTTAATTCTGATTATGTACTATGCACCACTCTAATGCTTTTTATTTTATTGTGTTCTGTTTCATTCTATTTATAGTCCATTGCAGGATTTTTTTGGTTTGGTTTTGCATTGTATTGTTTCTAAATGCTGATCCTAACCCACTAAGGGGTCATAAGTTGCAGTCTGACCAGTGCTGACAAGGGGCAGCAGAGGGGTCCTGTTTGAGTTAACTAACATTCAATGCGTGCCTCACCCCTGCAGCCTCCACACCTCCACCCTGCATTTGTATTCATTCTTGGTTTCCCCACAAATGCTACTCCCAGCTTTTCATGTGACCATGTCTTTGTTCTGCATACACTGCCACTTTGTTTGCTGGCCCTACCATGTAAGCCTTATATCTTTGTTCTGGGCACTGATTGGCTGATGGCTCAATGGCCTTCACATATCCAAAGGATAAAGGGGAGAGGAGGGCTGAAATCAAAGTTTTAGGGAAGGCCTGGCCTCCGTGGACAAGAAGCCTAAACCTGGAAAAGGCAAGGGTGGTGATGATGCTCATGGCTACAGGAGATGGATAAAGAATGTGCCAAGACCAGAAAGTCAAGTTCAGAATTATAGAGTTGTGCTCATTCCCCTTTCCTCTGCCTCTTGCTGCCTGCAGGTAAATTCTACTGCAAACCACACTACTGTTACCGACTCTCCAGCTCTGCACAGAGGAAGAGACCAGCAGTGACTCTTCTGTCTGGAAAGGTAATGGTAATCCATCTCTAAGTGGGGAGAAGCAGCAGGCACTATGTATTTCAGTGTTGTGACAGTGTGTAGCCAGCAGAGCCTGCTGAATGGCCACTGAATTGCTTTTCCTATGAGTGGGAAAGGCTTGCTTGAGAGGTGGTCATAGTCCATTTCGGGGAGGGAACCAACTTTTCAAGCCTAATCTAATTCTGCATTTCACTGAAGTAATGTTCTATCCACCACCTTAGCTGGATTTGGAAGACTGTGTCAGACCTTCCCTTCTGCTCACTCTCCATAAAAGAAGACATTTACCTTTGTAAATAAGCATCTCTCTGAGAAAAGGACAGCCTAAAAATGAACTTAGCTGTAAATAATCTGCTCTGCCTGCCAATTCCTTTCACTTTCTTTCTTGTGTGAATAACTTACCTAAGAACCATTTTCCTTTCTCTCTCTCTCTCTCTCTCTCTCTCTCTCTCTCTCTCTCTCTCTCTTTCTCTCTCTCTCTCTCTTTTTAAATGAGAGTAACCAGCTCCTCTCTCCATCTTTACTCCATGGTGTCTCCTTGTCAGGGAGCAGGCTAGCTAATGCTTACTTGGGAGACTCCTGTTGACTGCAGAAGGACTTGTAAGAAGAGGTATACTTGGGTGGAGCTAGATTTTGACTCCTCATGACTTACATGTGAAATATGTCCTGTTTTTTTAAAGAAAGACTTACTTTGTGTGGAATATAGCTCTGGGTTGACTGGTGAGAGCAACAAACTAACCAGTTGGGGTGTCATTGCCTCCTAAGATTCGAGTGCTTCAGTCAGTCACTCTTCTTTTTCTTTCGGACTTTCCTAGGAGGCCAGAGGACCCCTGCAGGATGGCCCCATTGCAGACGCAAATGCACCTGCCAGTACCATCACCAACCCTGCTGATAGAACTCCAGGTAGCCTCACTTCCTTGTTTGGCTGGGTGGCACGTCACTCGCTTGGCCTCTGTGACAAGGCCAGGGGGATGAGCCAGCACCTCCAAAGCAACATTTCTTCGATTGGGCATCAGGTGGCCCAAAACCCTTTGGACTCCTTTTTCATGTGCCAGCTGCTTGCATTCGGAGTCCCCTTTCTCTATGGCCTGTCAGAGGTGGTGGTACAAATCAGAGGGGAGTTTCACTGGCAAACCTTGGGCCAGTAGGGGCCCCATCTGGTAAGCATTATCACCCAAGCTTCATAATGTCTACTCAAAGTATTGCTATAGTCTTGTGGCCTGCCCACCTCCATCAAACACATGGAGGTGATTGCTCTAGGCTCTGCCTAGATAAACAGGAAATCTAAACAGGCTGCTTTTGTCATTGACCCAGGTGATAATTCAGAATTACAGGGCCTTCTTATAGCTCCAGTTTGGGACTCTTGACATAGCACTGAGTTTGATAAGGCCCCATTATCTGGATTTATGTTCTTTTGGACTTGCATCCCATTCCCTATTTAGGTATCTAGATGAACTGATATTTCTCTTCTATTTGATCTATAACCATTAAAGGACATGCCCTGTCCTGATCATTTTGGGGCATTTGAACTTCTAATAAGGATCAAGCCCTAATTTGTCCCACTCTTACTAACCATTTCCTTGTGTCAGGAGGTGAATGATACCATCCCTCCCTCTAAAAACACATTTATTCTGATCTTTGCAGGGCAGGATTTGGCTCATTTTGAAGAATTGTGTTCCCCCCCCCCCCCTTAAAATTGCCCCTATCTATCTATCTATCTATCTGCTCCATGTCAAACCAGCCTGTGAGATATGTTCATGGTTCCATAAGCTGATGCCCTCAGTACAGCCCAGATTGTTCGCAGGCCAGGGTCGCTGTGTAAGTAAGAGGAAATCAACAGGGCCATGTTTTTATCTATCACACATTTCATCTCATTCAAAGCAAATAATGTCTAAAGCATCCATTTACAAACTCTTAAAAATTACCATATAAAAACTAAGATTATTAGCTAATGCCAGAAACTAAGGAGAAGGAATTGGGGGTGGGAAAAGACAAGAATTTCTTACTCAATCTTCAAATGAAAGGTTCCCAGGGTTGCTTCTTTTTCTGTGTGTAAGAACTTAATGTGAACCCCATGTGTTCTGGGAGAGAGAATGTGCTAGAGGCTATGTGATACCCCTGGTGAGGTTACCTGGAGGCTAAGACTCAGCATACCCCAGCTGAACTAGGTGAGTTTGGCTCCTTCTACTGTGTGTGCCCTTATTATAATCTGGGGAAACTTTTTTAAGTGCCCTGCAGATTGGACCAACAGTTTATAGCAAAATTTAAGCCACGAATGACTTTGAAACCTTCTGTAGCCTTGAAACCCTTTACCATCTGTCTCTTTCATGAAGTGCTGATAGCCCTTTACAGAACATAGGGGGAAGTGAAAAATAACCAAAGGGATCCAAGCAGAGGTTTGGGTCTGCACTCTAGAATGTGCATTTAACCAGGTCTTATTCCAGCAGAGATGGATTTTCCAAAGAACCTGGCTGCTCAGTAAAACAGTTCAAGGAAATTAAACTTTCTTTTTGGGTATAGAGTACAGAACATTCTTTAAAATGAATAAACACCATGAAGTTCAGGTTGTTCCTGAGCAACGCTGCGATTTATTCACTTTCCCTAATGGTTCAGTTTGCCA
>NW_005871067.1:8211235-8215956 GCF_000147115.1 Myotis lucifugus | reverse complement strand
AAAGAGAAACCCCCCCCGATCTCGCGTATCTCATCAAATCGCTATAAAAAACATAAACAAAAAAGATTCATATCACCTTTATTACAGAAAACAAACTAACAAAACTCAGATCTGGGAATTAAATTATAGGGTTCTACTGGGAGGAGCGTCCGATATAGCCTGAAAAAAAATACAACGATTATCAACGCTTTAATCCCTTTGTAAATTACCCCTCTCCCCCCCCCCCCCCCCGCCCCAGGTCTTGATAGTAAAAAAAAGTAGAGTTGGCAATGTGGTTAAAGAATCAAAGCCCTGAGGAAAAAATCAGTCCCCATGGTTCTTGATTCTAAAGGTAACTTGCCTGTTACAGCACAAGGGGTTCAAGATGTGGCATCCCAAGAAACGAGGCAGGCACTGTCCCTGGTTTAAGGGACACTCTAGGTCAGTGATGGCGAACCTATGACACGCGTGTCAGAGGTGACACACGAACTCATTTTTTTGGTTGATTTTTCTTTGTTAAATGGCATTTAAATATATAAAATAAATAGCAAAAGTAAAGTCTTTGTTTTACTATGGTTGCAGATATCAAAAAATTTCTATATGTGACACGGCACCAGAGTTAAGTTAGGGTTTTTCAAAATGCTGACACGCCAAGCTCAAAAGGTTCGCCATCACTGCTCTAGGTGGTAAGAAGGCCAGGACTTAGTGCTGATGAGTGCTGATGAGATGCAGTTAGTATCTGCCTCTGGAGACATGAGCTTTTGGAAATCACAGCTCTGAGTCTGAACATGTTCCAAAGCAGCAGCCTTCCCCTATGAGGTGCCTAATTTTGCTAGCCTCTGTAGAAAAGGAGCAAAACCATGGGTGGTCTTTTATAGTTGCCATGAAAGAGACTTTTTTTCTCTCCTTTGATAGGGATTTCCTTCTTTATATCCCAAATTAAGCATTGATTGGTTAACTAGAATTTCCTTTTGAAACGCTTCAGAAAAACTCAGGTGCTTCAGCGGTATCAAATGTGTGTCATAGGTAGCAGTCATTAACCCAGATCTATGGCAAATCTTCTCTGCTGTACTCTAAACAAGAAAAGGCTGTAAGTGAATGAACTTGATTTTGCCATGTACAAATAAACCATCCTCCTAGACCAGTGGTCGGCAAACTCCTGCTCCCGAGCCACATGCGGCTCTTTGGCCCCTGGAAGACGTGCTCTTTCCCAAGAATACCACGTGCGGGGTGCTGCATGTACAGTGCGATGGAAAACTTCCTGACCCCATGCGCAGAAGTCGGTATTTTGTGGAAGAGCCTCAATCAAGGGGCCAAAGAGCCGCATGTGGCTCTCGAGCCGCAGTTTGCCGACCACTGTCCTAGACTCATATCCCCAGGGGTCAGAGCCAGAAAAGCTATGACTATAGCTGGAACATGACCCTGCTGTGCTTTTGCTTTTGCTTTGTGCTTCCTCTTTATTTTGTGTCATTTGTCTCCGCTCCCTTATGTTCTTTTCCCCTCATGCCAAAATTACTGTTGCCAAAAAAAACACAACCCACAAGTTAAAAGACCCTACTGTAGGTCTGCCCTACAGTGTTGTCTTTCTCTGGTAACCTAGTCTGTAACTGCTACCTGATTTAATATTTGGAGGACATTGTTCACAGTATTTTTGTTATGTACTTTTAATACAAAAAAAAACAACAACCCTCTTTTCTGTTCTCAAATCTGTTTTGTTTCCAACCTTCTTATTCTTAACTGCTACAGATTAGTGGACCTGGCACAGATATTCCTTTCCTCAGAGTACACACCCTGACTTCAGGAAAAGTTATATCTCATGTATTCCATAACCAAAAATAAAGCATAAAAATTGTGGGGTGTCATAACAAGAAACCGAAGAGCTTTTCTTCTAGTACAGGCAACAGAGATGGAATGGAAGAAACCCTTTAGTTATCTCTTATCTTATGGAAAGGTGATCTTAACTTAAAAAGGTACCTAGCAGAGCAACACATGGCAGGTGCCTTCTCCCAGTCCCCAGATACCCCTTGCATAAGCCATTAGATTTCATAGTGCGGATGCTGAATGAGCATTAGGAAATGCAGGCATTTCTTTGCACACCAGCTAGATTGGCCATGCTTGTACAAGGAATTCTGTTCAGTCCTGGGGCTCCTGTCTGGCAGGAGGAAGTTAGGAAATCTCACTGCTTCCCCTATAAATCCCTTAGGGGCATTTTTGGAAAACCTATTAGTAGAGCAAAGAGATTTTGCAATCTAGCTTAACACCCCAACCCTGGCCCCAAGAGTCATAGTTAATGGTAATGTGTGAATATTTATTTACATACACTTATCTATTTTTATAGGTTTAACTTCAAATATATGAATAGATATTTAGATAATTGTAACCTAAATAATAACAATAATGATGAAGCTGTTTCTAAACCTTCCTATTCCTTGGTTCTGGAAACCAAGGGATTGTACTTTGAGAGCCATGCCATTGGCCTGCTCAGTGCTCTGGTCAGACTGGCAGGGGACAGAGTAGCCAGTATACCTATAGCTCAGAAAATGGGAAGTACACACTCCCAGCCTCAGGAAATTGATTCAAGAGCAAACTAGGAAAGCCTGGGTTCTGTTGCTGGTGAGATGCCACAGAGAACCAACACCCCACCTAGCTTCTGTTTTGCTTTCAGGCTTAGCTACTTGTTCCACTGGGCTAGTCATTGCAGCTTGCTGCTGTCTCTTGGTGTTCAGTGTATCTCTGTAGGACAGTGGAACATTTTTAGTCCCTCCTAAAAGGGGCCCAGAGTAGCCTTGAACACATGACCAGTAAATTAATGGGTACCCTTTTCCACCGCCATTCAGCTCAGGGTAGAGAAAAGGGTGCGAAGGTAGGCAGCAGGCAGGGTTCTCACAGCAATGGTACAAAGAAGCCTGACCAAGGGAGGATGAGCTTTGCCCAGGAGCCCACCCCCTTTCCATCTCTGGCCTCCGTAGCCCTTGTTTTTAACCTGTGCTGTTGTGAGTTTTTGGTGTGTTTCTTTGTGAGTTTTTTTATTTCATTATGTAACTTCGTTTTTGTGGTTTCTGTGAAACTAAGGTGTTGTGCTTTTAATTTTTTTTAACAAATGTTATCATTCTTATTTAAGAGAATAAATTCCAAACAATCTTCAGGTTTCTGAGTTTTTCTTTTCCTTACCTTTTTCCTGGTTGGAGGGTGGGAAAGGGGGTAGCTCAGACTGGTCTCGGAGTTGGCTTGAAACCATTGTGGGGTGGAGTGGGGTGGGGCGGGGGTGGGGTAAGGTAGGGCAGGGCAAGGATTAAGCAGAAGTGTATTAAAATGGGGAAACAGGGTATTTATACCTGAAATATAGATTCTCATTAATGGCAGGGCCCCTGTTCGGGCAGCGGGAGACATTTTACTTTGTAGTAGCTGTGGGTAGAAAAGAACAGGAAACATGCTACCTGTGTCCCATATTTGTTTAGCCAGCATGAGCGGCGTGAGGGCTGGGGCAGATGGAGGGTGGAAGTTCCACACTGAGTGGTGTCTACCATGGGGACGCACAACCTCTGTTTCTGATTCTAGCAGGCTGCTAGGGGGACTGTGAGCAATCCTGTCTCCTCTGCCTTGAAGCTTTTCCTAAGGTGCAGTGACTTGCTCCTGGTGACATTGGAGGTTCTTGCTTTGTGCTCCCTGGCTGGCATCTCTCCCGCAACACCTTTGCTGTGACCTGGTCACTGAGCTAGTATATCCAGTTCTGCTCATCCACTCAAGCCTGGAGGGTCAGCCTGTCCCCTTCTCACACACTGCTGTGCCTTCGTGGCAGCGGCCTGGTGTGTTGGTCAGCATACTGACCACAGTGGCACAGCCCAGCTTTGGTGCTAAATTGGTCCAAAAGAGGGCAACTTGGTGGGGGAGCACTCAGTGCTAAGTCTGCTCCTACTGGGCTCTAGGAACTTGGGTGTCCGTTGTTAAAAAGGCCTTCCTGGCCTCCTCTACTCTGAAGCAGCTCTCCTGGAACTGGGGGAGTTCTTGGGTTTCCCCACAGAATAGAGCAACAGAATACTGGGTTCTCTTGGTGTTCTGGGTAACCAGTCTCCCCTGTCAGAAAGGGTCTGCATCCCTACATAGCTCACAGCTCTGCCTGAACACTGTCATTTGTTTCATTGTACTCCTCAGAGCACAGCTGGCTCAGACCCTGTCTCAGTAGAGAGTTTGAGTGGCCTCTTAGCCTGCTCATTCCCACCCACCCCCAAGTCTTCAGTCTGTTGCTCCCCATTCTCTGAAATAAGTCGGTCAGTATCTGGGTGCCCGAAAAAGGCTAAGA
The DNA here is from genome assembly GCF_000147115.1 of Myotis lucifugus. NCBI lineage: Eukaryota > Metazoa > Chordata > Mammalia > Chiroptera > Vespertilionidae > Myotis > Myotis lucifugus. Next base: position 8,211,677 of record NW_005871067.1, on the reverse strand, counting down.
GAAAAAGCGTTGGGATGTGGAGTATGCAGTAAGTCACAATAAATTGACTAAGAATTTATTGTGATGAGTGATGAGGAAAGACAGATACATGTATGTGTTCTTCAGATTTAAGCCTTTGCTACTGTTGCCCTCCCATATTCCATAAGAAAAGAGAGGAGAGCCATTATTATTTAGGACAGTGTCCTAAAGTTTCTAAGAAAGGTGGTGACAACAGATGTGACTCTGTGCCACCCTTTGTGAAGATGCTGGAGAACTCCATTTGAGTCTCAATTTCTTTCTGAAACTTCTTGAACTCCATTTTCTTTTTTTCTCATAAACTCCCCGGTGATTATCCCAATTTAGATACTCCCTAGGAGGGATTCTATGGTGCATACATGAAACAGTACTGGCAATAAAAATGGGGCATTCTTTTTATACTGAAAAATAGGGCAGGATAATGCCA
>NW_005871067.1:8206419-8210848 GCF_000147115.1 Myotis lucifugus | reverse complement strand
ATAATGAAACAAGGGGGAGGAAGTCAAATTGGTGCTCCCTGCCTAAGTAAGGCCATGGGCTGCTGGGTCCTCTTGTTACTGCCCAGTTTTCAACTGTGTGTGTGTGTTCACTGCCGATGCATCTTTCTTCTCAATTTCTTCTCAATTGCTCCTTGTCTCTCCACCACTGATGTTCTGGATGGGACAGGCTTTTGTTCATAAACATCTTCCATACGCCTGGAAAGAGGTGGAGCTCCAGGCATATGCCAATCTCTTTTAATTACTTCCAGGTTTCACCAGCCACATGAATACCGTCTCCTTTTTACTTCCTGTGGGTCAACTTCCACATAGCTTTGCATACTTTATGAACATTTTCTAAATATTTCTGAGGCCCTTCAATGGGCAAGAGGTGAAATCAAAACCTAACTCAAACTAACTAATCTGAACCTTGCCTTTGATGTTATTGTTCTCCTCCCAGCATTGGGACAGTATAGTCAGCACTCCAAAATGTGAGGAAGACTCACCCGCTTCCAGTGGCCCCTCATTGGCATAAAGGGAAGTTTTGCCAATGAAGTTTCACCTTTCAGCAGAAGTGAGTCCAGGGCCCCAACTCTGCCTTGCTATACAACAGACTTTCTTGGGGCCATGCTGGGATAATTACTAGAAAAACCCTTATAACTGAGTCAGAATTCCTACTGGCCTCTGATATTCAGTTCTCCTTACCTCCTCTGTTCTTTTTGTAGTTATCCAGCTCATTGAGATTATACACTAATCACATGAAGCTGTCTCAAATGTGCCTATTAATTGACTGAGTTCTTTATTCTGTACTTCAGTAAAATATCAGAATTATTCCCACTATAACTATTATTTCATAGTATAGCCTGATTTCTTTTAGGTCTTTGCCTGGAACTGTAATATATAATAATTATTTTATATTAACTAGCCCCTGTCACTAGAAGAATTCAGGCCCTTACTCCCAGAGCCACCTGTTTCTCTGGGATTCCAAAGCTACCTTCCCAGCACCCTGCATCCCAATGTTACTGGGCCCCTCCAAAGCCATCCCCAAGAAAGGTGAACCCAACTAAAAAGTAAGGTCCCACAGTTCCATTATTGAAGACCAGCACTACCAGGCAAGGACCTAAGGGTACCAGAGCCTCAGTGGGTTTTGGTTTTCCTCAAAAAACATGACAAAATCAAGCTGTTTCACTGACAAAGGCCTACATAAATGTTTTCATTTAGTTCTCATATTCTTTCTTTTTTCTTTTTCTTTTTTTAGTTCTCATATTCTTTCAAGGTTAACAAAGCCAGGAATACTGTTGAAGTGAGTAATTGCTCAGAATTCAAACTCTAACTGGGAGCTTAAGGAAAGGATGTTGTCTCTAAGAAGCTAACCTATCATGGGTTCTTGGACCTGAGTTCAACCTAGTAACTAGGGAATAGCTGATATTGACTATAATGGAATTAGAACAGCTCATTGTTTTCTAGAACTAAGGATCTAGGAAGACCAGTGTTGGGGAGAGACCAGCTATAAAATATCCTTCCCACCATTCTACCAAAGACTTATTTGAGTTAATAGGTTCTTCTTTAAAAGTAAATAATCTCTTTGCTGGTAAAATGCTGGGAAGGCATAGAACCATGGAACAGACTGTCGAATCTCAAAGGAAAGGTGGGGGTGGGTCAGAAGAGATCAACCAAAGAACTTATATGCATATATGCATAACCCATGGACACAGACAATAGTATGGTGAAGGCCTGGGGCCAGTGACTGGTGCAGGCTAAAAGGGGTCAATGGGGATAAAGGGGGACATCTTTAATACTTTCAATAATAAAGATTTTTTTTTTAAAAAAGTAAATAGTCTCTCCTGGAGCTTAGTCTAATGTGAATTACTCTAAACCAGCTACCTGCCTGCCTTTTAGATGGGTTCACCTTTCTTAGGAAATTGGCATTGGGAAGCCCAGTAACACTGGGACACGGTGTAGGGAAGTGGCTCCAGGGCAGTCCAAGCCTCAGAGGAGTAGGCTGGGCTGGGTGCCTGGATAACAGGCTGCAGGAGGTGAGAGCCAAAGTCTTATTGGCTTTGCTATGATGCCAGAGCTGGCAACCATGTTCCATGCTACTGAAATACCTGAACAAAGGGCTGTTGATATTTACAACCAAGAGAGTCCCCTTCTCCGCTGAAGTCTTTTCCTAAAAAAAATATAAGGAGACCTGTCCGGTGTGGTTCAGTTGGTTAAGCGTCTTTCCATGCATCGAGTTTGATTCCCGGTCAGGGCACATGCCCAGGTTGTGGGCTTGATCCCTGGTAGGGTTTGCAGGAGGCAGCTGATAGATGTTCTCTCTCCCTCTCCCTTCCTTTTTATCTAAAATCAATAAAAGCATTTTTTTTTTATTTTCCTGGTGTTCTTTTTTTTTTTTTAATTAAATTTTTATTGTTCAGATTACATTTGTTCCTCTTTCCCCCCCCCCCATAACTTCCCTCCTTCCAGTTCCCGCCCCACCCTCCGCCCTCACTCCCCACCCACTGTCCTCATCCATAGGTGCATGATTTTTGTCCAGTCTCTTCCCGAATCTCCCATTCCCCTTTCCCCCCCAAGAATAGTCAGTCCATTCCCTTTCTATGTCCCTGATTCATTATAATCACCAGTTCATTCTGTACATCAGATTATTTATTCACTTGATTCTTAGATTCACTTGTTGATAGATGCATGTTTGTTGTTCACAATTTGTATCTTTACCTTTTTCTTCTTCCTCTTCTTAAAGGATACCTTTCAGTCTTTCGTGTAATACTGGTTTAGTGGTGATGAACTCCTTTAGCTTTTCCTTATCTGTGAAGCTCTTTATCTGACCTTCAATTCTGAATGATAGCTTTGCTGGATAAAGTAATCTTGGTTGTAGGTTCTTGGTATTCAGCACTTTGAATATTTCTTGCCATTCCCTTCTGGCCTGCATAGTTTCTGTTGAGAAATCAGCTGACAGTCGTATGGGTATTCCCTTGTAGGTAATTGAGTCTCTTTCTCTTGCTGCTTTTAAGATTCTCTCTTTGTCTTTTGCTCTTGGCATTTTAATGATGATGTGTCTTGGTGTGGTCCTCTTTGGATTCCTTTTGTTTTGGGTTCTCTGCGCTTCTTGGACCTGTAAGTCCATTTCTTTCACCAGGTGGGGGAAGTTTTCTGCCATTATTTCTTCAAATAGGTTTTCAATATCTTGCTGTCTCTCATCTTCTGGCACTCCTATAATTCTGATATTAGTCCGCTTGATGCTGTCCCAGAGGCTCCTTACACTATCTTCACACTTTCGGATTCTTTTTTCATTTTGCTTTTCCAGTTGGGTGTTTTTTGCTTCTTCGAATTTCAAATCTTTGGTTTGATTCTTGTGCTCCTCTGGTCTGCTATTGGGTATAATATTCTTTATTTCCGTCCGTGTATGCTTACTTTCTAATTTCTTTATCGTAGCATCGAGGGTCTCATTAGTTTTCGTGAGGCTCTGCTCAAGTTTATTGCAAGCCCTCAAAATTGCGATTTTTAGCTCCATATCCTCCATTTCTGTCATGTTTTTTTGTCTCCGCATCTTTTATGCTTTCTTGGTGCACCCCCTTGTGGTCTTTGTGCGCAGTCTTGTTCTAGTTAAGCCTTGATTGTTGTAGTTAATACTAGAGGGATTTGACCACCAGGCAGACTGGCTGTGAGAATCAGCTGTGTCTGCAGTGGGAAAACTTCTGTCCTCTGGAGAGGTGCTAATCTAGCCTTTGCCTGAGGCTATCCGGCAAATGGCTCTGCGCAGGGCTTGGGCGGGGCGGGATCAACAGTGCGGGCGGAGGGAGCGGTTATGGCTGCTCTCAGTCCCGTTCCCAGAGGCTCTGCTTCTCAGAACCCCAGCAACCGCTGCAAACCTCAGAGAGAAAGCTGCCCTCACGATCCGACTGATGCCAGACAATCCCGCTTCTCCCGTTTGAGTCTGAGTCCCTAGAGACTCGCCCGGATCTGGAGCTCAGAGTCTGAGACTCCCTCCTGATTGAAAACGACAACCGCGCCCTCAGCCACCAGCCGGCTCCACGCGCACCTCCGTACCTTTGTATTTTCCACACTGCGCCTCCTCTGAGCCTCGGTATGCTGTTCTCTTTCCTTCTAGTTGAAGAGTCTCTCCTCAGCCAGCCTTCCTGTGGTTCTGGGTGATGTCTGTTCCGTCTTTTAGTTGTATTTTTGAAGTGGTTGTTTGCGGCAGCAATCTCCGGTGTTTACCTATGCCGCCATCTTGGTTTCTCTTGACTCTTTTTTTTTTTTTTAAATCCTTACCGCCGGATATGTTTTTATATTGATTTTAGAGATAGAGAAAGGGGAGAAACATCGATGTGAGAAAGAAACATTGATCAGTTGCTTCCCTATGCACCCCAACTAGGGATCAAGCCTCCAACTAGGGATCAAGCCCCCAACCTAACTATGTGCCCTGCCC
>NW_005871067.1:8115400-8201411 GCF_000147115.1 Myotis lucifugus | reverse complement strand
CTGATTTCTGGGCCTCATCCTCCGGAAATTCTGTTTCTTTGTTACTAATGTTGTGGCCTCACCCCATAACAAAGAAACAGAATTTCCGGAGGATGAGGCCCAGAAATCAGGATTTTAAAAAGATTCCCAGGTGATTCTAACAGAGCCAAATATCAACAGTACAACGATTGAAATTTCTTTTGAGAGCCGAATTTTTTAAACTTAAACTATATAGGTAGGTACATTGTTATTAACTTAATTAGGGTACTCCTAAGGCTTAGGAAGAGCCACACTCAAGGGGCCAAAGAGCCGCATGTGGCTCGCGAGCCGCAGTTTGCCAACCACTGCCCTAGCTGGTTTGGCTCCGTGGATAGAGTGTCAGCCTGCGGACTGAAGGGTCCCGGGTTCATTTCCGGTCAAGGGCACATGGCCAGGTTGCAGGTTTGATACCCAGTAAGGGGCATGCAGGAGGTAACCAATCAATGATTTTCTCTCATCACTGATGTTTCTAGCTCTCTTTCCCTCTCCCTTCCTCACTGAAATAAATAACAATATATTTAAAAATAAAAAAGATATTATCAAGAGAGCCATGCAATACCCTGGTAGGATTTTTAATGGAGAGCAGGATGTATACCTTAAAGGAAACCTCTTTACTTCAGCCAGATAGAGTGACATGTACCAGGATTTTCATCTGCCAAAAGGCAACTTTGAGGGATATTGTAATAACAGTAAAAATAATTTAACATAAAGATAAAAGTTCCGTGGGATCACACAGAATGAGAGCAGAGGTCTGTGGTGATGAAAGAGCCCTCAGTATCCCTAAGGAATATGAGCACGTGCCCTTAGCGTTCCTGAGACCAGCATCCCCGTCTACATGATGTCCCCTTTCCCCTCTGGGTGGTTTTTCCTGGTACAGTTCTGGTTTGTTCCCTACTGGGGTTTTTCCTCCTTGGACTCTCTGTCGTATAATATTTAGCTTAGAATTTCCCAACTCTTGGTAATTAAATATCTCCAAAGCAACAGAGCTCTCCCTTGAATTCGTATGACCTACTTTTCTCCATGCCCCCACATAAAAATATAGTTATCACAAATGAAGAATAATAAATAGTTCATGTGCAATGGGCAGTTAACAATTCTGTCCTGTGTGGTTGGGTGGAAGGAGCCTCATTTCTGTGTATACAGCTCTGGTTTAGTCTTGGATCTGCCTCATTTGAGCCTTTGGACATATTGTTTAATATCACTGAGACTCAAAACCCTCAGTGTAACAATGATAATAATACCGATTGATGTGAGTGTTATGATATTCAGTGGCCAATATATGCAACGTGCCTGTCATGAGGCCTGACACAGGTAGTTGTCCTTATTCCTTCATTGCCTGTTTCATAAACAAAGAAACATCTTATACCCTCATGTCATGTGATCTTGGAAATTTTCTGGGACCTCCTACTCCCTGCCAGTAAGAAGCCACAGAAGAGTCTGTTAGAGGGTAGATGGGTAGGGACAAAAGTCATCTTGCCATAACAGTGCCTTGGAAAGTTCTTTCTTTGTCCTCCAAAGCAAGAGAAACCCTTTCTATGCACTACCGCAGTGCTTGCAAAGTGTTTAGTGCCCGCTGAGAATGAAAAATAGCTATAAAAGGTATAAAAATTTGAGCCCAGTCAAGCAGTGAAGCAGGGGGTCCCTCGGGGTAAGGACGACGGAGCCCCAACGCGCTAGGGCGTCTGCATGCACGACTCCGGGGACCAGGTTCAGTGACGCAGATCCGCAGATCCGTTTTATTGTGGAACTACAGGGGTATATATAGCATGAGGGGACCAATCAGAGGGAGACACGTTGCTACAGGCGACCAATGGCTGAAAGGCTGGGGTACTGTGCACGTGGCTCTAGGAGTTTGTTCAGGCGGGCGTTGCTGCTTCCTGGTGTGCTGAGGAAGCATGTCATGGTGGAGTGTGCTCACACCATTGCATCAGCCGCAGCGCTGAGACATACTTCCCGAGCTCTACTACAAAGCAGAGTCTTCTAAGACAAATAATTGAGGGCGAAAGAGGGGAAAAGCCCAAATTGGTGGTCCCAGGCACCTTTTAATAAGCAAAGAAAGATCTTTAATAAACTTCAAGGCCTTTTAACTAAGCCCCATTAAATCTACTTCTTCAACCAGGTTCTAGGCTGGGAGTGGCCTCCTCCTCCTCCTAAACACATGCTGAAGCCCTTCTCCCACAGAGGCCAGATCACATTACCCAGCTTGACCAGAGCAGTGATGAAATCCCCGAGGCAGAGAATGACCCAATCCATTATTTCAGGTTTATAAGCCAAGATGACACTCAATGTGGATGGTGGGTGCCTTGCCTGCTTTTCAGACAGCTACACAACTCATACAGAAACTTTAGCTCAAAGCAAGATGGAAGGAGTGGACTAATCTCCAAGCTGATTCTTTATTGTTACCCACCCAGCTCAAGTCACTGGGGTCCAACTCCAGCTTAATACATTCCAAGAGAAAGACCTTATCCCATGTGGGAAAATGTCTCTGGGTGAGACAGTGGCTCTGTTTTACAATAGCCACCACTCCAAATGGTTTCATTTATATTTCTTAGTATATGAGGAAGCATGGGAGAATGTAGCAGCTGTATTATTTCCAACCTGAACAGGAAGAAAACAAAATTGAGGCATAGATCCGCCTTGAAGCCTTGTAAGGATTGGGATTCTGTGTGGGAAGGGACACCCTAATTTCCCAGGGTGATTTTGTGACTCTTTCCAATGGGAGTAAACTAGGCAATGGGAAAGCCCCTTTAACAAATTTTGCATTGGAGGTGGGAATTTAATTTATACTGCCAGCCTGGTAATCTCCTTTCTTCTAGAGCAGTGGTTCTCAACCTTCTGGCCCTTTAAATACAGTTCCTCATGTTGTGACCCAACCATAAAATTATTTTCATTGCTACTTCATAACTGTAATGTTGCTACTGTTATGAATCGTAATGTAAATATCTGATATGCAGGATGGTCTTAGGCGACCCCTGTGAAAGGGTCGTTCGACCGCCAAAGGGGTCGTGACCCACAGGTTGAGAACCGCTGTTCTAGAGGTTTCATCTTCCTTTGCCTCCCTGAGACCTTATAGCTCAGACCTAGTTCATGGCATCGTATGTTCCTTAGTGCAAAATCATGGACAGGCAAGGTTTGGGGTGGATGTATGAGGAGGGCATATGAAATGAATTTAGTTAATCTTTTTTAAAAGTGAAGTCACAGCAAAAATATCCAGGAACTTTTTAAATTAAATTTATTGGGAGTGACATTGGTTAATAAGATTATATAAGTTTCAGGCTTACAACATTATAATCATCTATATATTACATTGTGTGCTCACCAAAGTTTAGTCTCCTTCCATCACCATATGTTTAACCCTTTTACCCTCTTCATCCTCCAGCAACCTTCTTCCCGTCTGATAAACTCCATACTGTTGTCTTTGTCTGTGAGTTTGTTTGTTCATTTTTTCATTTGTTGCTTTCTGTTTTATATCCCACATTTAAGTGAACTCATATGGTTCTTGTCCTTTTCCATCTGACTTAGTTCGCTTAGCATAATACTCTCAAAATCCATGCTTATTCTCACAATTGGCAGTATTTCATCTCTTTTCATGGATGAGTAGTATTTCACTGTATTTATGTACCACATCTTCTTTACCCAGCCATCCATAGAAGGATACTTAGGTTGTTTTCATGTCTTGACCATTGTGAATAATGCTGCAATCAACATAGGGGTTCATATAATTTACAAATAAATATTTTAAAATTTTTGTGTAGGTACCCAGAAGAGGAATTGCTGGGTCACAGTAGCTTATTATTAATTTTTGAGTAACAGCCAAGCTGTTTTCTATAATGGCTGTACCAGTTTACATTCCCACCAGGAGTAAATGAGGGTTCCTTTTTCTCCACAACCTCTCCAACACTTGTTATTTCTTGTCTTATTGATAACAGCCATTCTAACAGGCATGAGGTGGTATCTCATTGTGGTTTTGATTTGCATTTGCTTTATAGCTAGTGAAGTTAAGCAGCTTTTCATATATCTGTTGGCCATTTGTATGTCTTGGGAAAAGTGTCTGTTCAGGTTCTCTGCCCATTTTTAGATAGGACTGTTTGTTTTTTATGTCAAATTGTATGAGTTCTTTATATATTTTGGATGTTCGCCCTTATTGGAGGTTTTGTTTGCAAATATTTTCTCCCATTCCTTCATTCACCTTTTTCTTTTGTATGGTTTCTTTTGCTGTGTAGCTTTTTAGTTTGATGTAGTCCCATTCATTTATTTTTGCTTTTATTTCCCTTGCCTTTGGTGTCAAGTTTATAAAATCCTCTTTGAGACCAATTTAGTACCTATGATTTTTTCCTGTGTATTTTATTGTTTCAGGTCTTATATTTAAGTCTTTGATCCATGTTGAGTTAATTTTTATGTATGGTGTCAAATAGCAATCTAGTTTCATTCTTTTGCATGCAGCTTTCCAATTTTCCCTATTGTAGAGGCTTTCCTTTCTCCACTGTATGTTTTCTGGGGTGAAAAATAAATATCAATTATGTCTCTTTGGACTAATGTGTCATTTAAGGCTGATATTTCCTTATTGATTTTCTGTTTGAATGATCTATTCATTGTTGTTAATGGGGTATTTAAGTCCCCTACTATAATTGTATTTTTGTCAGTTTCTCCCTTTAGTTCTGTTAGCTGTTTTTATATATTTTGGTGCTCCCCAGGTTGGGTGCATAATAAGTGTTATGTCTTCTTGATGAATTGTCCCCTTTGTCATTATGAAGTGTCGGTTTTGCCGCGACCAGCATGGCCAGAGAGCAAACGAGACCTGAGTAGGGGCAACTAGGGATTGAGAAAAAGAAAGAGACAGACACAGAGACAGTAAGTAAAGCTGGGACCAGGTGGGACACTGTTCTCAGATGGAGAGATAGTGACCCAGAACTAGTGCAGCACATTTATTATATACGGCACGTTTATTATATAGGAAGTTTTACTAGACTTTAAAACAAAGGAAATTATGTTAAAGTCATGCTTTAAAGATCAGGCTGCATTCTTCATTCTTGTGGCTTCTCGTAATTGTCAGGCCTGGTTGGACCCGGATAATTGCATCCGCCCCTGGTGCCTGGCTGAACCTAGATAATGGCACCCACCCCCTGGCACCTGAGCTAAATGTTAGGACTGACAACATTCCTGCCTTTGGCGAAGTATGTTTCCAGAACATGGCTCTGCCTATGCCGCTGGATTCAGCTGACGACCTTTGCTCAGGTGCTCTCCCAGGCACTCTCTACAATAAAGCGTCCCTCTTTGTAGCTTATTACCTTTTTTATCTTTATATCTATTCTGTTTAATAAAAGTATGGCTACCCCTGCTTTTCTCTGGATGCCATTTGCTTGGAGTATCACCTTCCACCCTTCACTATGGGCCTGTTTGTCTTTGCCGCTGAGGTGGGTTTTCTGAAGGCAGCAAATAGTTGCTTTGTTTGTTGTTTTTAATCCTTTCTGCTACTTTGCCTTTTGATTGATGAGTTCAGTCCATTTACATTCAGGATGATTATTAATATAAGAAAGTTTTCTATAGTCATTTCAACTTTTGTTTTCTGGTAGCTCTGTGTCTTCATTATTTCTTTTCCCTTGTGTTTCTGTCTGTTATTTTAGTTTGGAGGTTTTCTATGATGTTTTCCCTTAGTTCTAGATTTTTGTGTGTGGGGGTACCATTACATTTGTGCAAAAAAAAAAAAAGTTTCATAAGTGCAATAGTCCTTTTTCTTCTGAATGTATCTTATCTCCATTCACTTGTGCAAGTTCAATCCTTCCCTTCCTCCTCTTTTATGTTTTTGTTATCACAAATCATTCTTTTTTCTATGCTGTGGATTCATTTCCAAATTGTAATAGTTTTTTTCTTTTTTTTAATGCTTTTATTTCCTTTAATATTTTTGTTATATTTAAGTATTTAATACCTTTGTCTGAACAAGAGTTGCAATTTTCTGCTTCTGTCTTTTTGTCATCTTACAATCTTGTATCCTTTTGTCTTTTTGTTTTAGGTAGAAGAGCACCTTTCAGCATTTCTTGTAATGCAGGACTTGTAGTGGTAAATTGCCTCAGCTTTTGTCTGGAAAAGCCTTTATCCTTCACATTTAAAAGATAAATTTTCTGGATATATTATTCTTGGCTGGTGATTACTTTCTTTCAATAATTTGAGTATTTGACTTCACTCTCTCCTCATTAATAGGGTTTCTGTTGAAAATTTTGATGACAATCTAATAGGGTTTCCTTTATAAGTTACTGTCTCCTTTTCCCTGGCTGCCTTGAGAATTCTTTATCATTAATTTTGAACAGCTTTAATATGATATGCCTCGACGAAGGCCTTTTTGGATTGAGATAATGAGGTGTTCTGTTAGCTTCCTGGATTTGAAGGTCCAGTTCTTTCCACAGGTTTGGGAAATTCTTGTAAGGATTATTTGAATATGCTCTCTGTTCCCTTTCCCTTTCTTCTCTTTTGTGTGTGTGTTTTTTTGTTTTGTTTTGTTTTGTTTTGTTTACTCTCAATTCTCTCTCCTATTTGAGCCATTTCTAGATTTCTATCTTCCATATCACTAAGTCTTTTGTCCATCTGGCTTGCTCTATTTCCTACGCTTGCTAGTTTATTCTTCATCTCATCTATTGAATTTTTTCAGCTCCAGAATTTCTGTTTGGTTCTTTTTTATAGTTCCAATGTCTTTGATGAATTACTCCTTTCATTCCTTTATTTTATTCCTTATTCCTGAACTTGTTGACTTGCTTTTCTGAGTTTTATATCTTGAGGTTTTTTTAGAACTGCAATATCGAATTCTCTATCATTTAAATTACAGTCTTCCATGTATTTAGGTTTATTTTCTGGAGGTTTTTTATTTTCTATCTGAACTCCCTATTACCTTGTTATTCATTGTGTTTGGTGGATTATTTCTCTGCCAGGGCAATTATGGGGATGCAATCTTTTTTTTTTTTTTTTTAAGTATTTGACTTCACTGTTTAGCACAGTGGTTCTCAACCTTCCTAATGCCGCGACCCTTTAATACAGTTCCTCATGTTGTGGTGACCCCCAACCATAAAATTATTTTTGTTGCTACTTCATAACTGTAATTTTGCTACTGTTATGAATCGTAATGTAAATATCTGATATGCAGGATGTATTTTCATTGTTACAAATTGAACATAATTAAAGCATAGTGATTAATCACAAAAACAATATGCAATTATATATGTGTTTTCCGATGGTCTTAGGTGACCCCTGTGAAAGGGTCGTTCGACTCCCAAAGGAGTCGCGACCCACAAGTTGAGAACCGCTGGTTTAACAGGTTGATAAGTAGGGGTTTTCTTTTGTTTTCCAGTAGGTGGTGCTAAAGTACTAGATTTTATTTTCTCTTATCTACACTACTGGGGCTTCTGGGATCTCTGTGGGGTGGTGTCACCTTGGCCATGGACAACACCTCATATTACTCAAGGAGGTGGGCATCCTCTATGAGCTAATCACCTCAGTCTCAGGGCACCACGCCCATGGTGGCATGTGACAGGCTATGGGTCTCCTGGCCTGTGTGTTCCCAGCACCTCTTTCCTATAGCCAGAAGCTGCTAGCAGAGCTGCTCTGTCTGAGATGACCCAGCAGCCTCTACCAGGCTCCACTGTAATGGGTATGAAAGGGGTAGGCACTGGGAAAGGAGTTCATGCATCTGTGGCTCTGTTTTTTCCAGTGGGTTTAACCACAATGAGAACAGACCACTTACGCTGGAAAGTTGTTTCTGCCCTTTCACCATCTGCCAAGTAAGGATTTTAATGCCAGGCGGGCCACAGGAAGTGAGCAGGGGGTGGATTCCCAAGACTATGGATTTCTCTGTGCAATGATAGGGATATGTGGAATGCTGCCACCCTTAGCACTGCTTCTCTGCCCTGATACTGGGCTCAGCCTCAATGTGTGCCAGCCACCAAGTCCCCATTGCTGTCTCTGCCTCTCCAGTTTGCCCTGTGGGAGCTGCACCCTGACCCTTCACTGCTAATCACATCTGCTGGGAGCACAGTAAGCTCTGAACTGCGTGTGTGGTTCCCATCTCTGCCTTTCCTCCATCCCATCTCCCCTGTTCACTCTCATATGCACACCTTCAGATGTCTCATTGCCCTGATTCCTCAGATGTATTTGTGTGTTGAGCAGGGAGTCCTTTATTAATTACAGATGTCCAACTTGTAACTTCAAGGGGAGAGACCTGGAGGTCCTCTCACACCTCCATGCCGCTTACCTCACTCTCTCAAGTAACTTTTGATAAGAAACAGAAGCAAGAGAGCAACTGTAAGGGAGAATTTCTATTCTAAAATGGCAGGAGTGCTTTTCTCCATGTTTCTTCTTAGAACATGGCCACAGTTCACACCTTTTGACACCCTGGATGATTTGTCTATCCTGGCAGGTAGGTGATAACCATATTCCATGAGAATGCAAGCTTCCCAAGGACAGAGGGGTAGTCTGTTTTACTCACTGGAATGCCAGAACACCTAGCACAGTGCCTGTCTAGAAGCAGGTATGCAAATAAGTATTTGTTGAATGAATGGTTGAATGAATTAACCCCAGCATTCATCCTATTTATAGATATGGGGAATGTGATGAAAATCAATCTCAGTTCACTGTGCCCTTTCCTAGGTCCTTGTCAAACTTTTAGATTTCATTGAAGCTTTCCCAAGCTTATAAAAAAGGAAAGTAAAATGGAAAGAAAACAGGCCAGAAATTAATATAGGCAAGGTGAGAAAAGGCCTTCAGTTGTCCCCATCTCTTATATGGTACCCTTCACCGTTGCCCAAAGTCCTACAGTGTCCTCAGCAGTTCACTCCTGGTACTGGGGCTTTGTTACTACTGTAGGAGGGGAAGGGGGAGAAAAGCTGCCTGCTGAGGACTCTTGAGTATCATCTATAATCCCTCATGTCTCTCCAGGAATCAGATAGATACAAATGATGGCTTTTGGCAACTCTTGCACATCAGCTGAGAGCAGGTTGTCCTGTTAGGAAAAATATTTCTTTCAGGATAATATAGTTGTCATGTAGGCAGCAACTGTTCCCAAACAGAACCTTTAGGCCAGGCCCAGAGTTTTTTTCCTATTTAGAATGCTACCCAGATCCCAGGAGCTATTTCCTTGTGGTATGTGTGAAGCTGGACTTGGCCTCCAATGACCTGACATCTGCCTGCCCTTACTTAGTGAAGAACCAGCCTTAGGAATTATTCCAAATCTTTCATCTCACTTTTAGCTGGAAAGCCACTGTGTGGTTGTTGCTGCACTAGTATGTGAAGTGGAGGGGCCAGTGGGTTTTGGCCAGCTCCCTGGCCCCACTGGTTAAACTTTGACTTGCCAAACCTACATCTATCAATTTTTTCCCCCTCTGCTCTCCTAGGTTCTTCCATTAGTTGATAAGAGAGGGAGGACCCTGAGGGACAGGGGGAGGTTTGGTGTTTGTTGTAACCATCTGGTCTTGCTCAGGAAAAATAATCAAGGATACTCATTTTGTTAATTTCTTTAATTTCCCATTTTTGAGGTTATGGGCAAGTAATGTTAAGCATATTTTGGCAGTTGGTGAGTTTCATATATTTGCTGAATATCCTCTGAGTGCTACCTTTCTTGGGAAAACTGAGCCTCCACGGGGGCCTGGCCCAAAGGAACATCTTACAGTGCTTTCTCTTGTTGCAGCAAGCCCTGGATAAGATTAGTTCTGCATGGTTAGACCCAGGGCCTGATAGGACTAGACTAGTGAGCTGACTGTCTTCCACCTCAATTTTTCCAAAATCTCTGATGGAACACTTCTTACTGTTTTCATGGCCCAAAGCTTCCTTTCTTTGTGGTACTGATGTGTGAATAATCTGAATAGTTCTGAGTGCCTCTGATTGCTTTTTTGATTATTATAGCTAATCCCAGAATAAATCAACATCTTCCCTCCTCAAACCCCAGACTCTGGGCTTTGGCTGCCAAGTTCTATTGCTTGATGATTCATAAGTCCTCAGAACTTGTAGAAACTCCAGAGAAGTAACACTGGGAGTAGGACAGCATGTGACTCCAAATGCCAGATTCTCTGTTGTAAGATTCTCGGATGAAGTTCTCTGTCCTTCATCTTGAAAATTTCAATATAAGGGGGAGGAGATTATGGTGAAGACTCCTGTAGGGGATAAGAATAGGACTCTTTATAAAAACACATCTTGAATCGAAGATGGCGGCATAGGTAAACACCGGAGACTGCCGCCGTGGACAACCACTTCAAAAATACAACTAAAAGTCGGAGCGGACATCAACCAGAACCACGGGAAGGCTAGCTGAGGAGAGTCTCTTCAACTAGAAGCAAAAACAACAGCATTCCGACGCTCAGCGGAGGCGCAGTGTGGAAATTTTAAAGGTACGGCGGTGCGGTGGTGAGGGTGCGCGTGCAAAGCGGGCTGGCGGCTGAGGGCGCGATTGTCGTTTTCAATCAGGAGCGAGTCTCAGACTCTGGGCTACAGATCCGGGCGAGTCTCTAGGGACCCAGACTCAAACGGGAGAAGCGGGACTGTCTGGCTACGGCCCCTCCGAGGTTTACAGCGATTGCTGGGACAGAGAGGCAGAGCCCCTGGGGACGGACTGAGAGCGGCCATAGCTGCTCCCTCCCCCCGCCCTGTTGAGCCCGCCCCGCCCAAACCCTGTGCACAGCCATTTGCTGATCGCCTCAGGCAAGGGCTGGACTAGCGCCTCCCCAGAGGACTGAAGTTTTCCCACAGCTGATTTCCACAGCCAGTCGGCCTGGTGGTCAAATCCCTCTAGTGTTAACTACAACAATTAAGGCTTGGCTAGAACAAGACTGCGCACAAAGACCACAAGGGGGTGCACCAAGAAAGCATAAAAAAAATGGAGGATATGGAGCTAAGAATCGCAATTTTGAGGGCTTGCTATAAACTTGAGCAGAGCCTCACGAAAACTAATGAGACCCTCGATGCTACGATAAAGAAATTAGAAAGTAAGCATACACGGACTGAAATAAAGAATATTATACCCAATAGCAGACCAGAGGAGCACAAGAATCAAACCAAAGATTCGACAAAAAACACCCAACTGGAAAAGCAAAATGAAAAAAGAATCCGAAAGTGTGAAGATAGTGTAAGGAGCCTCTGGGACAGCTTCAAGCGGACTAATATCAGAATAATAGGGGTGCCAGAAGATGAGAGACAGCAAGATATTGAAAACCTATTTCAAGAAATAATGGCAGAAAACTTCCCCCACCTGGAGAAAGAAATGGACTTACAGGTCCAAGAAGCGCAGAGAACCCCAAACAAAAGGAATCCAAAGAGGACCACACCAAGACACATCATCATTAAAATGCCAAGAGCAAAAGACAAAGAGAAAATCTTAAAAGCAGCAAGAGAAAGAGGCTCAATTACCTACAAGGGAATACCCATACGACTGTCAGCTGATTTCTCAACAGAAACTTTGCAGGCCAGAAGGGAATGGCAAGAAATATTCAAAGTGCTGAATACCAAGAACCTACAACCAAGATTACTTTATCCAGCAAAGCTATCATTCAGAATTGAAGGTCAGATAAAGAGCTTCACAGATAAGGAAAAACTAAAGGAGTTCATCACCGCCAAACCAGTATTATATGAAATGCTGAACGGTATCCTTTAAGAAGAGGAAGAAGAAGAAAAAGGTAAAGATACAAATTATGAACAACAAATATGCATCTATCAACAAATGAATCTAAGAATCAAGTGAATAAATAACCTGATGTACAGAATGAACTGGTGACTATAATGAATCAGGGACATAGAAAGGGAATGGACTGACTATTCTTGGGGGAAAAGGGGTGTGGGAGATGCGGGAAGTGACTGGACAAAAATCATGCACCTATGGATGAACTCAGTGGGTGGGGAGTGAGGGTGGAGGGTGGGGTGGGAGCTGGAAGGAGGGGAGTTTTGGGGGGAAAAAAGAGGAACAAATGTAATAATCTGAACAATAAAGATTTAAAAAAAAAAAAAAACACATCTTTCGCCGAAACCGGTTTGGCTCAGTGGATAGAGCGTCGGCCTGCAGACTGAAAGGTCCCAGGTTCGATTCCGGTCAAGGGCATGTACCTGGGTTGCGGGCACATCCCCAGTAGGAGATGTGCAGGAGGCAGCTGATCGATGTTTCTCTCTCATCGATGTTTCTAGCTCTCTATCTCCCTTCTTCTCTGTAAAAAATCAATAAAATATATTTTAAAAAAAAAAACACATCTTTCATATCCTAAGTCAAGGGACACTGTGGTAGTCTTCTAAAATAATGCTGCCCTCCTCAGACTCAGATCTTGGCCCCACTGTTCACTAGCTCTGTGACCTTGGGCAGCTTATTTCATGTCTCTGAACTTCAGTTATTTCATTTGTAAACTGTTACCTACCTCACAGAGCTTTTTTTAAAAAAAAATATATGTTTTTATTGATTTCAGAGAGGAAGGGAGAGAGAGATGGAAACATCAATGATGAGAGAGAATCATCGAGCCCACAACCCGGACATGTGCCCCTGACCTGAATTAAACCCGGGACCCTTCAGTCTGCAGGCCAACACTCTATCCCAAGCATGTCAAACTCAAAGGCTGACACTGGCCAAATAAACAAGGTTTAAGTTGATGTGGGCAACAAAAAAACAAAAGCTTCCATTTTCATAGAAACAGTTTTATTTCCATAGAGACATGCTGAATACAAAGGACTAAAATAAATGAGTAATCATTAACATAAAATAGTAGAACATTTTAATAAAAATATTTTTAACATTAACTTAACAAGCACTGAATAACTGCACAAATTAATAAGTGTAATGCAAATAAACCTATTCTTCTTGTTCTCCGAAAGCGAAATATTTCCTGTTGCGCACACCAAACAAGTCAGTCCAAACTAATGACATGGCAATCGGCTGCTAAAATATTCACTGCTAGTATTAGTGGAGAGAAGTGGTGCGCCTGCACATAGGCACGTAAGGGAAATGATTATAGTAATCAGTCGTTAGAAAATGTTGTAGTTCGTTATTAATAATTATATATAACAGGATATTGTAAAAATTAAGTGATGAAATTATTATTAAAACGTTTTTTACATACCATTATATTGGCTGGGCCACAAAACTATTCGTTGTAGGCCGCATGCGGGCCGCGAGTTTGACACACTAGCTCTATCCACTGAGCCAAACCAGCTAGGACTCACAGAGCTTTTTTAAGCTGGCCAGGCTAGCTCCATATTCCTCCAGTACCCTTTCCTTGAATACCCTGGGTAGACTAAACTGCCATTTTATGTATTCTCATCTTGCCACATGTTTCCATAAGTCATAATACTTGATAGCTGCATCAGACTGAAATGATTCCTATACAGGACTGTCTCTCCAGAGACTAGCCTACAGCTCCTTAAGAGTAAAAAGTTTTTTCTGCTTTGTTTACCAAGGTTCTAGTAAAATACCTAGCAAACAATATGCATCACCCACTAAAACAGATATCAGTTCTGGAGTGTTTTTCTACCTGAATGTGTTTTGTCACTTTACCTTGAAATTGCTTAGCTGTGAATTGATAAGGTTAGTTGTTTGTTTTCTCAGAAGTGAAAGTTCTTATTCTATTTTTCTTCTCCCACCCAAAAGAAATACTGGGTTTTCTTTCATATTTATGGAGTTCCGCAAAATTTTATGCTTGTATAGTTGCTTCACATTTATTTCCCTTTCTCATCTGCTTTCTATTTAAGGACAGTTGTCAAAAATACATGATGGGAAGGAAAGACTCAAATGGTTTTAGAGTCAGGGAATCCTATCCTTCTCATCTTTGTCATATTGGGTTTTGATGAGAAAGAGAGAGGACAGGAAAACCAGTATTTGGAAATGCTATGAGGCAGCATAGTCAGTGCCTGTGCTGGCTGGGGCGTGGCAGGGCAGAATGTCAAGGTGGCATCCACCTGCCATTTCCCGCCTCTTTTTTGCTGTTACCTACTTCTAAGGATGCAGCGACTAGGACAGTAGGCATGTGCACAGGCACAAGCAAACCCAAGGATTGGTGCCCAGACCCCATTGTTGTGTGTTCTACCTAAATTTGTAAATGAACATGCCTGGGTCTTGCTTTTCAGTAAAGATTCTCTAGTAAATGTGAAAGATGCTGTTTGGTGGAAGACCCTGGTAATTCTGCAGATGCACAAAGACTTTATTCTGTGACTACCTGGGTTTATAAAAAGTTCTTTCTAATGATATTACAAAGAGATTTAGCACATTGTACACCATGTGCCAGGTTTCCAGAACATGTTCTCCACGACTTATCTGATACTGCTTCTTCTGCCCAGAACTCTCTTCCCATCTTTCTTTGTCAAGTAACTGTTTGCAGTCCAGAACAAATGGATACAACATACCTACACAAGAATTCATACAAATTGGAGGTGAAAATGTCCAGTAGGACATTGGATTCATCACTTAACTCATATTTGCTGAATACTGCCCATGTACTAAGCTTAAGTAGAAGAGGAAGATAATATGTATGGGGCACACACATACATGTTTATATGTATATAATTTCATTCCATGTTCATAATAATCCTGGGAGATGACACCATCCTTATTATACATCAGGAAATGTGTTCTTAGTTGTTACGTAATTTTCTTAAGATCCTCCAGCCTGTCACTGGTGGAGCCTGGATTTGTCTGACCCTGAACCTGTGTGCTACATCATATTACAGTGAGCAAATTAAAGAATAAATCATTTTTGCCCTAACCGGTGTGGCTCGGTGGATGAGCATCGGTCTGTGGACCAAAGGGTCCTGGTTTCAATTCTGGTCAAGGGGACATACCTCGGTTGCAGGCTCCTCCCCGGCCCTGCCCCGGCCCAGGTCCTGGTCAGGGCTCATGCAGAAGGTAATCAATCGATGTATTTCTCTCACACTGATATTTCTCTCTGTCTTTTCCTCTCTCTTCCACTTTCTCTAAAAAATCAATGGAAAAATATCTTCAGGTGAGGATTTAAAAAATAATAATTAATGTTTTTAAATTTGGGTTAATAAGGTGCATCAAAAACTAGTGATGGTGTAAGGGAGACAGAAACTGTTGTAGATTGACAGAAACTAAGTGGTGATAATAGATACAACATTTAAGAATTCAGATGTGAGTCCATAGTGGTACTCAAAAAAATAAAAAGAAATGGGAAAAGTTCTTTACAAAAGAACGCTAGTGGAGAAGGAATGTTAGAATATTTAAAATCACCAGGCAAAGATCACCAATGGATACTAACACCAGTGGATGAAAGGGTGATGGAAGCAGGATCGTTCCATGTTTCCACATGTCACCACACAGATTACTTATCAATTACAAAGGGGAACGTATCTCTTTACAGCACAGAAATGAGTGGGCACCACGTTAACCAAGCAGTTTAGCCAGTGTCACCAGGAAAGAGGCAGCCTGACTGTATCTATCCTGACCAGGTGCAGTGAGAGGGGCACAGCATTACCTACACGGTATTCTTGTTAAACAAGTGTTCACTGTGAATCTAATCATGGGAAGACAGACAAATCCACAATGGGAGATGTTTAGCAAAACAAGCAGCCTGGACACCTCAGTGAACCAGCCAGATGCAGTGCAGGAACCTTGATTAGATCCTACATCAAGGGTGGGGCCACTGGAAGAACTCACCTTCTTCAGTGAAAGGTGCTTTAGAGCTTCCTCTTCATCTCAAGTCTCCATCACCACCACCCTAAGATGATACAGGAGAGCCAGTGGCCCTCCCCTTGAAGTGCAGTCTTGTTACTTCTCATATTTAGTGAAGTTTTGCCACTCTCAGACCAGGGCTCTCACCTGGCCTCCATCAAATCCTTGACCTTGTTGACTTTCTATACCCCTCCTCTGGCTCCCTGGCCTGCATGGGGGGAGGGGCACTGTCCCTCCTTTCACTGAAATGAGCAGCGGCTGCCTTGGGTGCTTAGATATCCCTTCCATCAGTGCCTTCTCCCTCCCTGCACCTCCATCATCCACACAGCATGGATTCAGTTCCTATCGTTTGTCATAGAACTTTGCTTTTTTGCTTATCTTGCAGGTTCAAGTGTGAATGGCCTGGAGGAGCCCAGCATTGCCAAGAGACTGAGGGGCACTCCTGAGAGGATTGAGCTAGAGAACTACCGCCTGTCTGTGAAGCAGGCAGAGGAGCTACAGGAAGTGCCTGAGGAGACACAAGCTGAGCACAACCTGAGCAGTGTGCTAGACAAGGGCCTGGAGGAGGACGTGGCCAGCAGGTCAGCCTGTGCTGGGAGCTGAGGCCTGGTTTTCCTGTGTGTTGCGTGTACCTGTGGCTTAGCAGCCTCTTCCCCAGATAAACATGCTGCCCTACTTGGGGAAAGCAGCATAGCACCTACCAACAGCATGGGATCTGAACCAGACTGCCTGGGTTTGAATCTTGTCTGTGCCACCCACCAGCTGTGTGACACTAGTCAAGTTATGTCACCTCTGTATGCTTCTGTTTCCTCATCTGTGAAACAAGGGCAATACTAGCACCTTCCTCACAGAATTGGTGTGAGGTTTAAATAATGTATAAAGTGTTTAAAACAGTATAAGCACACCTCGTTTATTACACTTTGCTTTATTGTGCTTCACAGATGTTGCATTTTTTTCACAAATTGAAGACAAGGCCCTCTACCAACACAAAAATTATGGCTCACTTTATTGTGATACTTGCTTTAATTCAGTCACCTGGAACTGAACCCACAATATCTCTTCAAGGTCTGCTGGTGCTCAGGCACATGTAAGCACTGTCTATTACTTTGCATAATGCTGGACCATTTACAAGGGACTTCCGTCTCCATCACCTCACTTGGTCATCCTCTCAGGAATCCTGTAAAGTAGACAAGAACATGTATCTTGTCACTATACAGGTAAAGTAGTAATGGTGACTGAGTTAAGGATTAAGGATTGACTAAGATTCAAACTCATGTTTTCTGGGTCCAAGATTCTTCCTGTTTTCCCTGCTGCCTGCTGATTCCTCCTCCCCTGTTCCATTTAGATCCTTCTCTCTTCATCTTGTTAGCCAGTAAAGATCACAATCCATATGACTTAAGTCAGAGATTCAGTAAGTATTTATTGAACACCTACTATCACTTTACACTTTGCTATTCATTGAAAAGGTAACAGAAAAAATAATGACAGACATAGGTGCTGCCCTCAGGTTATTGTTTACAAACATAATGGAGGGGAAAGAATCCCACACAGGAACAACAGCAGATCTGAAGCAGTGTGCTATTGGGAGCTGGTGGTTCTGTGGAAGGAGCACCAGGGGTGAAATAGCTGGCTTCTGTTTTAACTTAGCCACCATCTCACTGTGCTATTTTGGGAAAGCTGCCTCACCTCTCTGGGCTTTATTCTTTCCCCTATACATAAAGAGAGGAGCAGAATATTTGTGTCCCAGGAGCCACACACAGCAGCCAGTGGTTTTATTCTTGGCCAGTCCCAGTGTTTTAATTATGTTTAACTGAGTGATTCCTTTGGGGAACATGCATGCTCCAACCCCTACCACACCCCTGTGTTTGCTGTCTTTACCCAAGGGCTTTATTCTTATTACCTGCCCAGGCCTGCCAGTGTCAGTACAGAAGGATTCAAAGTGCTCAATAGAAGTTTATCAAGGAGCTAGAGAAACAAATATATAGCAATATAAAAGAGAAACAAACATTAAAAAAGGAATGCAAACAAGATAACTTTTTTTTTTTAAGATGGAATAATATTGGTATTGGCCAGACTCTCCTGCAGAGCTGCCACAGTGGGCCCACTTCCCATGGCCCCAGACTGATGGACACACACTTCTTTGTAGCCATGAGAAAGGGAACATGTGGGGATAAAGAAAACAGCTTTTTTTTTTTTTTCAAGTTCAAAGAATGTTTTTACGAAGCTGTTTGCTGGAAGATCTCCATTCAGCTGCAGTCCAGCACCTCATCCCTGGTGCCAGACATACTCTGGATGGACTGCCTTTGGGGCTGGCCCCACCAACAGCTTTTCCATGCATTCTGGGGCAGCCTCCCCCTTGGTACCTGCATTTCTGCAGTCATCACTACATGCATGTTGTTGTCGTGCATCCCTGCCCATAGAGACATACCACTCCCTGCTGCATCCATGAGGAAGAGTCCTTGCTTACAGTCAAAGCAGAGCTGGTGGTATGGCCTCAGGTATGGGCCCGATCACTTTCCTGCGGGAATAATTTGTTCTCCGCTGTCATTTATAAACTGGAAACTAATGGGCAACAAGTTGAGACAAAGTAGGAAGGGCATTCCAGGAAGGCTAAGTCATGCCTCTATAGCAGGGTGTGATTGGATGGGTAGCATAGGAGAATATGATATCAGTTAACATCAAACAGTACAATAAATGCCTTTATCTTAAATTTGAGTTTAAAAAAATAAAAGAAACAACTAGCATTAGCTGCATACAGAATAAAACATGGTGTCTTAAAGGTGAAATGCTCTGAGGAAGGAGCAGGAGACTTGGCCTTGTTTCCCACAGGAAAGCAATGGCACATATTTTTTCCATCTTCCCTGCAGCACCAAGAAGTTAGGTGCATTTTCAGCCCTCAGTCCTTCCTTGATGAGGTGTTGGTCTTAAAAATGAGAAATGACAGAGTTTTAAAGAATTAAGCAGTCCAATCCAGAAACTCACTTTTTTTGTTGTTGTTGTTAATCCTTACCTGAGAATATTTTTTTCCATTGATTTTTTTAAAGAGACTGGGAGGGAAGAGGGGAGGGAGAGAGAGACAGAGAGAGAAACATCCATGTGAGAGTGACACATCAATTGGTTGCCTCCCACATACACCCCAACCAGGGCTGAGGATCAAACCTGCAACCCAGGTACGTGCCCTTGACTGGGAATTGAACCCACAACCCTTTGGTGCACAGGCCAACACTAACCACTAAGCACACCGGACAGGGCCAGAAACTCACTCTTGACTAGTTTAAAGAACTCTAGGTGTCTACTATGGGAGGCCAGTGCAGTGTGATGTTTCAGAACATGACTTTGTAGTCAAATCAGAACTTAATCCTAGCTCTGCTAGATGTAGGCAAGTTACTTTGTCTTTCTGTGCCTCAGTTTCCTCAACTACAAAGCACACTTCATGGGTTTGTTATGAGGATTAAATCAAATAAAGCAACTGACAGTGTCTGGCACCCAGTGAGCACTGACTCACTGGCAACAGTTACTGTTACTGCTCTCCTTAGCTCCACACACAATGTAGGTGCTCCTCACCAGGAGGGACAGGCTGGGCTTCTTCCATTCATTTCCTTAAGTAGTTTATCTGCCAGGAATTGGCTTTGGCTCAAAACCACTTGCCATAGGGAAGTGCTCATCAAAAATTGCCTGCATCAGAATTGCCACAAGGACTTATTAAAGCACACGTTGCTGGGCAGTTTCTGATCCAGTCAGTATGGGCAGAACCCAAGATATCTATTTCTAAAAGGTTCTAGTGATGCTGTGTTCTAGAGACCCCACTTTGAGGTCCACCACTCAAAATTTTCCTGATGAAAACACCACATGGGACACTTAGTAAAAAGATGATTCCTGGGCCCTCCCCTGGAGTATCAGATATAGTGGATTTGGGATGGAGGCCAGGAATATCTGTTTTTAACAGACATTGGGTAATTCTTACCATGGGCTTCGTGAGTCAGTTCACACAATTGGAGACTCTAGCTCAGGCCTGATCAGCTTATGACCCTTTTCTGGAGTAAGGGAGTGGGAGCATCTTCCCAAGGAGATCCTGGAAATAGTACTTTTATTTTCTTTGGAAGAGACCAAGTGCCCAAAGACCAGAGAAAACTGGCTTTATGATTTTTGTTTTGTTTCTCCCTGATTGCTTATCTGGAAGACTTTGCTTCAGGCAATGAAGATGGCTTGTGCAGTGCCCCTCTGCTGAAATCTTTAGTGTTTATACATTCCTGGCTCTAAAGAACAAGTCAGTAAGAGCTGGAGCAGACAGCTCCAAATGGGACAGCCAAGGTTGTCCTGTCTGGTGCCCCAGAATTCTATGACAGGCCAGCACACAGGGCCTTGCCCTCCATCTGAGAAACACCACCAGGAAAAGCCTCTCCTTCAGGGCTGACTTTAAATATGTGGAAATTCTTGACTGTTCCTCTCTCTCTCCTGCCACACCCCTCCTCCAGCAGAAGCAGTAATGTGAGTCATTACTGAGCAAATGCCAGTTTTAGCATGCATTAAATTTCCACCATGTAAAAGATTGCTGGACGATGTTAATCCCCAGTAGTCTGCTCAGCTGGGGAGTGTTTACATGGTTGTCAGAGTGGGTGGGATCTAAGAGTGGTCAAGCAGGACAGAAGATTATACAGAGCCCTGACCAGTTTGGCTCAGTGGATAGAGTGTTGGCCTGTGGACTGAGGGGTCCCAGGTTCAGTTCCGGTCAAGGGCATGTACCTTGGTTGCGGCCACTTCCCCAGTAGGGGGTGTTCAGGAGGTGGCTGATCGATGCTTCTCTCTCATCGATGTTTCTAACTCTCTATCCCTCTCCCTTCCTCTCTGTAAAAAATCAATAAAATATATTTTTTTAAAAAAGATTATACAGAGATTCACTGATTATAAGTACATTAATTTAAAAGTGAAAGCCATGATTCCCCATTTTCCCTTGAAAACATCCAGGAACTTCAAGTGGAATTACATACAATAGCTTGGTTTATTCGTAGCAGAGCCTGCCCAAATCCCTGGTCTCCACATTCTGAGGTTTAACCCAGGCATCCAGGACTTGCTGCTGCTGCTCCTCCTGGTTTGCTACCCTGACAGCTGCTAGTGGCTAAAAAACTCTTGGGTTCTTGGAGAACCACTCAGGAGGGCACAGCATGAGATGGTATGGTCACTAAGGGGAACCCTGATTTCTTACACAAATGACCCAGCATCTTTACATGTCAGTTTCTGCATTTATAAAAATGGGGATAATTATAATAGCCATGTCTTAGAGTTATAGTGTAGTTCTGTGAGCTAATATGTGTGCAGGGCCTGAGTAGGTCACCAGGGCACAGTGTTATTGTTGTCCTGAGATCTGTCCTCCTAGACTAGCATAACCTCTGTGGAGTAAACCTCATCTTGTTAGAACCTAGTCCATGTACCCAGCTGTTTTGCTTCCTCCCACCAGACCCCGTCATGGCCTCAAAGAGAGGAAAACATACCTGAGAGTTGTTTCAGGGAAGGTGCTTTGAGATGAGTGAGTGGGTGTAAATTGTAGCATGGAGGATTTTTGCTAGATATTATTCTAACTGAAAGGGGCAGCTCCTTCTCATGGACACTTTACCAAGAAGCTTCAGAGGTACCATCTCTGACACCTGAGAACTTAGGCAGACCCTGCCCTGGATTTCTATGGTGTGGTGGTCCCTTATATTTCTTGCCCATCTTGGCTGTGTGGTGACCCAGGGGAATCCAACCTAAATCAAACTGTTACATGAAACAATATATTGTTACAAATGACAGATACCTGTTATGACAGAGAGCTGATCTTGACGACTGGATTTTCTGGCCCTCATCTCTCTTTGGAGGCTGAGTCCTAGGAGGTCGCTTGTCCTTTCTAAAGGACAGAGGAGTTGGTTGTCATTATTATGCTTTGCTCTCGTATAGTGATTCTCCCTACTTAAAGTTTCCAGGCTGTATCCAAGGAGGGTGGGGGTGTCCTACAGATTCCAGCCTCTTCAAAGGCCAGATTCAGAAATTCAGACACTAGGAGCAGGCAAGTATGTAAAATAAGCCTTGAGGTACTGAATTTACACTGGAAATCTTGCGTGATATATGGAACCTGGTCAAACCCAGAAAATTACTCCCAAGATCCTGTGGAAATGACTGCCAGGAAAGGAACACTTGGCAGCATCTGTCCTTCTCGAAGGTGGGAAGACCGGCTTGTCTGTCTCAGTTTCCAGATGCATATAGCAAAGACCTCTCAGAAATGGCCTGAGAGCTTGCCACTTATGAAGAGAGGCAAGGGTTGACCTTTCCGTCCTATTTTTTTTTCCGTCCTATTTTTTTATGCTCTGTGCCTCACTTGCTATTCTCCCAGGGCCCTTGAGCTGTCATTAAAACTAGCCACTGTGGCACTCATAGCTTTAAGGGCAGCCTCACTGCTCGCATTGTGCACAGTGTAGCCCTCCTCATGAGTACAAGGGACAGGGCTGCACTAAGGCCCCTCCCAGGAAGCTGCAGCACATCTCGTCCTGCCTGCTGCCACTGGGCAACCACTCAGGCACATAAGAAGGCCAAGTTGGCCTTCCCTCTGCCCACCTAAGACTTAAGGTGAGCATAGGAAGCATTCTTATCCTTATTTCATGTTCAAAAGCTATTGAATGACATACATTGGGCTACACGTTGTTTATTAATAAGAAAATAAACAAATGAAAATATGAAGGTTAGGTGAAAAAAATAATACCTAAGTAAATACTGAAAAATAATCAAAATCCAGATCCCAAGCTTTCTGTCTGTAGTCTAAATTCTTATATCTACCCACTTTAAACTGCTTCCTACCAATCCTCCATCCCACTACAGCATGTTTTGCCTTATTTTATCATGATGTGTTTCCATCTTATCTCCCTTGAGAATAAGGATCTTTTCTGTGTCACATTTATGTTTCCTACAATGTCTAGGAAGTGCATTATAAGTAGAAGATATTCAGTAAATTTTAGTTGGGTGAATGGATGGATAAATGAAGTAGGATTCTCCAAACAGCTGCTTACAGTAAGGAGTTGGCTCTTTTTATTTCTGTGTCCACTGGCTGAGCTTCAGTAGATGCTCAAAAATGTTGAATGAATGAATGTGTAATGAGTAACCAAATAAATGAATGGCTAGAGTCCCAGATTGTAACACAAGCACAATAAAAATCAGTAGAGTACCTAATCTCCACAACATGCCTACAAGGCAGGTACTAACACTGCCCCCTTACTGAGGCTTGGAGAGCTTAAGTAATCAGCTCAGGGTCACACATCTGGTAAGTAGCAGAGCCAACATGGCCCTATGAGGACCCACCCACCTGAGAAGTAGGAATGCAACCCACAGGAATGCCCTTACTTCTGACCCAGCTGGCATGTAGAAGTTCCACAAACCACCCTACGCTCAATAATTTGCTCAAAGGACTCACAGAATCACTGAAAGGTGTTACACAGGGAAAGGGCACCAGTTGAAGTCAGCCAAGGAAAGACAAGCATAGGGCAGAGTCCAGAAAGATTCAGGTGCAGAGCTTCCTGTGCACTCTCCTCATGCAGTTGGGACAATGTCATTTTCTTGATAGTGATGTGTGGTGATACCCATGGAGCTTGGCTCTCCAAGCCTTGCCATTTAGAGTTTTTACTGGGGCTTGGTAACTAGGCAGTGCTTTATCACAGGCAATGCTGTTGCCATTTGAAACTGATTGGTTGACTGATTGATCAATTTACCATGTGGTTGTGGTTGCTCTCCAGGTCCACTGCATGACCCAAAGCACTCACCCTAAATTGCTGGCCTTTCTGATACGGCCAGTCCTTACCCTGAATCACATTAGTAGACTATCCACCATGACCCAAGGCCCCCAGCAAAATGGGCATTCCCACCCAGCAGGGCATTCTAAGGCTAAGTTCACCTCCCAGAAGCTGAGGGCAGGGACCAAACCTCTCTTTGAGCAGGTTAAGTTCTTTACTCCATAGGCAGTGATAGCATCACAGTGTACTAACCGGCCCCTCTCTGGCTGAGGGGAGAGTTACCCACTATCACAGGAAGTGGGCCAGCCGCCCACCCATGCCTGATGCTCCTGGGTTATGAGGCTCCATCATGCCAGAAGTTGGACCATGCTTTATTATGAAAGCCCATTTCCTCCAGTCCAGTCACCTACACATTTCTCACTAAGAGAAAAGAATCTCCTGGAAAAAACTGGTAATTATCTACCATAAAACAGGTCTGAGCAAACTGTACAGCTTGTGCAGTAACATTTGGGATTTTCTTCCTGCCATGAAGCCCCACAGCGTTGTAGGGCACCAAGTGTTTTTTTTCCTCCACTTCCTGTTGTCCTGCTTCTCTCTGTGAGCAGGGAGGAGGTTGGTGCCTAAAGAGTGGAGCTCCACATTTGGGGTTTGTGTAAGTCATGGTGAGTGTTTATCACAGGCAGTGCTGCTGCCATTTGAAACTAAGCCAGGCTGTGCTGTGAAGGGAACAGTGATGGGAATGCAGCTGCTTGTCAAGAGCGATGACCCAGGGGTTGGGGTATTTCCACCCTGCCCCCACAGTCCCTGCACTGTACTGTGCGGTTAATGGGGCCTTTGCTGCCACATTACCTGTCTGTTTCCCACAGTATCCAGCTCAAGTCATGGCACATGGTGGGGACTCAAGGAACATTGTGAAATTGAGTGTGATACCTCCCCTCCAGAACCTGCATCTTGCCTGCCAGCCAGAGTGTGGTTAAGACTTTATTCATGCCTCTCATGGCAGCTCTTCCTTCCTCACCATGGCTCTCATGAGAGCCTTCCTTCCAACCCACCTGAGTCAAGTACAATTGAGTTCCTCAAACCAAATAGTGGATCATAATGAAAGGAAACTAAATCTCCATTCTTGATTCCTGGGGTCATGAATTTACATCAAAATGGGCCCACAGCCTGCAGCTTCTGAGGGCCTCCACAAGACCAGACTCTAAACCAGTGATGGCGAACCTTTTGAGCTCGGCGTGTCAGCATTTTGAAAAACCTTAACTCTGGTGCCGTGTCACATATAGAAATTTTTTGATATTTGCAACCATAGTAAAACAAAGACGTATATTTTTGATATTTATTTTATATATTTAAATGCCATTTAACAAAGAAAAATCAACCAAAAAAATGAGTTCGCGTGTCACCTCTGACACACGTGTCATAGGTTCGCCATCACTGCTCTAAACAGACCACCCACCAGACTGGGCTGTCCACTCACATGGGTTAGGTCATCATGGCTCACATGTAGGTATGCCATTTTGCCCTCTGTTCACTCTCCTCCCATCTCCTCATGTGTCTTACCTGAGCAGAGAAGTAGGCTGGTCTCTCCAAGGTTGTCCTCTCCCCGCCCAGCAGTGCTTTGTGGTACACTTTGCCTCGGATGTGGCTTTTAACCATCTCCTTCATGGTTTTGTCATTCCCTCACTTTGGTTGTGTGATTGTTTCCCCACAGCAGTTCTGAGTCTGAGATGGAGGAGGAGGAGGAGCCTCCACTGCCCACCTCGGACCTGGGTGGCGTTCCTTGGAAGGAAGCTGTGAGGATCCATGCTCTTTTAAAAGGAAAGAGTGAAGAGGAACTGGATGCCTTGAAGAGCTACGAGCTTAACAATGACAATGAGGAGGAGGACTACTACGAGGAGGAGGGAGAGGAGGACTATGACGAGGAAGAGGAGGAGTCTAGTGAAGGTCAGAAAGCAATCTCTTCTCCTATCCCGGACCCTGTCCGTCACTGAGGCAACCCGTTTTATGCCTGAGCATGAGAGGTTTCTTTGGCTGGAGTCACATAACGTGCTTACACAGAGCCCCAGAGGCATCCTTCCTGTCTCTCTCTGACCTTAGATACAGGGGCAGAGAAGACCATCGACAGTGGAAATGGTGTCCCTTGTGCACGTTCTGAGTTGAAATTGGATGGTAGAGGGTCAAGTTAGGTTCTTCATTCTCCTCTCCTCATTTTCTATTTTTTTCCCCTTTAGTTTCAGTGAATGAGGTTTATTTTAATAAAGAAAGGGAATTTAGCTTTCTAGAGGATTCCCTAACACCTAATCCTCGATATTGCAGGCTGCAAAGATTGAACCTCACATCCATGCAGAGCTGCTGTCATTGAGGAGGGAGCTGTGAGCTGGGGGCCCACTGGACAGTGTTTAGTCAATGATGTGTAGTAGCACGTTTGGACCAGTGTTCTGAGAAGGAGCATCAGTTTCAGCATTGAGTTGGTCTGGTTGGCTCTGAAATGTTCTCTTGGTTTGGACTCAAGATGTCCAACTCTGTCTCTATATCTGGTTCTGTGTGTCCTTGAGTGAATAAGGAAGAACTTGCTGGGCTTTCTTTTCTTGCCTGTGTAAGAGAGGGTCATTCTTTCCCTCTCCTGGCTGATAGGTGGTAAAGAAGAAAATGGGCAGATAGAGACCCGAGTTCCTCTGAGGGCGATGCCATGACTATTCCCTGTATGCTCGCCAGGAGGCATGGTGAGCACCAATTCCTCCAAGCCATCAGAAGAGCAGTCAGTTCTGGATAGCCTGGGCACGTGGAATTGGCACTAGATGGTTCCGCTGCCCCATCCATCCCAGGGTCTGTTTTCTCTGGCACAGCAAGGACCAAGTGTTGGCCAGACACAGAGTCCTGCCAGCCAGTATGCATGTTACTGAGTAGTCTCGGGGGGCTGTGTCACTGTAAGACCCCAAGCCTGATTAGGCACAGCAGGCAGAAAGAAAGCACATGCTGACATGACCTTGAGGTGCCCACATCAGCATGAACCGTCAGAGGCAGGACATGCACTCAGGCTCCCTAAGGAGTTTCTCTCCACCTGGTTCTTCTGCTGAGGTAGAACCCACCAGGTTGCACTGCCCCTCCCCCCTTACTCAGTTTTATGTGCAGAAGGAGGCAGCCCCTGGGTCAGGAACCTGACACTGGGTTCTTTTTTCCATATGCTGTGGCATATGGTCCATCACTGGCCTTACATCCCTGCTAGTCATAGGGGTTGAGCGTGTTCACAGCTCTTTCGGGGAAAGGTATTTTGTTTGTATCATTCCAGACATCATTATCTCCATCTGATGATTAATATGTTTGGTGGCCTGTAGCCCCAGACATGGCTTAGGATCACAGCCTATTTCCTTTGCAGGAGCATTTAGCCCTGCCTTCCCTCACACAGACTTAATTTCCCAGACCTGGACCTGGCATCAAGACCAGGGGATGGACTTTAAATAGAAAAACACACATACCAGCAAATTCTGCCAACACTGGGCCTTTGTTCTTGACTTCTAGCCTGTGTGCCTTGAGCAGTGGACTTCAGTGCCTGTGTAGACAATGACAGGACATTATTGCCTTCCACTTAAAGATAACTCTTACTCTTCTCTTTTCTCCCTGTTTATCCCCACATGGGATTCTTGTTGCTGTGCTTGTGGGTGTCTGACTCCCCCTTCTGTAGAAGGGGAGTATTGCCCCTGGGACAGAGAACTACAAGGCCAGTGGCTCCAGTGTCCGTCAAAGGAAGAAGATTCGGGTACATGTAAAGGTACCCATTCTGCCTCTTGCCCACCTTCTACCCTGGCTCCCTGGTAGCCTTCACAATCTGCCTCCAAGAGCAGGTCCCACATGAAAATATCTGTGTTATAGAGCTGCTCTGACAGGCTTTGGCACATATCCCTGGGCCCAGTCTTCATGAATGGTCATGTACAAAATAGCACA
Source organism: Myotis lucifugus (assembly GCF_000147115.1). Lineage (NCBI taxonomy): Eukaryota > Metazoa > Chordata > Mammalia > Chiroptera > Vespertilionidae > Myotis > Myotis lucifugus. Next base: position 8,174,069 of record NW_005871067.1, on the reverse strand, counting down.
TGAGACAGAGATTCAAGAGGAAGTCAGAGAAGACTCCAGAAGCAGCCTTACAATGCCCCTCATATGTTCTGCTGCAAGTTCCCCTCATCCAGTTAAGACTGGCTTCTTCTCTAATGCAGAAAACCTCACATTACATCACAACTCCCAGCAGTGGTTCAGATGCCCAGAACCTCCCTCCATGGTGCCTTTTAACATTTCCCTGGGAAAGAAAAGTGCTGGCAGATAAGTCCTCAAGGCTCCAGGAAGAAGATTCACTTCACTCTCTTCCCTTTGTTGCCAGGAGGATGAAAAGGGGCCCAGCATTTTTCTCTTTGACTTATCTTCCCTAAGACATTCATTCTGTTTGGTGACTTTGCTGTGATTCAGCCCCATCCAGCACCATAAAAACTAATTGGCCTTAGAAACATCCGTGAATCTATAGTGACCTGCAGCTCTGTGTTTAACATAGCGTACTGCCCATATCCACATTTGGTGATCTTTTTGGCACTTTCTGCCTATATCACATTTTCTGTTGCTTGTAAATTAATAGATTGTCTTTATAGTAATAAACCCAAAGCATATTATACAGTTAGATTGTTGAAAACAGGTTCCCATCAGGAATGACAGAGTCCTTCAGATCAGGTGGCACCTGCTCTTGCTGCCTGAAAAGCCATCCTCCCTTCTATAGTATCCCTTCCCCCATGTTCCTGGCTGTTCCTTTATTTTAACCCAACTGTATGGCCTGGTCCAAGCACTGATTACAGGGATCCCACAGGGCAGGGCCACATGCAGACCCCTTGGGCTCTGACAGCAAGAATAAAATGAGGGACTCTGGTGAGTTCTCATTTAGCTGAGAAACTAGGTCTTGTGACCAATGGGGCACCAAATGGAATTTAAAGACAAAGGGCTTTCACCTCAGAAAATACAGAGAGGTATTATCTACCCATGTACTTCCAAAGCTTTGGGAATTTACAGGATGGAGCTCTGCTTCCTCTCCAACCATGCCTCTCCTAATTCCATCTTCTCCCATAGCTGTATCCCTGTGTATGCAGCACGAGGCCTTTTATAGAATGGGTGGGGGATTTTTTTCTATCTCTAGCTCCAGAAGATAAAAACTAAAGTACCAAGAAAGTACATTTCTATCCTATGTGATTGGCTGGTTCATAGCAGAATGGCACTGTCCCATTCCACCTCTCTCTTGACTCAACTGTCAAAGAGAAGCATGGCAGGTGGCAGTAAGCACCTTGCTTTGTGACCAACAGAAGGAGCATTTATAGTGCATCCTCGGGGATCTCCCACTATACTGGGTAACAGCTCAGTACTCATGACCTCTAGAGAGATTGCCCTCAGGGACCAGTTGTAATGTGCTCTTTTTTTCTAATTTGGGTCCCTCGAATGCAGTTAATGTGAGAAGAGCATCAGAAAGGAAAGCTCTTTCTGAATTGGAGTTGAATGTATGAATCTCATTGAAATTAAGTGTATGTGAAACTTGAAATGACAACATCAAATTAGATGAGTAGAAGTCCCTTGTGTGTGTGTTTGCATGTGCCCACATATTCTCAATTTTTTGCCTCTTTCTGATTCATGATCCTAGCAAATATGGTAAATTTTCTGTTTCCTTTCCTGTGGTGTTTCATTCCCTCCTTCCCTTGACTGTTTATTTTCTCCTTTCTTTTTCCCCATCATCTCTCCCTTTCTCATCTCCTTTGAACCTGGTGCAGTAGCTGGGAGTCAGCGGCTACAGCAGATCATAAATGCAACCGATCCCTTGGAGATTCAGGCTGATGTGCACTGGACACATGTTCATGAGAAAGAGGAGGAGGAGCGAACGGTACCAACCTCTGAGCCCTCCACTTCTAGAGGTAACTGCTTCAGGATCCAAGGACCTGAGGCCCCTAGGAGCATATTCTGTCCCTGCAACCCCTCTGCTTGCTGCAGAGTATTTTTCTGTCAGGGCCAAAGCCATCAGTTTAATCAAATGTAAGAGCTGACAGAACATTTCATTTTCTTGGTGTTAATGGTGGCCACTGCCCTCGGCTTTTGTGTGAGAATATGTAAAGTTCTCTGTGGGTTAAGAGGTTATGGGTTCCTTCTCCCCCAAAGCAAAATAGAAAAATGAAACTTGATCTTGAAGAAATTGAGAATTGCTTTCTTTCCCTCATATTACTAGGTAGGGTTATTCTTTCTCCACTTGGTAGAATATTCTGGTCCTTTCCTCATGGAGTGTGTCTGGGTGTGAATGTGCATTGTCAGGATGGGAGCAGGGGAAGCATAGTTTGAATGGAAGTTAAGTTTTAAGAAGAAATTTGTATCAAGGAGACTCTAAGTATTTAGCATAATTTCTAATAGTTAGCTCTAAGTTGTAGGCAAGATGATCTGTGTTCCACAGTAGGATGAAGATGAACCTTATTCTGGATTCTTTTAAGGAATAGCAAGCAATAAAAGAAAAAAAGTGGAGGGCTGTGTCAACTGCCATGTCATTCTCACACCTTCTGACCTCCCCATACCCATCTTCTAAATACAGATCATCAACCTCTGTCTCTTCCTGTTTGGAACTGATGGAGAGCCACACACCATGCAAGTCTCTGAGTATACAAGGGGGTGGTCCCTGCATTCATGAAACAGCCTTTAATGGGGTCATTTGATTCTCCTCTGCCCCAAATCTTCACCTACTGGCAAAAACAACCTCAGTTAACTATTTCTACAGCAATATAAATGTATCCAGAAGCGTCCTGACTAATATGGCTCAGTTGATTGGGTGTCGTCTGATTCGATTCCTAGTTAGGGCACATGCCTGGGTTTCGGGCTTGATCCCCAGTAGGGGGCATGCAGGAGGCAGCCGATTGATGTTTCACTCTCATTGATGTTTTTCTCTCTCTCTCCCTCTCCCTTCCTTTCTCTAAAAATCAATTTTATCTTTTTTTGTTGGTTTATTAATGTACTTAGAAGTTATGCAGGAGTGGAAGAGAGAGACCCTGCTGACCTGGGACAATGTCACACTGCCCTGCAATATAGAGCTATCTCTGCAGCCTTGAAACTGTATTGCCCCTCCCTGTGTTCCCTGTGTTTTCTTTCCTCTCCTGGACTGATACCCTGGTCAGTTCTGGATAGGCCCCTGGCCGTAACATCATCTTAGTTTCTCTTTTGTTTTGGACTTTAGGGTTGTCCTCAACTTTCCTCACTGGGAACACTTATTCCTGTGTAACTTTGTATTTATCGTCTGTTTTAAATTCAGTGCCTGACCTTCCCTCCATACGCCGTGCAGCAGTTCAGGCCTGGCTGGAGACAGTGTCCGGAGGTAGTCTGGTGATGTTTGTTCTCTTTCCACTCACCATAACAACTGTTTCTTGGCAGCTCTGCTGATATCTTAACACTAGAATTCTGATCCTACCACTAGTGCATGCCAAAGGCGGAGGGTGGGGGAATGTGCATGCCTCACTCAGGCAGCCCATCCTTGCATGGACAAGACACGCACCCCACATTCTTCAGGGAAGATCCAGAGGCAAGCAGTAAGTATAGGCAGGACAGAGACAGACACTGATTTTAATTAACAGAGGTTGGGTAAAAGCCAAAGCTAAAGAAACATTTTTAGCACTGAGCTCTAAAGTCTGTAGAAGTTAATTGAGTGTGAAAGTAAAGGAATAAAAAAAATAAAGAAATCAGTTAATATTCCACAAACCTACTGAAATATTAGAGGAGGAGGCAGTCGGTACTCAGGGGGACCGATGGAAAACTTATCTGTGAAAAGGGGAAAGCAAAGGAGGGCAGGTGTTGTTCAGCTAAAAGCAGATGGACATGCTGGGCATAATCAGCTGGGTCCTCAGACTAAGGTGAAAGTATCTCTTTAAGTAATTAAGCCAAGGGGTAGCTAAGAAACCTCAGTTGTCCTTCTGAAGCTTTTCTGGAGAGGTGTTTCTCAACGAGGGGGTTCCTGGCATTTTGGGGCAGGACAGTTCTTTTCATTGCAGGATGCTTAAAATCCTTGGCCTCTACCCTCTAAATGTCAGTGCAGTCTCCACTCCCACTCCCATCCATAAAGCAACCAAAAGTTGGTTGGATGGTTAACAATACCAGTTAACACTCAGGGAAGGGCAGAAGTGACCCTGGGTGAGAACCAGTATGCCAGTGGTTATTTCTGGGATGGGCAGGATTGGAACTCATGGATCTTACCACCAGCCTCTTCCCATCCAGCACATTGTCCTCACAGGCAGCAGAGGAAAGGGGCATGAGCACACCATTAGAGGCACCTTCCTGCATACAGCAGGGAGAACTCAACCAGAGTCTTAGCTCTGAGTATAGGAACTGCTGCTCACTCTCTCCTAGTCAGTTTGTATCTCCAGAATGGTTGAACAAGACTGAAGTGTCAGGACTTCCTAGCTGGCGGTTAAGTGTGGCAGTGATTTCTGGCTTCCATAGTGTGTGGCAGCTTCTAGCCCCCTGCACTCCATCTTAACCTGGCTCTAATCCCCAGTTCCATCCCCCAAGCTGTGTCTCTCAACATCTGGTGCTGTACTGATACTCCTCACTTATTTGTGTTGATATATGTGACAATGGTTCTTCTCAAGGACTATAAACTTCTCACCCATCTGACTCTCCAACAGACCTTTCTTAGTAGAAACTCATAATGAGAAACACGTGAGTATGAGGGTCAGGCCTGTGCTGAAGCTGATGCATTGCAGTGTGCCTTGCCCTATGCAGATGAGGTGTCTGGTCCTTGGTCTCCTCTGTGCTTACCAACAATAGTGCAAAGTTACCACCTGATACCCAGGCACTCAGAGTCATTTGAGCACACGTATTGGCACAATGAGCCTCTCCACGACAGGCCCAGGTTGAGTTCCCTCCAGGTTGGGGTGGTGCCAAGGAGAAAGATTCTAGGGAAGGAGCAGTGTCTGCCAGCCTTGTCAGCACTGGGGTAGTACAACCATGAACTTGCTCTCTAGACAGAAAGCTCAGGTGTGAGGAGCACAGAGATTTGTCTGTACCTCAGAGGTCCCACTTTCTGGTGTTGATAAACTGACTTCCTTGAGTGACCAATGGCAGTGTTACCACACAGAGGTTTTAAAGCTGTGGAAATATTTGGGTAGTATCCCTCAGTCTTTTCTCAGCAGATGCCATTGTCATAGGAATGCATCTTGGCTTTGCCAGCTCTGTGAGCTGCTCTGCTATCTCAAGGGGGAATGTGACATAATCGGTTTGCCAGTCTAGAACTTGTCCTGGAACACTCCAGACCTCTTTAGTATAGTTCTCCAAAGCTGCATGTAAAAACCAGCACCCACTTTTTAGTAAGCTCAGTAAACACAGGATGGTACACAGCTTTTAAGGAATTATTAAAAGCAAAAAGTCAAGAAATAAAACATTGCCAGTGTCTTCAAAGTGCCCCTTCCCTTCTTCCTACCCCAAAAGGTAGGCACTTCCTTGATTTTCACTGTACCCTGACCCCAGGGACCATGCTTATGTTTCTGCCACACTCACTCTGCACAACCTTCAGGTATGGGGTACAGATTCACAAGGCTGGCCTGTGAGCAGACAGTGGCCCAGTCATTACATAGCTGTCCTCTCAAATTCAACATAACCTTGTAAGAAATCCATCCAGCTGTGCTACAGCCAGATCCTCTGCTACCCACCTTCCCTTGGGCTTTGATCCTCAGGCTCTTGTATTTGCAAACAAGAGCATAAGCCCTTTTCCTAAATGAAAACCTTTAAGAATGATTTGAGGGAGATTAAAAATGGTGGCAGAGTAAGTGGATGCTGCACGGACACACTGCAAGGACCAAACTGGAATTACAACTAAAATACAGAAAAACTTACTGAATAATCAACAGAAGACTTGCTGGAGAGAACCCTGATAATCAAAGATGGAAAGTGGAGACTGCATAGAGACTGGTAGGAGGGGTGGAGGCGTGAAAGGACTGGCCGGGCTGCCACAGACAGCAACTGAAGTTCCAGAGAGATATCTTAGCTGTGAGGGGATGCCACTGAGAATTCTGGGGTCAAATCCCCAAGCTGGGCCCCCAAACAGAAAGCACCAGAACTGAGAGTGGTACCTACATAACATCTGGATGTGAAAAGCAGCCGGATTGCTGTCTGCCAGGGAGAGATGACTGGAAATGCAGGCACCCTCTTAAAGGGCTAATGCACAACTGAAGCTGATGCAGTGCAGTATACCTTGTGCTCCAGCAGAGAGAGGGCAGAGTGGATTGGAGCTGTGTGAGCAGAAGCCAGGATCAGGAACTCTGGGGTTAGAACTCAAAAGGCAGACACCCCAATGTCCTATGCTGAGTCATTCCCTCAAGCTGCAGAGATCATTTTATCATGCAGACATTTGCTATACAGGCAGCTTTGCCTGGGGGGAAGACAGTTGACCTACCCCAGTGGTCGGCAAACTGTGGCTCTCGAGCCACATGCGGCTCTTTGGCCCCTTGAGTGTGGCTCTTGCACAAAATACCGACTTCTGCGCATGGGCCACGAAGTTTCAATCGCACTGTACATGCGTGCCCGCACGTGGTATTTTGTGGAAGAGCCACACTCAAGGGGCCAAAGAGCCGGATGTGGCTCGAGAGCCGCAGTTTGCCGACAACTGACCTACCCTATTGGAAACACCTTGCCGCCCCCCCATGAGGGAGTTTCTGAGGCCCCATTAAGAGACTGAGAATAACAATTAGCTCTCCAGGCAAAAGCAATTGCCCCACCCTGTTGAAAAAACACTTACCACACCTGTGGAGGATTGCCTGAGGGATATTCAAGACTGAATCCTATCAGTTGGTAGACAGGTGATCTCTGGAGGGTTAGATTCTTTGGCTGATCTAATTAGTTAGAAACAGCATTTGACACTGTCCACACTAGAGATTGAGAGGCATAGCAGATCAACCTAATACATAGACACAAACCCAAACAGGCAGCCAAAATGAGGGTACAAAGAAACAACCCCCAAATGAAAAGCGAGAATTCTCCAGAAGAGATAAATGAAATGGAGATAAGAAATGTATCTGATATAGAGTTCAGAATAATGATGGTAAAGATGCTCAACAGCATGAGAAAAGATATAGTAACTATGAAAACAGGAAATAAAGGATATCAGAGCACAAAGAACACATTGGAAGGAATGCACAGCAGATTAGAGGAAGTTCAGGATTGAATTAGTGAATTAGAAGATAAGGTTGAGAAAAATCACTCACTCAGAGAACCAAGAAGAAAAACAAGAGGACAGCTTAAGGGAGCTGTGGGACAACATGAAATGTAACAATATTTGAATAGTAGGTGTGCCAGAAGAGGCAGAAAGAGAGAAAGGGATAGAGAACATGTTTGACGAAATAATGGCAGAAAGCTTCCCTAACCTGGTAAAGGAAAAAGTCACACAGTCCAGGAGGCACAGAAACCCCAAGCAAGAAGAACCCAAACAGGCCCATGCACAGAAACATCATAATTAAAATGACAAAAATTAAAGAGAGAATCTTAAAGACAGCAAGAGAAAAGCAAACTATTACCTACAAAGGAGCTCCCATAAGGCTGACACCTGATTTATCATCAGAAACTCTCAGGCCAGAAAGGAATAGCATGAAGTACTCAAGGTAATGGAAAGCAAGGATCTGAAACCAAAATTACTTTGAGTGAAAGGCTATCATTCAAAATAGATGGTGAAATAAAGAGCTTCCTAGATAAAAAAGGGCTAATGGAATACATCACCACCAAGCCAGCATTACAAGAAATGCTAAAAGGTCTGCTGTAATGAGAAGAAATAAAGGGAGAAATCTAGGGATACAGAATTAAAATGGCAATAAATAAGTACCTGTCAGTAATAATCATAAATATAAATGGACTAAATGCTCCAATTAAAAGACACAGGGTAGCTGAATGGATACAAAAACATGACCCAACTATATGTTGTCTACAAGAGACCTGCCTCAGAACAAAACACTCACACAGGATAGAGAGTGAAGAGATGGAAAAACATTTTCCATGCAAATGGAAATGAAGCAAAAGCTGGAGTAGCAATACTCATATCTTACAAAATAGACTTCAAAATGAAGGCCATCACAAGAGAAAACAAAGGTCACTACATAATACTAAAGGGATCAATCTAACAAGAGGCTATAACCCTGGTAAACATATATGCACCCAATATAGGAGCATCTAAACATATTAAAAAAAAAAAAAACTTCTAGAGGCCCTAGTCAGTTTGGCTCAGTGGATAGAGCGTCAGCCTACTGAGCAGAGGGCCCCAGGTTCAATTCTGGTCAGGGGCACCTAACTCGGTTGCAGGTTCCTCCCCAGCCTGGGCCCTGGTCAGGGCGCATGCAGGGGCAACCAATCAATGTGTTTATCTCACATCCATTTTCCTATCTGTCTTCCCTTCTCTCTTCCACTCTCTCTAAAATCAGCCCTAACTGGTTTGGCTCAATGGATAGAGCGTCGGCCTGTGGACTAAAAGGCCCCAGGTTCGATTCCAGTCAAAGGCATGTACCTTGGTTGCGGGCACATCCCAGTGGGAGGTGTGCAGGAGGCAGCTGATCGATGTTTCTCTCCCATCAATGTTTCTAACTCTCTGACCCTCTCCCTTCCTCTCTGTTAAAAATCAATAAAATATATTTTTTAAAAAAATTTTTAGATAAAATAAAATCAATGGAAAAATACCCTAGGGTGAGGATTAAACAAAAACAATAAAAAAATTTTAGAGGACTTCAAGGGAGAGATCAACAACAACAGAGTCATAGTAGGGGGCTTTAATACCCCACTGCCTTCACTGGATAGATTTTCCAGACAAAAAATTAACAAGGAAATGGTGACTCTAAATGACACACTGGATCAGATGATTTAATTGACATTTATAGAACATTTCACCCAAAGCTGTGACATTTTTCTCAAGTGCACATGGGCCATTCTCAAAGATAGACCACATGTTAAGACACAAAACTAGTCTCTACAAGTTGAGGAACATTGAGATCATATCAAGCATCTTCTCAGATCACAGTGGAATAAAATTAGAAATCAACTACAGTAAAACATCCAAAACTTTCAAATACATGGAGGCTAAATAGCATGTTATTAAACAATGAATGGATTACCAACAAGATCAAGAAAGAAATAAAAAATCTTCTGGGAAACAAATGAAAATGAACACATAACCCAAAATCTCTGGGACACAGCAAAACCAGTCCTGAGAGGGAAGTTCATAGCACTACAGGACTACCTCAAAAAAACAAACAAAAATAATAATAATAATAATAATAATAATAATAAACTAACCCTACAACTTACAGAACTAGAAAGAGAACCCACAACAAAAGCTCAGAGTAAGTAGAAGGAAGGAAATAATAAAGATTGGAGCAGATATAAATGACATAGAGACTAAAAAAATATATACAAAAAAATAAATGAAACAAGAGCTGGTTCTTGGAAAGGATAAACAGTCTTGATGAGCCGTTAGCCAGACTCATCAGGAAACAATGAGAGAGGACACAAATAAAATCAGAAACTAAAGTGGAGAAGTAACCACTGACACCATAGAAATACAATGGATTGTAAGAAAATACTATAACAACTACTAGTATATGCCAACAAACTGGACAATGGAAGAATTCCTAGAAAAATACAATATCCCAAAACTGAATCAGGAAAAATTAGAAAACCTGAATAGACCAATAACAACTGATGAAATAGAAGCAGTAATAATAAAAATAAAATAAAAACTCCCAGGAAACGCCCAGGACTGGACGGCTTCACAGGGGACTTTTACCAAACATTCAAAGAAGAACTAACACTTATCCTCCTCAAACTATTCCAAAAAATCCAAGAGGAAGGAACACTTCCAAGCTCTTTTTATGAGGCCAGCATTACCCTAATTTCAAAACCAGATACAAACACTACAAAGAAAGAGAATTATAGGCCAATATCCCTGGTGAACACAGATGCTAAAATTCTCAACAAAATATTAGCAACTCAGATTCAGCAATATATTAAAAAGATCATACATCATGACCATAAGGGATGCAAGGCTGGTACAATATTTGCAAATCAATAAATGTGATACATGCCCTGACCGGTTTGGCTCAGTGGATAGAGCAGGGGTCCTCAAACTACGGCCCGCGGGCCACATGCAAATATAAATATTGTATTTGTTCCCGTTTTGGTTTTTTACTTCAAAATAAGATATGTGCAGTGTGCATAGGAATTTGTTCATAGTTTTTTTTTTAACTATAGTCCGGCTCTCCAACAGTCTGAGGGACAGTGAACTGGCCCCCTGTTTAAAAAGTTTGAGGACCCCTGGGATAGAGCGTTGGCCATGGACTGAAGGGTCCCAGGTTCGATTCCGGTCAAGGGCATGTACCTTGGTTGTGGGCGCATCCCCAGTAGGGGGTGTGCAGGAGGCAGCTGATCGATGTTTCTCTCTCATCGATGTTTCTAACTCTCTGTCCCACCCCCTTCCTCTCTGTAAAAAATCAATAAAATATATATTTTTTAGAAATGTGATACATAAACAAATTGAAAGACAAAAATCACATGATAATATCAATAGATGCAAAAAAAGCATTTGACAAAATCCAACACCCATTTTTTTATCAAAACTCTCAGCAAAGTGGAAATAGAGGGAGCATATCTTAACAGGATAAAGGTCATATATGGCAAACCTACAGCAAACATCATACTCAATGGGCAAAAACTAAAACCATTTCCCCTAAGAACAGGAATAAGACAGAGATGTCCGCTTTCACCACTCTTATTCAATACTAGAGGCCCAGTGCACAAAATTTGTGCACTTGGGGGGTCCCTCAGTCCAGCCTGCACCCTCTCGCAGTCAAGGAGCCCTCGGGGGCAGTCCGACATCCTTTGCGCTGCCACGGAGGCGGGAGAGGCTCCCGCCACTGGCGCTGCACTGCCAGCCATGAGCCTGGCTTCTGGCTGAGCAGCGCTCCCCCTGTGGGAGCACCCGGACCCCCAGGGGGCAGCTCCTGCGTTGAGCGTCTGCCTCCTGGTGGTCAGTGTGCATCATAGCGACTGGTCATTCTGCTGTTCTGTCTATTGGCATATTAACCTTTTATACCTGCAGGATCAGGCCAAAACCCGCTCTCTGACATCCCCCAAGGGGCCTTGGATTGCGAGAGGGTGCGGGCCTGGCCGAGGGACCCCACCAGTGCACAATCGGGGCCAGGGAGGGACGCAGGAGGTTGGCCAGCCAGGGAGGGACCGTGGGAGAGCTCCAGGGCATGGTCGGCCCATCTTGCTCAGTCCCAATCGGTTGGACCCCAGCAGCAAGCTAACCTACTGGTCGGAGTGTCTGCCTCCTGGTGGTCAGTGCACATCATAGCAAGAGGTTGAGTGGCCTTAGCATACCATTAGCATATTACGCTTTGATTGCTTGAACAGCCAACCGGTCAACCAGACACTTAGCCTATTAGGCTTTTATTATATAGGATAGTACTGGAAGGCCCAGACATAGCAATCAGACAAGAAGAAAACATAAAAGGCATCCAAATTGGAAAGAGGAAGAAAAACTCATTATTTGCAGATGACATGGTATTGTGCATTAAAAACCTAAAAACACCACCAAAAATCTACTAGATTTAATAAATTAATTTGGCAATTTAGCAGGATCCAAAAAAACACCCAAAAATCTGTGTCTTTTTATACATCAACTAGAGGCCCGGTGCACGAATTTGTGCATAGGTGGGGTCCAGCTGGCCCACCCCAATGGAGGCCAACCAGGGCCAGGCCGGAGGGGGGGAGGGAATGTGGGCGGGGCCGGCCGGGGGAAGGGCTGCGGGAAGTTGGGGGGTCTGATCGGCAGCCCGATCAGGCCAGTTGGCCGCTGCAGTGCACGTCATAGTGACTGGTCATTCTGTTTGACCACAGTGTATGTCATAGCAACCGATCGTTCCGCCCTTCCGGTCACTTGGCATATGTGTGTGTGTGTGTGTGTGTGTGTGTGTGTGTGTGTGTGTGGACTGGAGGCCCAGTGCACAAAATTCGTGCACTGGGCGTGGGGTGGGGGTCCCTCAGCCCGGCCTGTGCCTTCTCATAGTCGGGACCCCTTGCTCCTTACCATCCGCCTGCTTGCTGCTCCCTACCGCTCGGCTCGCTGCTCCTTAGTGCTGCCACAGAGGTTCCCGCCACCTACACTGCACTTGCCAGCCGTGAGCCCGGCTTCTGAATGACCACCAGGGGGCAGCTCCTACATTGAGCATCTGCCCCCTGGTGGTCAGTTCATAGTGACCGGTCATTCCACCATTCAGTCAATTTGCATATTAGGGTTTTATTATATAGGATAGGATATTGAATGTAAATGAAAAATAAAATTTATAAAGAACCAAATCAAATTTTAGATCTGAAATTTTTTTAATATATATATATGTATATATATATTTTAATTCTCACCTAAGGATGTTTTTTAAATTGATTTTTAGAGAGAGAAACATCCATGTGACAGAGATACCAGTAGGCTGCCTCTGCACCTGCTGACCCACTGGGATCTAACCTAAACCTAACTATGTGCCCTAACCTAGAATTCACAGGAAACCCTTTGGTGTACAGGTTGAGACTCCAACCAATTGAGCCACCTGGCTAGGGCAGATCTGAAAAAGAATTTTTCAATGTACCTCCAGGCCCTGGTTGGTGTAGATCAGTAGTTAGAGTGTCCTCCCATGCACCAAAGGGTCATGGGTTTGATTCCAGATGAGGACACATACACAGGTTGTGGGTTCCATCCCTGTCGGATTGCTTGGGCAACTGATCGATCTTTCTCTTTCTCTTTCCCTCTCCCTTCCTCTCTCTCTAGAATCAACGAAAAGAACATATCCTTAGAGGAGAACTTAAAAAGAAAAAAAAATGCTGGTTTGGTTCAGTGGATAGTGCTTCTGCAGGCAGACTGAAGGGTACCGGGTTGGATTCCAATCAAGGGCACGTACCTGGGTTGCAGGCTCAATCCGGGCCCCTGGTCGGGGATTCAGCAAGAGGCAACCAACTGATGTCTCTCACATTAGTTTTTGTCTTTCTCCCTCCCTTCCATTCTCTGTTAAAAAAAAAAAAAAAAAAATCAATGCAAAAATGTCCTCAGGTGAGGATTAACCAAAACAAACAAACAAACAAACACCCATTCCCAGTGTGATTATTGACGGAGCATATGAAGAATTTGTTGAATGAACAGGAAGAAATGGGACTTCGCTTTCTGTTTTAGCAACTCTGCAAGCCAGAGGGTCTATTTTTATTTTTTAATATATTGATTTTTTTACAGAGAGGAAGGGAGCGGGATAGAGATTTAGAAACACCGATGAGAGAGAAGCGTCAGCTGCCTCCTGCACACCCCCCACTGGGGATGTACCTTCAACCAAGGTACATGCCCTTGACCGGAATCGAACCCAGGAACCCTCAGTCCACAGGCCGACGCTCTATCCACTGAGCCAAACTGGTTAGGGCCAGAGGGTTTATTTTTTATTTTAATTTTTATTGATTGATTATTTTAGAGAGAGGAAGGGAGCAAGAGAAATACCAGTGTGCTGTTCCACTTATTATGCTCTCTTTGGTTGCTTCTTGTCTGTGCCCTGACCAGGGATTCAACCGGCAACCTTGTTGTATCAGGAGGAGGTTCTAACCCACTGCGCTGCGGGCTGCCTGTCAGGGCCCCTCAACAAAACCCGTCTGGCTGCCCTGGCCCCTGTTGTGGGTCGGAGCTCCTCTGCCACAGGTCTGGGTTCCATTCTGTCAGGTTTCGGGTTTGATCCCTGGTCGGGGCTGACTGCTGCTCAGGAAGTGACTGAGGACTGTTGAGGTCCATGTGCTCTAGTCATTCAGCAGGGAGCTGGGGTTCCATTGCTGACATGGCCGACTCTGATCCCCGCTACCTCCGCTCCTCCATCAAGGGCGACTTCAACTATGGCAGCTGTGTGGCCTCCAGGTAGGTCGCCCTCTCTACTGCTCGCCAGGCCTGGCTGCCACGCAGTCACCCCGGGAGGCGGATTTCCGTGTTCCCAGGGAGAGCGCTCTACGCGCCGGACTCCCAGGAAGAGCGGGGTCCCAGAGGGAAAGCACTTCGCTCTGTCTCCCTTTGGGGCTCCCGGGCCAGAGCGGAGCGCTCATCTTGCGCAAGGCTCAGAGGGGAGAGCCACCCCAGGGAGGCCTCCTAGCTGGGTGCTGAGAAAACGAAACTGGAGCCCTTCCTCCTTGAACCCTGTCGTCTTCGGACATGTGAATGCATTTTATTTTATTTGACGCAGCCTCACGTGCCTGGCCTTGTGTGGCATGCAGCCACGCCCACCCGCTCCTGCCGGACGTTACCTGTGAGGGCGTCCTGGCTAATTAGCATATTCCTCTCTTAATATATAGGATATATGTAGATAATGAATTCTCAGAAAGAGAAACTAAAAAAAAAAGCATCCCGTTTATCATTGCAACAAAAAATTAAGATACTTAGGAATAAATTTAACCACAGAGGTAAAAGACTTGTACTTGGAAAACGATAGGACACTAAAAAAAGAGAGAGAAGATATAAACAAGTGGAAGAATATTCCATGTTCTAGGATTGGTAGAATCAACATCATTAAAATGTCTATACTGCCCAAGGAAAGTTACAGATTCAATGCAATCCCTACCAAAATAACAACACCATATTTTACAGATCTATAACAAATACTCCAACAATGTATATGGAACCAAAAAAGACTTTGAATAGCTGCAGCAATCTTAAGAAAGAAAAAAGTTGGAGGAATCACAATACCAGATATCATGTTATACTACAAAGCCACCATAATCAAAACAGCTGATGCTGGCACAAGAACAGGCATGTAGATCAATGGAACAAAACAGAGAATCCCAGAAATCAACCTAGCCATTACACACAATTAATATTTGACAAAGGTGATAAGAGCATACAATGGAGTCAAGACAGTCTCTTCAATAAATGGTGCTGGGAAAATTGGACAGAAACATGCAAAAAAAATGAAACTAGACCACCAATTTACACCATACACAAGAACTAACTCAAGATGGATAAAAGACCTAAATGTAAGTCAGGAAACCATGAAAATCCTAGAAGAAACTGTAGGCAGCAAAATCTCAGACATCTCTTGTAGCAATATGTTGATAGATACATCTCCTAGGGCAGTGGTCGGCAAACTCATTAGTCAACAGAGTCAAATATCAACAGTACAACGATTTAAATTTCTTTTGAGAGCCAAATTTTTTAAACTTAAACTATATAGGTAGGTACATTGTTATTAACTTAATTAAGGTACTCCTAAGGCTTAGGAAGAGCCACACTCAAGGGGCCAAAGAGCCGCATGTGGCTCTCGAGCTGCAGTTTGCTGACCACGGTCCTAGGGCAAAGGAAACTAAGGAGAAAATAAATAAATGGGACTACATCAAAATAAAAAGTTCCTGCACAGCAAAAGAAACCATCAACAAAATAAAAGAAAGCTCACTGTATGGGAGGACATATTTGGCAACGATACATCTGCTAAAGGGTTAATATCCAAACTATATAAGGAACTCATACAAGTTAACAAAAGGAAGACAAACAGTCCAATTAAAAAATGGGCAAAGGACCTAAATAGAAAATTCTCCAAAGAGGATACACAGATGGCCAGGAGACATGAAAAAATGCTCTAAGTCACTAATCATCCAAGAGATACTAATTAAAACGACAATGAGGTATCAGAATGTCTGCTATCAATAAATGACAAGTGCTGGCGAGAATGTGGAGAAAAGGAAACCCTAGTACACTGCTGGTGGGAATGCTGATTGGTGCAGCCTTTATGGAAAACAGTATAGAGTTTCCTCAAAAAATTAAATATGGAAGTGCCATTTGACCCAGTGATCCCACTTCTAGGAATGTAGCCTAAGCAACCCGAAACACCAATCAGAAAGAATGTATGCATTCCTGTGTTTGGAGGAGCACAATTTACAATAGCTAAGATCTGGAAACAGCCCAAGTGCCTATGAGTAGATGAGTGGATAAAAAAGCTCTGGTACATTTATACCATGAAATACTATGCAGCAGCAAAAATGAAGAATCTCTTACCCTTTGAGATAGCATGGAGGGACCTGGAGAGTGAAATCAGGTTAAGTGAAATAAGTCAGTCAGAGAAAGACAAGTATCACATGATCTCATTCATATGTGGAATCTAAGTAACAAAATAAGCTGATGAACAGAGTGGATCCAGAGACAAGGAAGCATGGAACAGAGTGCAGAATTTTGGAGGAAAGGTTGGGGAGAGTGGGTAGATGGGAGGGAATCAATCAAAGACCTTGTATGCATATATGCATAACCCATGGACACAGACAGTGGGGTAGTGAGAACCTGGGGCAGGGGCCAGGGGTGGACTGGAGGAGGTTGATGCGGGGTGGGGTGGGGGGGCATATGTAATACTTTCAATAATAAAGTTTTCTAATTAAAATAAAACAAAAACAATGATTTGTGGTTTGCTGTGTTTCGAACACTAGAAGAAGCCATTAGGACTCCTGACAAGTGAGTACTGTTAGTCTTGGATAGCACTGGCATGTCACAGCAT
Source organism: Myotis lucifugus (assembly GCF_000147115.1). Taxonomy (NCBI): domain Eukaryota; kingdom Metazoa; phylum Chordata; class Mammalia; order Chiroptera; family Vespertilionidae; genus Myotis; species Myotis lucifugus. The sequence continues at coordinate 8,157,594 of NW_005871067.1, read as the reverse complement.
CCTTTAAAGCAGTGCTCATTGCTTTCTTAATTGCTTTTTCTTCAGACTGTTAGTGTAAGTTCTAAGTGTCCAGATGGTTGAAGCAGCTGTGAATGTGCGTGTGCGTGTGCGTGTGCGTGTGCGTGTGTGTGTGTGTGTGTGTTTTAGGGGCTGGTTCCTCAGGAGAAATGAAGTTCATTAGTGCTAGTCCTGAATCCAGAAAATGAACTTTACATATCCCCTTATCCCTCCCTGTTATGCTTTTGAAAAGTATTTCTAAATTATCCCAAGCGAATTTGCCACTTCTGCCAGAATTTGTCCTGCCCCTTCTAGTGGTCTTCGCATCACAGCCTGGGGAGAAGCACTGCTGCTTTCCCACCTGCAAAGGCAGTCTCCCTATCCTGTCTTTCCTTTTCTTCCTTTGACTGTTTCTGCTTTACAGTCCCATTTGATGAGGATGGCCTGGAGGAAGATGTGGATTCGGAGCCGGCAGAAATAGAAGGGGAGGCAGCAGAGAATGGGGACACGGGTGACACTGGTGCTGAGCTGGATGATGGTATGGGGGACCCCAGAGCCTCCCCTCTCCACCATGGTGAACACCCTGTTCCCCACTGCAGGACACGCCAGAGTGCTTTGAACTCAGGAAAGATAAAAACAATACACATTAATCAAAAGCAGGGAGCTCAGGGGAGGCAGCAGATAGATCTCCTGGTTCATTCCATTTTCGGTCACTAACTTGAATACCTGTTATTTCACTCTCCCATAAGCCACCATTCAACATCGCCTGCATTCATTAAGTTGTGGGTGAGAAACTCAGCAGATTTGAGGCTTTATACAGAGCCTTTAATCCAGTAGATGCCCTCTGAAAGCTAGATACAAAGAGATGGTATTTTAAGAATTATAGCCTGGTTGGTTGGGAAACAAGGGCAAAGGATTAGGCTGGGAAAAATGAGAGGAGCAGTCCAGGTAAGATAGTGAAGGAAGCATGGCCTCAGCTGTGGTGGTGGGGTAGCAGGGCTAGGCAGTGCTAACAGGAGAGAAATGCAAGTGGGTGGTGGGCCCAGCAGCAAGGCCTGCCCTCCACAAGCATGCCCACGGTTTTCCTTTCTGTCACGGCCTATCATGTGTCATCTGGCTGTATTTCAGAAGATAGTAGAGTACCGTGTTGCAGAGGATGTGCTTTTGGCTGAGTATCAGAAACTGGGTGAGGACCAGCAAGCAGGGCCCCACTGGGGAACAGAGCCTGGTCCAGGCTACAGTCGTCATTCTGTTCTCCAAGGAAGGCAGGAGACTGGAAAGGAGCAGGCCTCACTCAGGTTCCGTGTTCTTCTTTCCCTTTGCCAGATCAGCACTGGTCTGATGACAGCCCATCGGATGCTGAAACAGAGTTTTGCAAGCAGCACCAAGAGGTGGTAGAAGCGGATCTGGAGCTGAACGTCTCAGAAAACCAGGACGAACGACCCCCTGCCACTCTACAGCATAACAAGAGAGGTAAGTGTACTGTCACAGGAGAAGCCACTCCTAGAATTCCTGCTGAGAGCCACTTGAGGACTAGTGGCACCACAGGTACAGGTCATGAAGCAGAGAGGGCACACATCATACCAGCCTCAGATAATGGCCTCCTCCCCCTATGCACAGGCCCTGCACGTGGCTTTACCAACAGCCCCTTTCTGTGTGTAATTTGGAGCTATGAAAGGGTAGCAGATACAGCTCAAATCTTTTTGTCACAGACCATACACATGACACAAGCAGAGGTTGCATACGGACGCCCTGGGGAAGCACATTCCCTTTTTTCTTCTTTCCATCTCTGCAGGTGGCCAACCAATGGTTCAACCCCACCGCAGAGCTGGCTAGAAGAGGCACTCTCAGTGGGAATGGGAGTTTTTCTTCTTGTCAATCCTCTGTCTCTTCTTTTTAGCTCCCTCCCAAGTCTCCAGTCCCACCTGGTCCCCTTCGGAACAAGCTGTTCTGTTCTCTCCTGCCCACAGCCCCGTGGGAGAGGTAAGAGTGTGAGCCCCTTTTTTGGCTTCTTGTGCTAAGTGGGGTTGTTGAAAACAGGAGTGGGGTTCCAGCTCAGTTCTCGCCTGTGGGGACAAGGTAGCATCTCCCTCACCCTGTTCTGCACCAATTCCAAACCTGGGTCATCCCATTATTGTATCATACTTCGTCTTGTCCACATATCATACCATTTCAAAAATAAGTTTATTTTTAAGTTAAAGCAAGAATATATGTGGAATCATTGGTTCTATATGACAGATGCATTTTTCTTAATATTCTGTTAAAATGAGCTATGAATTTTAATTTTATTTTTTCAAATATATTTTTATTGATTTCAGAAAGGAAGGGAGAGGAAGAGAAAGATAAAAATATCAATATTGAGAGAGATTCATTGATCAGCTGCCTCCTGCACACCCCCTATTGGGGATCGAGCCCGCAACCAGGGCATGTGCCCTGACCAGGAATCAAACCATGACCTCCTGGTCCATAGGTCGATGCTCAACCACTGGCTGGGCTGAACTATGATTTTTAAAATTAAAAATACTTACCCAGATTACCAGTGGTATGTGAACCACAGACTAAAGAATGCTATATAAACACATTGTAATAATATGTCCCATGGAACATGTTTTAGAAAATACTTTCTGGAGAAAAGATCAGGGAGGGAAGTCCAAACTGAAGATTGGATCTGCTTGCTCTGATCTTTGAGATTCTAAGAAGCGAGATGAATTTGGTGATTTCACGTCTGAGATGGAGGAGCTTTACTGAGACAAGTGATGGGAGGACAAGGCATAAGGATACATGCAGGAATATCTGGATCTTTGAGCTTCCTGGGGAGGACAGTTTATAATACAGACTGTAAAAAAAATAGATGTTTTTAATCTTCTTACCATGTTAGCCACTATGTTCGTACATCAGAGATCTTGGAGCTCTTGAGGAGTGGGAGCTGAATTCATTAGTGTCCTCTGACCAGCACTCACTTCAGTGCACATAGAATATAGGATGTCTTTGAGGTGAGCCAAACCCTGAAAACTGAGTCTGTTCAACTAAGGAAGTGGTTCTAAAAATTACAGAAAGTGAGAAAGGTTCTCCTGGAGCAATTTGATTAATAGCTTAAAGGATGGAGAGAGGAATTTATTTCAGCAAGCACAGGCTCTTTGAGAGAGAAAGCTCCCTAAGGGATCTTTGCTGATCATTAAGTCCCTGCCCTCTAAACAGCTTCCATCTATCTTCTTTTTCTGTAGGGGGCCCGGATTCCACTCCCCTCTGAGGCTATCAAAGTGAAATTGCCCAAGGAGCACCTTTTCCGAGAGCTTTTGGTTTCCAAAGCAAAGTTCAAAGCAGAAGTTCCCACTGATCAGAAAGCTGTGCACTCTCCCATCCAGTCCCAGCCAGCAGCTCTGCTGGAAGCCAGGACACATACCTCTCCAGTTAGTTCACAGGGCCTGTCCCCATTGGCCACTTCCACCATCACCCCCACTCCGCACCCCATTTGCTCCCAGCCTAAACCTTCCTGTGAGGCCACCATTCCATCCCCTACCAAGTCCCCCATATGCTTCCAGCCTGTTCCAGCGAAAACATCAACCCCCCTCACCCCCCTCCACGTGAAGAACCAAGGGGATGCCAAGGACAGACTGGGCAGCCCTCTTGCTATGGACGAGGCCCTGAAGCCAAACGACTTGGTGGCAGAGTTCTGGATGAAGAGCGCTGAAATTCGCCGCAGCCTGGGGCTCACACCCGTGGATCGGAGCAAGGGGCCCAAGCACAGCTTCCCCTCACCTGCCTTTAAGCCATTGTCCCTAAAATCCTATTCAGTTGAGAAGTCTCCTCAGGATGAGGGGCTCCATCTTCTAAAACCTCCATCTAAGAGACTGGCAAAGTCGGATAGTGACCAGCCCTCTCTGCCAACCCCCAAGTCCCCATCTGACAGAGAGCTAAAAAGCTCCCATGAGGAGCGGAGAGACCTGTCCAGCAGTTCTGGGCTGGGCCTTCATGGGAGCTCCTCCAACATGAAGACCTTGGGCAGCCAGAGCTTCAATACCTCAGACTCCACCATGCTTACTCCACCCTCAAGCCCGCCTCCACCCCCACCCCAGGACGAGGAGCCCGCAACTCTTCAAAGGGAGCCATATCAGATATATGGGCAGAAGGAAACCAAGCCCAAGGCCTCCGTAATCCCACCCCCCACACCTGCCACCTTTATGCGGCCCCCCCGAGAGCCTGCCCAGCTGCCCTGGGAAGAGGTACGGAAGTCATTTGTAGAGAGTGTAGCTGAGATCCCCTTTGCTGATGACGTGGAGGATACATATGATGACAAGACCGAGGACTCAGATCTGCAGTTCTTCACACCCCCTTCCTGCTGGCCCCTCTCTGACAAGGCCCTTCCCCCACCCCTAGCCAAGGAGAATGTCAGGTTACTTACTCTAGAGAGCGGGGTCCAACTGCAGAAGAGGGGGCTACCTGTAGTCTCTCCAGAAGCCAAGGAGCTGGCTGAAGAGCGCATGCGAGCCAGAGAGAAGTCTATAAAGAGCCAGGTGTTGAGAGATGCCATGGCCAAACAGCTGAGTCGGATGAAGGAGATGGAAATTGGGGCTGAGACCTCCAGTCCCCCAGGAGGCACCTGCCACAAAGCCTCCTCAATGCCCTCTAAAGGCAAAGCCCTTGGCCTTGAATCCCCTAAACACCCAGTGCACAAAGGCCCTGAGGAGCCCACCTTGAAGCACAAAAACACTAGTGAGGAATTCCTCTCCCCCACATTGGACTCAGGGGCCCCAGATGGTTCAGTCACTTCATCCGAGGGCTCTAGTGGGAAGAGCAAGAAGAGATCGTCACTCTTCTCCCCCCGTAGAAACAAGGAGAGAAAATCTAAAGGTGAGGGCCGGCCCCTGGAGAAACACAGCCCAGATCTCCTGGAGGAAGCAGCCGCCAAGCCCAGGTCCTTGTGGAAGTCAGTCTTCTCAGGGTATAAGAAGGACAAGAAGAAGAAGGGTGACAACAAGTCCTGTTCCAGCACCCCTTCCAGTGGTGCCACTGTGGCCTCTAGCAAGCACAGGATGTCTCCAATAGTGAGAGCAGGTACATCAGCACCAAGGGACCCCTCCTGGGGCAGAGCATAAGGCGTGCGTTCTTCAGTCATTTGGTTCTTCTCGAAAGGTCCCTTCCCCATGCCGCTCCCCCAAGCGTTCTTAGAGCTGTGCTGACAGGGTAGGGAGAAGAAAACTGAACCATGGGTTCACAGAACATACTCCACTTAATAGGATAATTCTAAAAAACAGCCTGAAGCTGGTTAAGGGAGACGGGAGGTTTATGCACTTCCTAAAGTCGCATCAACCTAACGGAGGGCAATGCTGCTGGGAGTTCCAGGCAGTCTCTTTGGGCACCATCTATTCCGTGTTGGTCCATCCTGTCTGAACAGATGTGAGCATCCAAGTTCCTGGCTCCCCAATATGGGAAAAGAGTCACTCAAACTAGAAAGAAAACAAACCTCCACCCCACTCCCCCAGGCTATTCTTGTGAATGTAGAAATCAGGAAAGCACCGTGGTACTTATGGACTGGTCACAGTCTTCACTCTGCCCCTTCTTTCCATCCCCACAGAGCTGCAGCTGCGGGACCAGCTGAGTTTCTCCGAGGACTCTGACCTCTCCAGCGACGACATCCTCGAGAGGGTCTCCCAGAAGTCCAAGCGAGAGGTACGCAGGCCTGGTCAGCAGTAGGGCTTCAGAGGGGTTGGGAATCTCGACTCCTATCCTCTGTTGAGTGTTGGTCTTTGATGAGGTGGAGGAAAGGAAAGCAAATCTCAAAGCAGGGGTGGATACGAGCTCCCAGCAGACACATACAAATCCTGAGCCTTGCTCAGGGGTCCAAGTAGAAGACACAGAAGGGACCTATCTCAGGCTTTTTCAGTGAGCAGCTAGGGGTTATTGGCTTCTATGGCAAGAGTTCCTGTGTTCAGTTCTGGTGAAGACAGACATTTCATGCCCAAAGATTCATTCTGTCTTTAGGAAGCAGCCCAGTGTTGTCCATTCATTCTTTTGTCCTCAGAAATCCCACGTGAGTAGCACCCACCAGTGCCCAGAGTGACAGGAAAAGAGTTGTTTGTTCCCAGGGTCCAGCCAAGGCTTGGATGGGGAGCCTTCCTACTCCATCTCCATTGTCTAGCCGTGGGCACACACTTACCCTCCTGTCTAAGGTGAAGGTCCAGCTACATTCAGCTCCCTTTTTTTTAATGAAAAACTTCCTCAGAACATTCTGTACCTTCTTTACAAGGCTTCCCAAGGCTTAGATTTGAGTCTTCCCTCTACATTGACTTCCAGGGAGGCCATGGCTGGTCTGTGTCCAGTTCTCTCCTCCTGGCTTGATCTAGTTCCTCATTTAATAACTTTGCAAATCAGAGGAAACCAATCTTTCGGTTCTCATCTCATTCTTGAGTTGTTCGTCCCCCCTGGGCCATGCCAGCTCTGCATCTGTTCATTCTCCTAGAAGGACACCTAGAATGGGGTTTGATTGACTCATGAGTCAGGCCTCCCATCCCACCCCAGCCATCTGCAGAGCTTCCCCATGTCCCAGCCAGGCCACTCTGGGTTATGGTTGGGATCTTGTATCCAACTCCCCGCAGAGACCTGGCATCAGGTGCTCCCTGCTATGGTTCCCACACAGTAGCTTTAGTACTAAACTGAGAAATTCTTCTGGGTATGTGTGTGGGTTCTTAAACACTGCCTTAGGGGTCCTGAAGGGGTTCTGTCAAGAAGGAGAATAGTGGTCCAAGGTTCACTTTGCCTCAGTGCAGACATTTAGCCCGTTGGTCAAAAACTTCCATCTGTGGTTGCTTTTGTGGTCAGGTCTCTCCACAGTTTCTCTATTGATTAATGAAACCTCCTAGCAAAATGCTGAGGGCCAGACTACCCAAGCTGGCTATGCCAAGGCCGTCATCTGGGTAACATATCTCACTGACCACAGCCTCTCCCTGGATCTCGAAGGCCTGGGGCACACAAGGAGCTTCTCCCCATCAGCGTAAATGACAGGTCATGGACCCCACTCCTAGAATCCAAGCACTTCACGCTCCACATGCTCCCCACAGAGATGGGCCTTTTGTTGGAGGCTGTGAGGGATACTAATGTCCTGACTCCCACTGCAGTGTGCAGTCAGGCTGAGCAGGAGCAAGCCACTGTGTATTTTTAAGAATAGAAGCTAAAGGTAAAGGGATTGAGAAGTACAGATTGATAGTTACAGAATAGTCACGGGCATGTAAAATATAGCATAGGAAACATAGTTAATAATATTATAATAGCTATGTATGGTGCCAGGTGGTTACAGGAAATATCAAGGGGAATACTTTGTAAATTATACAATTGTCTAATAACCACTGTGCTATACACCTGAAACTAATACTAAATAATCTATATATATAAAAGCCAAGCGACCTGAATGGCGGAAGACCAGTCGCTATGATGCACACTGCAGCAGCCAACCAGCCCAATGGGAGCCCGATCAGCCCCCCCAACCTCCCGTGGCCCCTCCCCCCAGTCGCCCCTGCCCCTGATCGGCACCCCCACGGCCAACCTCCCATGCCCCACCCCACCCCCCGGCCGGCCCCATCTCTGATCACCCCCCCCCCCAATCGGGATCAGGGTTGGCCGACCTCCCACAGCCCCCCTCCTTAGCCAGCCCAGCCCGGATCAGCACCCCCACCTCAATTGGGTGGAGCCGGCCAGCCAACCTCCCGCATCCCCTCCCCCCTGCCAGCCCAGCCCCAGTCAGCCCCCTTGGGGCGGGCCGGCCGGACCCCACTCATGCACAAATTTATGCACCAGGCCTCTAGTATTAAATGTAAACTGTAATTGAAAAAAAAAGAATAGAAACTAAATCAGGAAAACAAACCTAAACAAAAACAGCAATGAAGGACACTTTGGAAATTTAAGGAATTGATCTTAGAAGATATGCACTGATACATAATATTGGCACATCAATACTAAATTCTTGAAAGCTATTAAAGCACTGTAGTCATTTAGGAAAATGTCCCTGTTCTTAGGACGTACGTGTTGAAATTTTAAGGGATGAAGGATCTTGATATCTACAATTGAGTCAGAAAAAAAGATAATATGTAAAGCTTATATCTATCAAGTGTGTGCAAAATCACTTAGCAAATCTAGGTGAAGGTATTCATTGTCCTCCTCTTTCAACTTTTCTATAGGTTTGAAAATTTTCAGAGTAAGAAGTGAGGGGAGCATGGGGGCACCTAAAGTGAGAATGGGGTTTGATTGACTCATGAGGGAGCCTCTTGCTGACAGTGCCCCTGGACCAGCAAAGGTGGGGAAGTGGTTCCCCTTACATCACAGACCCACCCCTGAGTGAGGCAGCTATGAAACAAGTGCCTGAATTTTGTTTCTTTTTTTTTTTTTTTAATAATATATTTTATTGATTTTTTACAGAGAGGAAGGGAAAGGGATAGAGAGTTAGAAACATTGATGAGAGAGAAACATCAACCAGCTGCCTCCTGCACACCTCCCTACTGGGGATGTGCCCGCAACCAAGGTACATGCCCTTGACCAGAATCGAACCTGGGACCCTTTGGTCCGCAGGCCGAGGCTCTATCCACTGAGCCAAACCAGTTAGGGCATGTTTCATTTTTAAAAAACAAAAGTAAGTTATTTTTATTTAAAATGTTTATATAGAAAATTTAAGATAATACACTTTTTTTTTAATTTACCTTGTAGCCTTACCAAGAGATAATTCACGTTTACCTCTTTTCTTTGCCTCAGTCTGACTAAATACAACCACAGTGGCCTCTTCTTGAGTGCTTTGGCCCAGCCGAGAGCATGTGCATTTGCTTTCTAACGGACCCGGTCCCAGTTCGCTGCAAAAGCATTGCTCTGTGGCTGATCCGCACTCTTGGCACATCACAGATATGTCATGATTTTATGTCTCTGTCACTGCCTCTACCAAGTACTCCCTCCCCTCCAGAAATCAGTAAGTAACTGCCCCACATCAGCCAAGGTACAGATGTTGGGTGCCATGCCTTAGGTTGTAGTTATGTGGCTCCTATGGAATTTTTCACATGCTGCCTGGGGAAACCATCTGTCTTCTTTTTCTTTAACTGACTTGTTCTAATAATGACATTTATTCTTTTATCATGGTTGGTGAGAGGGAGGAGTCGGTGAGAGGCAGAATCAACATGCTTAAATTTAAATGTCACCACTAGGAGGCTAGCTCATTCTTCTTGGGGTCAGTATGCTCTTGAAATGCCAGCTGCACAGTGGTGGGCTCCCCAGTGCTTCAGGAGAAGCAGCCAGGCCACAGGAGTGCATCCTAAGGCTCTCCGGATCTCCAGACCTCCACCCCTCCCTCCCTCACTCCCTGACTGCCTGTCAACCTTGGAATGGGGATGGTGAGGAAACCAGGTAACTAACCTTGGCTCTGAGCAGCTCTGCACAAGGCTTACTGGAGTAAGAGGTTATAATTACTGCCTGAAATGTTTTTTATAAATATCAGTTATTTCTGCTATTTCAGGTCCCTTTCACTGTGTATAATCAAGAAATGACCCACTCCACCTCCATCCCAGGGTTGTTGGTGACCCAGTGGGCACCCCGACCCTGTTCAGGAGCCCTGCCAGTAGAGAGCCTTTTGGAAGAGAACATTAGGTTGCTACTCAGCATGCTCTGTGTCAGTGTCTCTGGTGACAGGAACTCCCCACCACCTGTCCCCCATCCCAGCACTAATAGCATTCAGTGGGAAGGAGTAGTCTGAATCTCCATGAGCAAATGAACTACTAAATGAGAAATAGCATCTATAACTATATGTTTAAACAGTTTAATTTATACATGAAAGAGATTGAGAAGAAAAAAGGGAAGTTTTGAGGCATGAGGAAGAACCTGTCTTCACGGAAGAAAAGTGAGCCCAGCTCTGGCCTCTGTGCCTCAGTTAGTTGAGCATCACCCCATGCACGGAAAAGTTGCTGGCTCGATTCTTGGTCAGGGCACATACCCAGGTTGCGGGTTTGATCCCGTCAGCAGGCAACCAATCGATGTTTATCTCTCCCTTTTTCTGTCTCTAAAATCAATAAAAACACATTTGAAGGAAGGAAAAGGAGGCAGGGAGGGAGAGAGGGAGGGAGGGAGGAGGGAGGGAGGGAGGGAGGGAGGGAGGGAGGGAAGGAAGGGAAGGGAGGGAAGGGAAGGGAAGGAAGAAAGAAGTGAGCCCAGGCCTTCGTCAGAGTGGGACTCACTAAGGTGCAGCTGCAAGTCTACATCCAGGTTCCTCACCTACCAGCCCTATGTGACATGGTGAAAAATAATCATTTTAGTCTTTGTGTTTGTTTTAAACTTCAGATCTTACTCTATCTCTTATTCTATTTTTAATTATTATTATTGTTACTATTCTGTTTTGTTTTCCATTGCTATCCCCTTAAAAGTCAATTTATAAACCACACAGCTTAGCATTCAGGAGATCACATGCACCAAAGGTAGTGTCTTGTTCCTGTTGGCTGGTCGCTGTTGCATGTGTGTCCATGATTAACCATGGGGCAGCCCCCAGTCCTAGCCCTGCAGCCATACCCTCACTAACTGTTCATGCGTGCATGGAGCGGTCACGTACACTAGCAGCAGAACTTCCTTTAGCTGTGTCAAGACAGAAAAGGAGGGTGACATACCCTGCTCTTTGCTGGCTGGAGTGCATGTGGTAGTGTCAGTCTGAGTGGCTAGGGGGACAGGACTGCCCTTTGGGACTGGGCACTGCAGGAATGGGGAATTCACAAGTCCTTGGTTCCTGATCTGCAAGGTGACATGTTTAGGGCACTGGAACACCACTGACACCCTTAGGGACTACCTGCTCAGTTGGCTCTCCACTATCCCTTGTTCTCTTAGAATAAAGATTACTAGAATACACACCTGAGTTGAATTTGGAAGTCTCCTTTAAAGTCTGTAAAAGACTACTTTTTTATTTCCTTGGAAGCAATAAAGAAGGTGTTATGAATAGAGGCAACCCCCACCCCCACCCCCAGCATTTGCTTCTCAGTGATTGCCCAGAGTTTATTCAAGGCATCTGACACTCCCTTGTGCCCTCATTGCCCACATTTGCAGGTGGAATTGCTCAGGTAGTTCCATTTGTGGAATTGCACTGGATTTGGCTGGTTGCCTCTCGGATCTTGATGGCACTGGCTGAAACAGCCCTGCTCCCTGCCTTCCTTTGAGTGGTTGCTGTGCAGAACCCAGAGTCAGGGCAGGTTCATGTCCATAGTTTCTTCTTCAGACCATTAGTCAGTTTAGGATTCTCTCAGACTTAAAATAGAAGCATCATTGTTTTCTCTACTTCAAATGTTACTTCTTAAAAGAATCTTATAAATATTGCTCATCTGAAGAAAGTGGTTTTTAATACCAAACAAAAAATGAAAGGACCCTGATTTTTCTTTCCCTGTATATATCCTAGAAGGAGGCATGGGAAACATCTTACCAATATTTTTACCCTAAAAAAAGTCTTAAAAAGAGCAGACATCCTTATATGAGAAACAGCTGATACCAACAATAAAGAAGCATATGTCCCTTTGTTGCATTAATTCTCTGTCAGTACTCCACTGAACCTTCTGTCCCTGTCACAGTGGGAAAGCATCTCACTTGTGGAGCTTGAGGTATACCCTGTGGCATTTAGGGCTGCAGCCTGGAAGTCTTCCCACATCTCTGGCCTGCCTGTTTGCCCTGCAGGCACTCTGCAGCCTGGAACGGTGCTCTCCATGTCCTTGCCAACCAGTGCCCAAACATCTCAGGCACCTGACTGAGGAAATCTCTTGTTCTCTCCAGCCAAGAACTTACACAGAGGAAGAACTGAATGCCAAGCTGACCCGGCGTGTGCAGAAGGCAGCTCGGAGACAGGCCAAGCAAGAGGAACTTAAGCGGCTGCACCGAGCCCAGGTAAAACCAGGAGGGGCCACAGCACAGCACCCTTATTTCCAACCAGCTATTCCTCATCCATGATGAGGGAGGGAGAGGAAGGCAGAGCAGAGGTAGATGGGGTGTCCTATTCCCTGAGAGGACAGCCCCAAAGGCTCAGGTCACAAACCCCTGGCTTGATACAACTACAGAAACTTTGATTTTGTGGAGTTTTGGGTAGGAAGGGAAGAGCCAAGCTTTGAGTTTCTAAATTCCTTACTCTGGAATAATCATTTTAAAGTCAACTAGTTCAATTGTAAGAATAATTATTGAGGCAATCAGTGGCCTGACAGCCTCTGATAGGCCTGGGATTTAGAGGTCAGAGTAGTGTTCTAGTCATCAGCCTCTGTCTGCAGGCCTCAGAGATCCTAGACCATTCTAGATTGGGGGTGGTGAGGACTAAATAATTTCTTTATACAAAGTCTTAAAAAGATACCTAAATATAATATGGTTTTTTAATTAACTCATTTCTATCTGGTTGTATTCATAGAGATTAGTACACTAATCAAAAGCTATACAATGAGAAACATTAACAGAAAACCCAAATACCAACGAAGTATTGCTCTGAATTCCATGTTTCATCAAGCATCTAAAATCACCAGTCTTTTAGTCCTTGTCTTGCACATTATTCCATATGCACATTACCTGCACTGATACTCCACTGGTTGCTGCTGCTTTGGGGGTTGAATGTTCTTCTGATTGCCCATTGTTAGTCCCCACGTAGCACGCAGGAACTTCGCACTGCGGATTCTGGCTGGGTACTCCATTCTAGATTTCTTCTTTATTTTTAATCTTGTAGAGAGAGGGTGTCTGCAGTAGTGTCCAAGAACCCCTGCTAATGCTTTAACAATATCACCATCAGAAAGGTCCCTGGTCAGTATGGTTCAGGGGCTAGAGCATGGCCCACACACCGAGGGGTTGCGGGTTTGATTCCTGATCAAGGGCACATACCTGGGTTGCAGTTTCGATCCCCAGCCCTGGTTGGGGGGTGCATGTGGGAGGCAACCAACAATGTCTCTCTCTCTCTCCACTCCCCCCCTTCTACTTTCTCTAAGGATCAATGGAAGAAATATCCTTAGGTGAGGATTAATACCAAAAAAATGAAGAAGCAGAAAGGTCCTAGGCCAGCCATGGGCAAACTACGGCCCGCGGGCCGGATCCGGCCCGTTTTGAAATGAATAAAACTAAAAAAAAAAAAAAGACCGTACCCTTTTATGTAATGATGTTTACTTTGAATTTATATTAGTTCACACAAACACTCCATCCATGCTTTTGTTCCGGCCCTCCGGTCCAGTTTAAGAAGCCATTGTGGCCCTCGAGTCAAAAAGTTTGCCCACCCCTGTCCTAGGCTGTAGTATTTAATTACTTCTTGCAGGAATTTAATCCACTTCCTCTCTTTGAACTGCCCCGAGAGAGGCTGGTCATTCCTTGATGTGCACCCATATACATGCTGCTGACTGATGATGGGCCCTGAAGACATGTTCTTCACACACTGGGCATGATGCCCATTAACCTAGAGCCTTTCCAAATTTTTTACCATGTTAGTTTTTTCCCCTCTGTGTGTGTGCAGGTTGTTGGCCTCCTGAAGGTTAGGAGATGAGAGGGCTGGGTCTCCTGTTGCTTTGTTCCCACAGATCATCCAGCGGCAGCTGGAGCAGGTGGAGGAGAGGCAGCGACAGCTGGAGGAGAGAGGTGTTGCTGTGGAGAAGGCGCTCCGCGGGGAAGCAGGTACTGCCTGGGCTGTCCTATGAGGAGGTTGTTCCTAAGGGAAGCCCCTACCCCCAGCCCCATAGTAGGGCTAGTTTTTTATCACCTCAGCTTCTTTTCCAGCAGGCTTCTCTGGGTTCCTTCATCACTGAGATTTGGGCTTCCTGTAAAACAAAGGAAAGAAAAGCACCTCTGTTTGTAACTGCCCCAAGGCCCACACCTGTTCTTTCACCCTGTCTTAGAGCTTGCCATTTACCTGTGGGATGAAATCTCAGTCTACTTCCTCTGTTGATGGCAAGCACTGGGCCTTCTCCTCCTTCCCTCCTCCTCTTTTCCCACCCCATCATTTTCTCTAGAAGAAAATAACTGGGAATAAGGGAGACCTGTACCACAAGAAACCATCAGAGAACTGCACAAGCAGAGCCCCTGGCCTGCTCTCCACATGCCACCTCCTGTTTTTGGCTCTCCAGGCTCCCTTCCTGCCCAAGCTGCTCAGAGTATGTGAGGACACACACCCCACAGTGCACTCACCACCTACTGTGGGTTGAGCACACAGATTTCCCAGTGTGAGCCCAGGCTCTGTATTTCCTAGAGTCTGCTTACTCAAGACAGGGTAGAAAGGCTTGTAGGACTATGGCAGGCCAGCACTATGTAGACATTGGGAAATAACTGTGAGGGCCATTGTGCTTGGTGACTGCAGTTCCTGGGGAAAATCAAAGTGTAGTGCAGAGACACCCACTGTCCACCCAAGGAACATGTGGGGCGGATTAAGCACAGTTAGGCACAGAGAAAGCAAGGAGTTATCTGGAATCCCAAGCGCCAGGAATCCCTATTGGTGCAAGACCTGAAAACCACTGGGGCCAGCCCCAACTGTAGCTCCAACACAGGCATGGAGTGATTGATGTCTGCTTTTTCAAGAATCCACAAGTCTCTAGATGTGGAAACCTCCATCTCTTGTAGAGAGCACAGGCTAAGCATTCAAGTTGTGAGGCTGGGGATGAAGAGAGGTAGTGACTTAATTTTGCAGTAACCCCTTATTACTTCCTTATTCAAGTGTGGCAGAGGGGCTGTGGTACGTCTCCTGGTAGGCAGACTGTCAGTAAACTAAAGAAGAGCCAATAAGAAGCAGCCAGGAATGGGACCAGTTGCTGCCATCTGGTCTTGCTACAGAACTGACCAATGGGGTGACCTTGCAGTATGTGCCTAGTGTAAAGATGAATCCATGGGGTTCTTTAAGACTGAAGTTTACATGGGGGAAGTCAGGGGTCAGACATAGAAGTAGGTGGTTTTTCCAGGCCCTTCAAGGCCTAGAAATTGCAGTTAAACAATTGACTCAGTGATGACCTTCAGGTGAAGAGATGGGGTGGGGGAAAAGATGAGGGTGTGATGTTCTTGGTTTTGTGCCTTACTGATGCTTGACTTACTGCTTGAAGCCCAAGTCACCAAATGAAATGCAAGTACTTGAACCACTGAGGAGCCAATGAGCCAGAAGCCTGGGATGTGTGATTGCAAGGCAAGCACTGGCTCTCTGTCAAGGAGTGGAGGTTCAGGTTCACCTAAAAGGGTCCCTGGCTTCCAAATGAAGCTGTGATGTCTCCACCATCCTATTTTTGCTCTGTGTCCTGCATGCTCTGACTTGGCCTCCTCAGTTAAGCCTGAGCCCCTGGAGGAAATTGGCCCAAACCTACCAGATATGCCCTGAACCTGCTATAAGCAGCTCGCAGGGCCCTGCCCTCGCTGCTTTCTCTTCTTGCAGAAGAAATCAAGAGGGAGCCTGGGCCCATCATTCCTTCTACCCTTCCCCACTAATTACTGCTGCCAAAGTAGAAAGTGAAGGGTAGATCTCCCAACACATAGTCAGACTAGCTCAACAGGGTGTGCCTCCTTGCTCACAGGTTCAGAGGTTTGGGTGGGTCACCCCAGGGATGATGGTTCCTGTAATGCACTTGCGTGCCTGCTGGCTGCCATGCAATTTGAGTCTATGATGGTGCTTCAGTGTTTCTGCAACAGGCTGCGTGGTTCAAGCTGCTGGCTACCAAGGGATCAGAGAATAATATACCATTGAAGACTGGCATAATATTTTGCCAAAATTCCTCTTTCCAGCTGTTTAGATAATTTTCTTTTCATAAACATATACAGCCAGGATTTCATCTAAGTCATAGGTTTTCAAACTTGTTTTTAGCAGCAGAACCCTTTTTACAAACCAAATTATAAATTCAAGTAAAAAAGAATTACTTTAAAATGTTAATCAACACAAATTTGAAAATTTGAAAGCACTGCCTCCACTTCCAGTTCACACCTGTGTAGGGAACATCCTGACACACAGAGGTAGTTGCTGCAAATGGTAAGTTTTTAACAGCTCACCTGGAGATCTCAGGATATACATAGTTTAAATGATGCAGATGCTTGACACTTAAATAGAGTACTGGAAATTGTTTTCACAGGCAAATCACTGACAAATATAATAGTAGTTCATATTCTTCATAAAGAGTAGATCTCAGATAAAAGCTCCCAAATATACAATGAACACAAACCCAACTATGCTATGATATTGTGGCATGTGTGTTACACACCTAGAGGACCTCATTGTGACAGAAGCTGCTTGAGGCTGAGAGAGAACTCTATCGGGACGCTGACCTGTACACTTGTACAGGAGTACTCTACTTGCCAGAATGTCAATGAATGAATAAATGTCCTCTTCTCTAACACATTTACAGGGCGTACAGATACTTGCACAAAGAGGCAGAAGAAACTTGGTCCTGGGGGCTTCACAAAAGCCATTTTACCTGGTAGCACAAATTAATGTGTTGATGGTCTTCAGTGGGCTGAAAGTTGGCATATCAAACATTTGAACATGGAGTATCTTATTTAAGTTTTTTAAAATAAGGTAAAAGTATTTGTGAATCAGGTATTTGGGAGACTCCTGGAATAGCACTTGAAAAGCCCTAGGATTCCACAGAACAGTTTCAAAACCACTATTGTAGTCCATACTCTTCCAAGCAAGGCTTTAGCCAGAAACCTCCATCCAAATACATAAACATCTATTCTGTTTATAAAGACAGGCTTCAGCAGCCCCATTGGGAGATTTTCTCAAGATGCATTTGGGAAATTCTAAGAATATAATAGCTCTTACCATAAGAATATATTTCCAAATATATTTTTTTCCTTGTCTTATTTAAGCACATCACTTCCAAGGCCCCCCTTTTGTCAGATGCCCCAGTGGCCCTGTTCCTACTTGGCAGAGATCATCTTTGAGGCAAATCTGTACACACTGGCTGCTTCTTCCTCTGCTGCTTCAGCATTTCTCTCCTTTTGTTAGTCCAGTTGCTCCCAGCTAATCTTAGTATAGCATGACAAGCTGGAGTCTTCCAGCAATGGTCATCAGCCCCTTCCCTGGGGGGCATATATCTGGTCAACTTGTTTGGTCTCTCTGGCTGAGGGGGTCAGACTGCCCAATTAGCCAGAGGAGAGATCTGATATGGACCTGCCATCCATTGGTCTCAACTTACCCAAGGCTCATGAATATCCAGACCACCAGGGTTAGGTTCAGAGCTTTCCGGCCCAGAGCAAGACTAAGACTGACATGATTTCTGGTCTGGAGCATCTGGAAAGCCCGCCCTTTTTGTTCTTGGAACCCTGATTCAAACTTAAACCATTGGATCAACCTTGAGCATGACTTGGAAAACCATTCCAGGTCTGCATTCTACTTTCTGGTGTGTCCATTCTTTTTTTCTTTTTTTTATTGACTTTTTACAGAGAGGAAGGGAGAGAGATAGAGAATTAGAAACATCGATGAGAGAGAAACATCGATCAGCTGCCTCCTGCACACTCCCCATTAAGGATGTGCCCGCAACCAAGGTACATGCCCTTGACCGGAATCGAACCTGGGACCCCTCAGTCTGCAGGCCGACACTCTATCCACTGAGCCAAACCGGTTAGGGCTGGTGTGTCCATTCTTGAAGGGGGAACCCTGTTAGGAAACAAAAGGTTGCTAGGATTAGCATTCAGATTGTGAAATGTGGAGGAAAGGGAGAGAAATAGCAGCTGACCTTTATTGTGCTCTGCATTTGCTTATGATTCTGCCCAAGTCCAGTCCCTCAGCACAGCCCAGTCTCTGTATCTCAGGCATGTGAAGAACATAACATCCTTACTAGACAGCCACATGGAGCTAAAAAGCTAGGAGTGCCGTGGCCAGCAAACCTCAAAAAGCCTTCAGGCAAATAGCCACAGCTCATTTCCTGCTTTTAGAGAGAAGGCTGGCTGAAGTTAGGGTCTAACCTCAAAAGAAAGAGCATCTCCTTCCTCTCAACCCATCTAGCAAAAGTGGTTCTGCAAGGAGTTTGGTATACTCACCAGTGGGGGTCACATGTGTGAATTCTTGAGAGAGCTCTGACTGCCTTTAACCCTAAGGATTGGTGTCCTTGCCAAGCTTTTTTAGGTGGTTTACATCTTGCCTTCAGAGCTCAGCCTGGAGTCTCTAATATTCAGTAACTAAGGAAGTAGTTGCCCTGACCTGCCCTTGAATTTTTTAAATCTTCTTAGTTAGATAAGGTTCAGTCCTAGCAGGGCCAGAATTCCCAACAAATCCAAGGCCTTTTGTCCTAACTAATTATTGGAGTTATAAACAGGAATCACATTGACATTGGCCATTAACTCTGTCACCTGTGGTTAGTGAACACCCCCTCCCACCACCAGGAAATATATGGCTCAGCATGTGTGCACTTTCAGAGAGAAGCATGCTTTGCAGCTATTTCTCTTCTCCCTCTTGCTGTCTCTCTTTGTTTCTTATGCTTTTTGCTATTGATTGCTTTGGGTAGGGGGGAACAGGAGGGTTTTATCAGATCCAGTAACTCTCTCTTCATCGATTCCTTGTTGTAGACTATTGGGGAGAGTCTTATTACAGTGACCTCATCGACTTGCATCTGGGTGGTATGTATAGCAGCATCTGTTGCTGACACTAACCCTGCTGACACCCTTTCCCCACCCATTCTCATTAGTCCCTGCTCACAAATGAAAGAAGAAATCAACCTGTTAACCAAATGGCAAACACAGGCTCTTTCCTATCTCATAATGGAGCAGCATACTGGGTCCTCCCCACTACCATATACACTCCAAAGAAGATCTGAGGTAGCTTTTGCTGCCCAGGGTTATCTTAATTTTTTATAATAAAAGTTCACCTGCCCCAACCCATCAACCTCACATCAGCATTCTGGTCCTTCTAATAACTTTTTGGTTGTTTGACAACCAATACACACACACACACACACACACACACACTCCAACATGACCTCTGCCTTGGATCTCATCCCTCAGAAGTTGGAGGTGTCATATCTACCAGGAAGCTCACTGCTAACCACACTCGAGAACCAAACATCTGAAGAACTCAGCCTCGACCATTTTCATTAGGATGTGCTCACATTTCCCCTAAGAGATTCAAGTGCATATAAAGGTGCCACTTGTGATTTCTACCCAAATTCACCAAGCTTGAGGCTATGTTGACAGATGCCTGTAATAATGCCCTTCCCTCCTTGCTCTGTCCTGGCACTTCCTTCACAGTTCTTTTCAATGAACACAGGAAAAGGATAAGGCAGTGGTTCTCAGCATGGGGTCCCAGGACCAACACATCAGCATCATGACTTGGTAACTTGTTAAAGATACAAGTGATCAATCCCCACCCAAACCCGCCGAATCAGAAACTGGGGGTGAGGCCTGGTTATCTGTATTTTAACAAACCTTCCTGATGATTCTCAGACCCTCTAAAGTCAGAGAACCACTGCCTTAAAAGAAGTCAATATTGAAGTCAATATTTTTTATGTCTTGCTGCATGAAGCTTATCATTTGTATCAGATTAGAGAAATAACCAATTCAGGAGTCTCATTTCTAGACTTTGGGCAGTTTTACTCCTGGAAAGTTAACGTCTTATCAAGAGGAGTGCCAAGCAGCTGCTCCTGAGGTTAATGGTGGGGGGCCTCTGCCACTTCCTCTTCTGGAGTTCCTGCTTTCTGAAAGGTCGCAGAAGTGGCCTTAAAACCCAAGAACTGGCAAAAATCATTCTCATTTTTTACCACAATCTCATCCTTTTAAGAAAATCACTTTTTGGCTCATTCCTTTAAAATCCAAAGGTATAATTCTGTGATTCCTACTATGAGATAGTGCCATATTCTTAGAGAACCTCCATCAGTAAGGAGGCTGGCTCTTGGCTTCGTTGGGTGGGTTGGAAGTGACTGGTCTCTCTGTCCCACCCCATTGTCCCATGGATTCCACCCTCCACAGATTCCTTCAGTGCCCCAGAGCTTCTCAGGGACTTCCACACTCACGGCCATTCATGCTGTAATTAACAAAACGTATTTCTTGTTTAATGTCCTTGATTCCTTTCCTAACGCCTCCTAACACTCTTGGGGGATATGTATGTCATTTTTTTTAAAAAAATATTTTTAATTGATTTCAGAGAGGAAGAGAGAGATAGAAACATCAATGATGAGAGAGAATTATCGATTGGCTGCCTCACACTGGAGATCGAGTCTGCAACCTGGGCATGTGCCCTGACCAGGAATCAAACCATGACCTCCTGGTTCATGGGTTGACGATGCTCAATCACTGAGCCACGCCAGCCAGGCTGTTTATGTCATTTTAAAAAATATATATTTTTTTATTTCAGAGAGGAAAGGAGAAGGAGAGAGAGAAACATCAATGATAAGAGAGAATCATTGATTGGCTGCTTCCTGCATGCCCCACACTGGGGATCGAGCCCACAACCCAGGCACATGTCCTGACCGGGAATCGAACTTGGGACCCTTCAGTCCACAGCCCAATGCTCTATCCACTGAGCCAAACCAGCGAGGACTGTTTATATCATTTTTATTAAGTGAATCTCAATGTGTGAAAATATGTGGTTGGGTTGTTGTTGTTTTTTAATTCAAAATCTCCTGGAAGGAAATGTCAAAATCAATTTATTTAAAAGTATATTCACCCTTCCCTCCCAGTTTAAGATACTGTTGCCACACTGATTACCTCATATGTCTAGTTTTGTTTTCTTTATCCCCATTGCTTGAATGATAAATGTAGTTGGCTCTTTTCATTTCTGTGTTCCTGAACTCCCAACTACTAGCCTTTCAGATTTAAAATTCCAACAAATTCTAAGGGAATATGAAATAAATAAAACTCAATGTTTCTTCTGAATTATGAAATGCCCCCATCAAACACCTGATAACCCTGCTACTGGATTCTCATCAACTCATCATTTCTTTTTCAGCTTATGTTATTTTTTCTAAACGTTAGACTTCTCCTGTGGGTTCTGCTCACCACATAGAGGCTGCTACTGCCCTAACAATGAAGCATGAGAGAAACATCCATTCCAAAGGGAGTCACTATATACCCAGGCAGAGAGCAAGAGTCCTCCAGCCTCACTCCCATCAAGCTCCAGGAGGAACATTTAGATAACAGAAATAGGTCCCTTTCAGATTCTGCTGTTTTCTTCTTGGAGCACTTGGTAATATTCATTATTTGAGGGGAGGAAATTATCCTTTTAAAATCTGAAGTCTAAAATGTCGAATCTGATTGCTTCTCTGCTATTGCATCCCCAGAAGGCCACACAGAGACCTCATTGCTGGGCCCAGCACTAATCAAAGCTCAGAGAAGTCCAGACTCCTAATGCCTGCCTGGTGCTCTGCCCATTAAACTATATTGTTCCAGTAGGGTCATTTGATGGCTATCAGCTGACTATATAAAGGCTCCAAATCTGTATTAGAAGTCTCTTTTTGAGCCACAGAGTACAGAGAATAAAGATCTTTCTTCTCTTAGCTGAACCTTGTTATTTCAAAACAAACCATTAAAAAGACAGAATGAGCCTTGGGCCAGAGAGGAAGGGTGCCCAATTGACCTCACCCCTTCATCTTCTTCCCAGGGCACTAGGCAGGCTCCCCACCCTACCCAGTCAGCACATTTTGTTGCACCAGACAGATAGATGACTGGAAATCTTTATATAAAAACCATATCTCTGAATACCTTTAAATTAAAAACATACAGGAAGGGGGTAAATGAGGTTTAAAGTTGTTTATATGGGAAATAATACAATAGTTAATGAATAATACAAGAATAAACTCTTTCATATACACACAACTGTAAACCTAATATTGCTCACCCTGTATACACCTAATTTCTAGTTTTCAAAGACTTTACCTGTTGATTGATCTCAAAGGGAAATTGAAAGAACGTGAATGGTTTAGAAATGTAGCATAAAGGACTGGAAAGTGGTCTTTTATTGTTGCTGGTGAATTGGGGTGAGAGGCACAGAGGGCCCCTCACAAGCCTGCTTACTTCCCTCCTTTCTGGGTCTTCCTGTTCTGTTTGCTTCCTTTAATTTGATGTTCTAGATTTTGGCTTGTCTTTTTGGCTCTGTTTTTGCTTAGGAACTTTAAAGTCCTTGAGATTTCCCAGCATTCTTCTGTGTACATGTGTGCATACACATGTGAATGTACACACATATTGTACGTGCATGCACATGGGTGTGTTGGATCACAATTCTTATATTCTGTTTTCTTGTTTTATTCTCTCTTTTTTGCCTTTATTCTAGAGCTCCATTCTGTACTAAGTTTTTTTTAATTAATCTTTATTGTTGAGATTATTACAGATGTCCCTCTTTTTTCCTCCCATAGCTCCCCTCTACCCAGTTCCCACCCCACCCCAGGCCCTCACCACCCTATTGTCTGCGTCCATATAAGATCTTTGTCTAATCTCTTCCTGCACCCGCCACACACTCCCTTTCCTCTGAGAATCATCAGTCTGTTCCATTTCCATGCCCCTGATTCTGTTCCATTCACCAGTTTATTCTGTTCATCAGATTTTTATTTTATTTTTTAATATATTTTTATAGATTTCAGAGAGAAAGGGAGAGGGAGAGAGAGATAGAAACATCAATGATGAGAGAGAATCATTGATTGGCTGCCTCCTGAACACCCTTCACTGGGGATTGAGCCCACAACCCAGGCATGTGCCCTTGACCAGAATCTAACCTGGGACACTTCAGTCCCCAGGCCGACGCTCTTTCCACTGAGCCAAACCAGCTAGGGCTATGCATTTTATTTTTAGATTTACTTGTTGATAGATATGTATTTGTTATCACTTTGTTGTTCATATATTTTTTTTAAATATATTTTATTGATTTTTTTACAGAGAGGAAGGGAGAGAGATAGAGAGTTAGAAACATCGATGAGAGAGAAACATCGATCAGCCGCCTCCTGCACATCTCCCACCAGGGATGTGCCCGCATCCCAGGTACATGCCCTTGACCAGAATCGAACCTGGGACCTTTCAGTCCACAGGCCGACGCTCTATCCACTGAGCCAAACCAGTTTCGGCTGTTGTTCATATTTTTTATCTTTACTTTTTTCTTCTTCCTCTTCTTAAAGAATACTCTTCAGCATTTCATATAATACTGGTTTGGTGGTGATGAACTCCTTTAGCTTTTTCTTGTCTGTGAAGTTCTTTATCTGACCTTCAATTCTAAATGATAGCTTTGCTGGGTAAAGTATTCTTGGTTGTAGGTTCTTGCTATTCATCACTTTGAATATTTCTTGCCACTCCCTTCTGGCCTGCATAGTGTCTGTTGAGAAATCAGCTAACAGTCATATGGGTACTCCCTTGTAGGTAACTAACTGTTTTTCTCTTGCTGCTTTTAAGATTCTCTCTTTGTCTTTTGCCCTTGGCATTTTAATTATGATGTGTCTTGGTGTGGTCCTCTTTGGATTCATCTTATTTAGGGTTCTCTGTACTTCCTGGACTTGTAAGTCTATTTCTTTCACCAGGTAGGGGAAGTTTCTGTCATTATTTCTTCAAATATGTTTTCAGTATCTTGTCTCTCTCTCTTCTTCTGGCACCCCATAATTCGGATTTGTCCCAGAGGCTCATTACACTATCTTCATATTTTTGGGTTCTTTTTTCTTTTTGCTCTTCTGGTTGGGTGTTATTTGCTTGCTCGTATTTCAAATCATTGATCTGATTCTCTGGATCCCCTAATCTACTGTTGAATCCCTGTATATTATTCTTTACTTCAGTCAGTGTATGCTTAATTTCTGACTGGTTCTTTTCCATTTTTTTTGGCATTCTCACTAAGATCCTTGAAAGTCTCACTAAGTTCCTCGGAGGTTTCTAGAAGATTCTTGAGTAACCTTATAACCATGATTTTGAACTCTATATCCAGTAGTTTGCTTTCTTTCATTTGTGACATGTTTCTTTGTCTCCGCATTGTGGCTACTTCCCTGTGTTTGTTTCTATGTATTGGGTAGCTGCTAAGTCTCCTTGAGTTGACAGAGTGGCCTTGTGTAGTAGGTGTCCTATAGGGCCCAGTGGCTCAGCCTCCCCAGTCACCTGAGGTGGACACTCTTGGTGCACCCCTTTGTGGGCTGTGTGCACAGTTTTATTGTAGTTGAGCCTTGATTGCTGTTGGTGTCACTGGGAGGAATTGACCGCCAGGCCAAACTGGCTGTGAGGGCCAGCTACGACTACAGTGAGAGAGCTGCTGTGCAGGAGACACCCTTATGGAGCATGACTTGCTTCAGTGGGGCTTTGGTGCTCACTGAGTCTGCCCCTTGAGTGTGTTGCTTATGGATGTGAAGAGTTGTAATCTGGTATAGTCTCACACTGACCACTGGTACACTGGCTCTTGGGTCTCCAGGGAGGTGCAACATCAGCCACTGCCTGGGGCCACCCAGCAGGAGATACAGAGAGATCTACAGATTCCTCCTCTTTTTAT
Organism: Myotis lucifugus; assembly: GCF_000147115.1. Taxonomy (NCBI): domain Eukaryota; kingdom Metazoa; phylum Chordata; class Mammalia; order Chiroptera; family Vespertilionidae; genus Myotis; species Myotis lucifugus. The sequence goes on along the minus strand of NW_005871067.1, from coordinate 8,133,242 downwards.
CTGGTTTGGAAGTGCTCAGACGAGGTCCAGCTGTGAAGCAAGGCACACTGGTGCTAGTGCCAGTTTTTTGGGGCCTTTTATTGAAAAGTTTGGGGCTCCCTGACCCAGCTGCAGCTTGTTTAACAGGTTTTCAGTCTGAAAAAGGACAGACCATTCATATGCAAAAGCTGCTGCACACAGCTTGGGTGGGGTTGTAAATTGGGTAGGGAGGGGTCTCAGGGAATCACCAGGGCAGAGGGAACAGAAATGGCTGCCAGTCAGCCCTTTACCGGGAAGGTCCCAACACAGGAACAATGACCACTGCAAGCACCTCCATCTGGAAGAAAACCACCCCGTATTCCTGCCCTGATGCCAGACAGTCCAGTTTCTCCCCGTGTGTATCTGGGACCCCAAAGCCTAGCCCGGCACTGGAGCTCAGAGGAAGTGGGAGCTTGTAAATTCAGTTTGCAGGGCCTGCCTTTTAAGAAGAGCAGCTGGGTCTCCAGCAGTCTGTGTGTCACTCAGCCCCAATCTGCACTTGTTTTTACAGCCTGTAGTTCTTACAGCCCTTAGGGACTTCTTTCCCCAGCTCTGGGACCCTGGGCTTGGGGCCTGGTGTGGGGCTGGGACTCCTTGCTCCTCTAGGGGGCCTCCGCAGAGGCGATCTCCCTCCCAATTAAAAAAGGGGCACACATGGGTGCTGAACCAGCCCGTTGGGTTTGGGACTGGGCACCTCAGTGCCTCCTCACCTCCTACCAGTCTCAGTGTGCTTTCTTCTTTACCTCTCTAGCTGTAGTACTTCCACTCAGCCAGCTTTCCCATGGTTCTGGATGATAGTTGTTCTGTATTTTACTTGTAATTTTTATGTGGTTGTGGGAGGCAGCAAGTACAGGCATTTAGCTATGCGCCATCTTAAGATTTATCTGTACTAAGTTTTATAACACAAGGCACCCCCCTAGCCCTGTCATATGTATATAGACTGGGCCTGCTGGGACATAGACTTTTCAGCTTACCACTCTGCAGCTTTGCAGCCAACCACCTTGACTCCCTTGTAGGGTCACAGCATCTGTCATTGCCCCTGGGTTTGGGACTGGGCACCTCAGTTTTACAAATAATGCAAAGGCTAACTCATGTCGGGCATGGCATTTATTGATACAGAGCAAATAGGTTTCTGGGTTAAGGAGTCAGAACAGTTGAGTATAATCTTAGTCAACAAAATATCTGGCCAATCTTCCCTTGCTTTAGACTACATAACCTGAACAACACAGAAAGGAAAATCAGGCTTGGCCAGTGTGGCTCAGTTGAGCATCATCCCATACACCAAAAGGTTGCTGGTTCCATTCACAGTCAGGGCACATGCCCGGGTTGTGGGCTTGATCTCCATCCTGTAGGGGGCATTCAGGAGGCAGCTGATGGATGTTTCTCTTCCATAGATGTTTCTATCTCTCCCTTTCCCTTCCGCTCTCTTAGAGGCCAAGAGGAAATCAAAATAAAAAATAATCTCTTCCTATTTAAAAAAAATATTTGCTTTATAAAAAAGAAAGATTAGTGAAAGCCCCATTCCTTATACCTACATCACCAAGAAATTCTCCCAACCCTGGGCATCTGGCTTTCTGCAAGTTTAATCTGGTTGATTGAGCTCGGAAATGAAAGGTAATGTCCCTGATGTTTCTTCTGGATAAAAATAACGAAATTCTGGTAGTATTAATAGGTTGAATTGGATAAAAAGGTACTTCTGCAATGCTGGGTCAGTTATCAGCAAATATTGTGGCATTATAGCCAAAAACAAGTGTGAGAAATGGAAGTCTGCCCCAGATAGTTGTCCACAAAGACTAGCCCAGGGTCCCTGTAGCAAGAAAATGGAGCCTCAAAATGCAACTGAGAAGCAAGCATGCCTCTTGCCTATTTTGAGGAAGTCAAAATCAAACAGAATCTCTTCCTATATGCAGGATTTTCCAAAAGTAGAACTGGAAGGGAAGTACTTAACTCTGGGGTGCTTTACAGATTTTTATGCATGAAACCAGCTGTGGTATATCAAAAGGGAAGGGGCGGCAATTCTGAGCCTAAAAGGATGATATTGTATGATGGTTGTGACTTGATTATTTGGAATTTTGTATTTTCATGTGGAGATCCTATATAATAAAGAGCTAATATGCAAATGGTCATCACACCCTCGTGCTGGGGCCAGGGGCCCTAAGGCCACACGCCCCGGGTCCTGGGGACCTGAGGCCACACCCCCCACCAGGCGGGGCTTGACGGGGGAACTGAGGCTGTGCCCCCTGCCCAGTGGGGCTTGGCGGGGGACCTGAGGCCGGGCCAGGGGACCTGAGGCTGCGCCCACTGCCCCAGGGCTAGGGGACCTGAGGCCACGCCCCCTGCCCCAGTGCCAGGACCGGGGGACCTGAGGCTGCGCCCCCTGCCCTGGGCCGGGGGACCTGAGGCTGGCCCGGGGACCTGAGGCTGCGCCCCCTGCCCTGGGCCGGGGGACCTGAGGCTGCACCCACCACCCTGCGGGGCTTGACGGGGGTGGGGCCGGCTGGGTCTGGGTCTTGCACGATTTCGAGGTGCACGCGGGTGGGTGGGGACTTGACTCTGGGTCCCACAGTGTGCCCCAGACTCTGACAGTAGGGAGATTTTCATATACATTTTACTAATTTTCTTTCATCTCTGACACTTCTATTATAGAGAAAGGGCAAATAGCAATATTAAAATATTTCTTCTAATTAATTCTCTTTTAATATGCACGATTTTCATGCACTGGGCCACTAGTACAATTATAAATAGTAGCTCAGCTCACAAAAAACCCATTTTCCTCATAATGTTTCTAGTATACAGTATTAGGCCCTAACATTCTAGGTCATACCAGTGTTTCTGTTTGTTTGTTTTTTGTGTTTTTTTCATCTTTATTGTTGAAAGTATTACATAGGTCCCCTTTTGTCCCCAATTGACCCCTTTTTAGCCCACCCCCACCAGGCCTTCACCACCCTATTGTCTGTGTCCATGGGTTATGCATATATGCATACATACAAGTTCTTTGGTTGATCTCTTTCCACCCACCCACCCCCGCCTTCCCTCTGAGATTCCACAGTCTGTTCCATGCTTATATGTCTCTGGACCTATTTAGTTTGTCAGTTTATTTTGCTATTAGATTGCACATATGTGTGAGATAATGTGGTACTTGTCTTTCTCTGACTGACTTATTTCACTTAGCATGATACTCTCCAGATCCCTCCATGCTATCTCAAAGTGTACAAGATCCCTCTTTTTCACTGCTACATAGATTTCCACGGTGTAAATGTGCCACAGCTTTTTTATCCACTCCTCTACTCATGGGCACTTGGGCTGTTTCCACATCTTAGCTATTGTAAATTGTGCTACTATAAACATTGGGGTGCATATATTCTTTCTGATTAGTGTTTCATGTCTCTTAGGATACATTCCAAGAAGTGGGACCACTGGGTCAAATGGCAGTTCCATATTTAATTTTTTGAGGAAACTCAATACTTTTTTCATAATGGCTGCACCAGTCTGCATTCCCACCAGCAGTGTACTAGGGTTCCCTTTTCTTCATATCCTCACCAGCACTTGTCATTTGTTGATTTGTTAATGGTAGCCATTCTGACAAGTGTAAGGTGATACCTCATTGTCATTTTAATTTGTATCTCTTTGATGATGATTGGTGACTAGGCACTTTTCCATATGTCTCTTGGCCTTCTCTATGTCCACTTTGGCTTTAGAGAAGTCTCTATTTAGGTCCTACATCCATTTTTTTAATTGGATTGTTTGTCTTCCTTTTGTTAAGTTGTATGAGTTCCTTATATATTTTGGATATTAACCCTTTATCAAATGTATCATTGCCAAATATGTTCTTTCATACAGTGGGCTCCCTTTACATTTTATTGATGGTTTCTTTTGCTGTGCAGAAGCTTTTTATTTTGATGTAGTCCCATTTGTTTATTTTCTCCTTAGTGTCCTTTGCCTTAGGAGATGTATCTGCAAGATGTCTGAGATATGCCTATGCTTTCTTTTAGGATTTTTATGGTTTCACAACTTATATTTAAGTCTTCCTTCCATTTTGAGTTTATTCTTGTGTATGGTTTAAGTTGGTGGTCTAGTTTAATTTTTCTGCATGTATCTGTCCAATTTTCTCAGCACCATTTATTGAACAGACTGTCTTGACTCCATTATATGCTCTTGACTACTTTGTCAAATTTTAATAGAGCATAATGCCTTGAGTTGATTTCTCGGGTCTCTGTTCTATTGCATAATCTATATGCCTGTTCTTGTGCCAGTGCCAGGCTGTTTTGATTACGGTGGCTTTGTGGTATAACTTGATATCTGGGATTGTGATCCCTCCAACGTTGTTTTTCTATCTCAAGATTGCTGAGGCTATTGGGGGTCTCTGTTGGTTCCATATAAATTTTTGGAGTATTTGTTCTAGATCTGTTAAATATGCCATTGGTATTTTAATAGGGATTGCATTAAATCTATAGATTGCTTTGGGTAGTATGGTCATTTTAATGATGTTAATTCTACCAATCCATGGACACAGTATATTCTTCCACTTTTAGTTTTCTGAGTCTTTTACCTACTTGGTTAAGTTTATTCCTAAGTATTTTAATTTTGTTGTTGTAATGGTAATGGGGATTGTTTGTTTAGTTTCTCTTTTGGACAATTCATTATTGGAGTATAAAAATGCCATCAATTTGGGGGTATTAATTTTGTATCCTGCTACATTGCCAAGTTCATTTATTAAATCTAGTAGTTTTTTGGTGGAGTCGTTAGGGTTTCCTATGTACAGTATCATGTCATCTGCAGATGACAGTCTTACTTCCTCCTTTCCAATTTAGATGCCTTTTATTTCTTCTTCTTGTCTGATCACTATGGCTAGGACTTCCAGTACTGTGTTGAACAGGAGTGGTAAAAGAGGGCATCCCTGTCTTGCTCCTATTCTTAGGGGAAATGCTTTTAGTTTTTGCCCAGTGAGTATGATGTTGCCTATAGGTTCATATGGCCTTTATTATGTTGAGATATGCTCCTTCTATTCCCACTTTATTGATAGTTTTTATAAAAAATATGTGTTGGATTTTGTCTAATGCTTTTTCTGCATCTATAGATATGATAATGTGATGTTTTTGTTGTTATTAATCCTCACCCTAGGATATTTTTCCATTGATTTTTAGGGAGAGTAGAAGAGAGAGGGAAAGACAGAGAGAAACATCAATGTGAGAGAAACACATCGATTGGTTGCCTCCTACACGAGCCCCAACTGGGGCTCGGGCCGGGGAGGAGCCTGTAACCAAGGTACATGCCCTTGATGGGAATCAAACCCAGAACCCATTGGTACCAACCTTGCATCCCTGGCATAAATCCCACTTGGTCATGGTGTATGATCTTTTTAATATATTGTTGGATCTGATTTGCTAATATTTTGTTGAGGATTTTAGCATCTATGTTCATCCCAATATTGGCCTGTAGTTCTGTTTTCTTGTGTCTTTATCTAGTTTTAGGATTAGGATAATGCTGGCCTCATAGAAAGAGTTTGGAAGTGTTCTTTCCTCTTGGATTTTCTGGAATAGGTGTTAATTCTTTTTTGAATATTTGGTAAAACTCCCCTGTGAAGCCATCTGGACCTGGGCTTTTGTTTGCTGGGAGTTTTTACTTATTTATTACTGCTTCAATATCATCAGTTGTTATTGGCCTATTCAGGTTTTCTGATTCTTTCTGATTCAGTTTGGGAATATTGTCTTTTTCTAGGAATTTGTCCATTTCATCCACATTGTCCAACTTGTTGGCATATAGTTGCTCATAGTATTTTCTTACAATCCATTGTATTTCTGTGGTGTCAGTGGTTACTTCACTGCTTTCATTCCTGATTTTGTTTACGTGGGTCCTCTCTCACTGTTTCTTGACAAATCTGGTTAACAGTTCATCAATCTTGTTTATCTTTTCAAAGAACCAGCTCTTGGTCTTAATGATCTTTTGTATTAGTCTCTATGTCATTTATTTTTGCTCTAATCTTTATTATTTCCTTCCTGCTACTTACTCCGGGCTTTTCTTGTTGTTCTCTTTCTAATTCTTTAACTTGAGGGTTAATTGTTTATTATTAATTTTTCTTGTGTGTGTGTTTTTTTTTTAAGTAGGCCTATAGTGCTATGAACCTCCCTCTCAGGACTGGTTTTGCTGTGTCCCATAGATTTGGGGTTGTTGTGTGTTCATTTCATTTGTTTCCAGGAAGTGTCTGATGTCTTTCTTGATCTCCTTGGTAACCCATACATTGTTTAATAACATGCTATTTAGACTCCATGTGTTTGAATGTTTTTGATTGTTTTTACTGTAGTTGATTTCTAATTTCACTGCACTGTGATCTGAGAAGATGCTTGAAATGATTGCAATCTTATTGAACTTGTAGAGACTTGTTTTGTGTCCTAAAATGTCATCTATCTTTGAGAATGACCCTGTGCACTTGAGAAGAATGTATATTTGTCAGCTTTGGGGTGAAATGTTCTATAATTGTCAATTAAATCCATCTGATCCAGCGTGTCCTTTAGAGTCACTATTTCCCTGTTAAGTTTTTGCCTGGAAGATCTAAGATCTATCCAGTGAAGTCAGTATGGTGTTAAAGTCCCCTACTATAGCTGTATTGTTTTTGATCTCTCCCTTAAAGTACCCTGGAAGTGTTTTTTATATATTTAGGTGCTCCTATATTGGGTACATATATGTTTACCAGGGTTATATCCTCTTGTTGGATCATTCCCTTTAGTATTATATAGTGACCTTTGTTGTCTCTTGTGATGGCCTTCATTTTGAAGTCTATTTTGCCAGTTATGAGTATTGCTACTCCAGCTTTTTTATTTTATTTCCATTTTCATGGAAAAAAAATTTCCATCCCTTCACTCTCATCCTGTGTGATTCTTTTGTTCTTAGGTGGGTCTCTTGTAGACAGCATATACAGTGGGGCCTTGACTTACGAGTGTCCCAACTAACTGGTTTTTTGAGATACCAGCTGTCTCTCGGCCGATTTTTTGCATTGAGTTGACAGAGTAATTTGAGTTAACAAGCTCCTTAACGAGCTCCTAAACGAGCTCGGTCTCAGAACGAATTAAACTCGTAAGTCAAGGCCCCACTGTAATTGGGTCATGTTTTTGTGTCTATTTAGCTACCTTATGTCTTTTGATTGGAGCATTTAAACCACTTATATTAAAGATTATTGTTGATAGTACAGTATTATTATTGTACTTACTTATTGCCATTTTAATTCTGTATGTCTATGTTTCACTCTCTACATCTTCTCATTATAGCAGTCCCTTTAGCATTTCTTGCAGTGCTGGTTTAGTGGTGATAAAGTCCTTTAGCCTCTTTTTTTGTCTGAGAAGCTCTTTATTTCACCTTCTATTTTGAATGCTAGCCTTGCTGGGTATAGTAATCTTGTTTTTAGATCCTTGCTTTCATTATCTTGAGTATTTCATGCCATTCCCTTCTGGCCTGTAGAGTTTTTGATGAGAAATCAGGTGTCAGCTCCTATGGGAGCTCCTTTGTAGGTAACAGTTTGCTTTTCTCTTGCTGCCTTTAAGATTCTCTCTTTGTCTTTAATATTGGGCATTTTTAAATTATTTTTTATTGATTTCAGAGAGGTAGGGAGAGGGAGAGGGAGATAGAAACATTAATGATGAAAGAGAATCATCAATCGGCTGCCTCCTGCACACATCTTACAGGGGATCAAGCCTGCAACCTAGCCATGTGCCCCATCCGGGAATCAAAGCATGACCTCCTGGTTCATAGGTCAATGCTCAACCACTGAACCACGCCGGCCAGGCAGCATTTTAATTATGATATGTCTGTGCATGGACTTGTTTGTGTTCTTCTCTGTTGGAACTCTCTGTGCCTCCTAAACTTTTTCCTTCATCAGGTTTCGGTATTTTTCTGCCATTATTTCTTCAAACACGTTCTCTATCCCTTGCTCATTTTCTTCACCTTCTGGCACAGCTATTATGTGAATATTGTTATGTTTCATGTTGTCCCACAGCTCCCTTAAGCTGTCCTCCTGTTTTTTAATTGCTTTTTCTTTTTGGTCCTCTGAGTGATTTTTTTCTGCCCTGTCTTTTAATTCACTGATGCGATCCTGTGCTTCCCCTAATCTTCTGAATATTCTTTCCACTTAGTTCTTTATTTGTGTTGTGTCTTTCTTCATAGTTACTGTATATTTTCTCATGCTGTTGAGCATCTTTGCCATCATTATTCTGAACTCTATGCCTGATAAATTTCTTATCTCCATTTTATTTAGCTCTTCTTCTGGAGAATTCTCTTGTTCTTTCATTTGGGACTTGTTTTTTTGTCTCCCCTTTTTTGCTGCCTGTTTGGGTTTGTGTCTGTGTATTAAGTAGATCTGCTATAACTCCCAATCTCTAGTGCAGGACAATGTCAGACACTTTTTTTTAGCCTCACTCAAGCATATTTTTCCATTGATTTTTAGAGAGAATGGAAGAGAGAGGGAAAGACAGAGAAATATTGATGAGAGAAACATATCAATTGGTTGCCTCATACACACATCCCAAGGAGGAACTTACAACCAAGGCACATGCCCTTGACCAGAATCAAACCTGGGACCCTTTGGTCATCAGGCTGATAACGCTCTATCCACTGAGCCAAACCAGCCTGAGCCAAACCAGCCTGGGCAATGTCAGACCCTTTTTGTGACTGGCCCTGAGTACCTTGTTTGGAGCTATCTGCAATCCACAGCTTGTGGCTCCCTCTGCTGGGGAAGGATGCCTTTGGAAAGGACAAAGATGTGCACCAGGGTCTGCTTTTCATAGCCCTGGGCCCAGGATTAGATGAAGAAAAGACTCAAAACCTCCTGAGACCTGCCTCTGCCTGCAGTTCAGTTGACACTCAGACTTGATTAGCCTCAGGCTATTGACCACAGGGTAGGGCAAGAGGTCTTCTATCAGGGGGGCTACTGCCTTCCCCCTCAGGCAAAAACTGCTTGAATAGCAAAATTCCACCATCAGAGAAAGACTTCCTCCGAGCATGAGGAAATTACTCAGCACAGGAAACCAGGGTGGCTGCCCTCCAAGCTCCAACTCCAGAGCTCCCAATCCTGGCTTGTGCTCACTCAGCTCCAGTCCACTCTGTCTTCCCTCTACCGGAGCCCAAGGTGAGTGGCGGCACATGGAATTTTGTGTGTTGGCCCTTTAAGAGGATGCCTGCATTTCCAGCAGTCTCTCGCTGGCAGACAGCATCCCTGCTACTTTTCACAGCCAGATGTTATATGGGCACCTTTCTTAGTTCTGGTGTTCTGGGCTGGGGAGCCCAGCTTGGGGTTTAAGACCCCAGAGTTCTCAGTGGGAACCTCCCACAACTGAGATATCCCTCCAGAACTTCATCGCTGTCTGTGGGAACCCGGTCAACCCTTTATCGCCTCCGCACTTCCTACCATCCTCACCTCTCCTTGTGAGAAAACTTCCAGACCATTCTCTGCCTCTCAGTCTCAGGGAATTTTGACAACCAAAAGGACTGAAGTCATGTTGAGTTTGTATACATCACAGATGAGCATCCACACTCAGGGTCCTGAGGATGGGTTGGTTAGTTTGGTGTTTTTCAGCTAGCCTAACATTTCATTCAGTTAACTGATAGGGTAGGAGGGGAGGGTGCAGTGCTTTGAGGTGAAGTGTCTTGGACAAAGCCTTCATGAGGAAATCGGAGGAAGATGGAAATATAGAAAAGACAAGTGTAGAGAAGGGGGAGTTGCCATAGGATTGTTTGCTTTTCCCACCTGCCAACTGCTCCACAGCCCTGGGCCACACAAGAGGCAGGACCTGGAGTGAGGTGTCTAGTAGGTCAGAGGCAAAGTGGTAGTGTGGAGAGCACCCCTAACTTAGAAAGGCAAGATCTTGAGTCAGGTCCGAGCTTCACTGTGTCCCCAGCCAGGTCACTTATCCTCTCTTGGCCTCTACAATTGGAGGAAAGGGTGGCAGTACCACTCTTTTCCAGGACTGGCATTCTGAATAGGATTTTTGTGTGTGACTCAGTTTCCAGTAGCTACCTATTGTTAGATTTACCTAGAGCCTTTGTTGCCCCTTTAAAGAGGGCAAACTCTTAGTTCAGCATGGGAAAGGCAGATCCAGATTTTAGTCAACTTTTAACTTCTTTGATCCTCAGATCACCCATTTCAAAATAGAGATACTAATGGTCATCCAGGTGGCCACCAATGTATGGATCAATGAAATAACACATGTGAGAGTGTTTTGAAATGGTAAAGCACTATCCTTGCTTATTGCATGCATCACTGGAATATGATGAAACATACCTTACTATATGACAATATTCTGCTGCTCTTAAATTCACCTGTCACCTGCCCCCAGTGGTCAAAGTGAATGGGTGCTAAACAGTTGCTGATGGTGGTCACATTTCAAAAGGAATTTTTGTGTCAAATGAAAAAAAAATTAGTTTGCTGTCAAGGTAAAAGATGGAGCAGATAAGCTTGCAGAGTGTTGAAGGCAAGCAGAGCAGTGAGTATGAGAGTGCAGAGTTGCTGATAAAAGGCTTCCAACCAGAACCCAGTTCCAGGGTTTCTCAGAAGTGATGATGAGCCTAGAGGATGCAGAGGTGGTTTGTGAGGTTATAAATGTGGTAGCTGTTACAGAGACAAAACCCTATTTTTAAAAAGTTTGTCATGGGCTTGACTTTAGAACTAGTGGACCAAATCCTCTATTTCTCACATCTCCAAAAAAGGCAAACAAATGGCACTCAAAACCAAATCCTTTGCTTCCTATGCACACTCACCTGAGAGCCAGATCTGGGAGGATGCCCTTTATTTGACTGATGTTTCCAGTCAGTTTTCCCTCCTCAATTTCTTCTTTTTAGAACAATATCTATTGGTTATGTTTTCTGATTATTAAAATAGTATACATTATGGAAATTTCAGAGCATGCAGAAAAGTCTAAAGAAGAAAGTCATAACCACACAGTGTGAGTTTACCCAGCTCCCTTCTGGCCATTTCACATCCTGCCCTCTGCCCCTTATTATAGAACTAGAGGCCCGATGCACGAAATTTGTGCAAGAAGCTCAGCCCTCGCAGTCCCAGCTGCCTCGTGCACCCCCTCCCCCCCGACCAGCTCCGTCCAGAAGGTTGTTCTGCTGTTCAGTCTAATTAGCATATTAGCTCTTTATTATATAGGACTAGTGGCCCGGTGCACGAAATTCATGCACGGGGGTGAGGGGGTGTCCCTCAGCCCGGCCTGCACCCTCTCCAATCTGGAACCCCTCGGGGGATGTCCGGCTGCTGGTTGGGATCGGGCCTAAACCGGCAGTCGGACATCCCTCTCACAATCCGGGACCGCTGGCTCCTAACCGCTCACCTGCCTGCCTGCCTGATTGTCCCTAACCACTCTGCCTGCCGACCTGATCATCCCCTACTGCCACCCCCCCCCCCTTCCAGCCAGATCATCCCTAACTGCCCGCCCCTGCTGGACTGATTGCCCCCTACTGGCCCCCCAGCCGGGTTGTTCCCCCAAATGGTGAAACCTTGCGAGGGGGTTCACCCTCCACTCCCCCCCCCCCTCCGCTGGCCTGATTGTTCCCACCTCCCCACCCCCGGCCGGCCTGTTGGCCCCCACCTGCCCCCTCCCACGGGCCTGTTTGCCCCAAACTGCCTCCCCCCCCCCCCCGCCGCCGGCCTGCTCGCCCCTAACCACCTCTGCCTCGGCCCCACCACCATGGCTTTGTCCAGAAGGACATCCGGAAGGTCTCCCAGTCTAATTAGCATATTACCCTTGGTACAGATGCTTTCTTCTTTTTAAACACTTGCTTTACCTGATGCCCCCCTTTCTGATTTCATTTCCTAATTTCTGTTCTGAATATTTTGTTAACTGCATATTGTCGTTTATAATGGAAAAGGTGTATGAGGATGTGGTCTGCATAAAAGAAGCTGAAAGCTCTATTTTGTGATTACCAGAAAATTGAAACACATTTTTAAGTTTACGTGCAGGTACATACTTCCTTATTTTGGGTGTGCATTGGTTGTGTATCATTTCACTGTGCCTTGCAAATGGATATAGACACTGTTCACTCTGCACCACAGACTGTCTGGGGTACCATCTGTCCCGCAAAGTGGCACAGAGTGCTCATTGATGTTGTATTTCATGGGATGTATCCAGGTATTCTGAGCACCAACACAGACTCTACATTTTTGTAACAAAGAAGGTTGAACATAGACTAGTTATGGGAGAAATACTTCTTCCTACCCCAACACATCAGCTGGTCACAGTCATGTCTGTTAGAACGCTGGATATAATCAGCATTTCACACACACATGCACACACAGTATCTGGCTTTAGTTTTGAAGTTTTACCAGACACCAGATTCACTGCATAGCACAAAGCAATATGGAGATCACTGTGAGAGGCTTAAAGGAAAGAGAAAATGTGGCATCTGCATTTATTTGACTGCAATGCAGAACAGCCTCTCAACCCTTCTGGTGACTAAACCAGGGTAACTTCTTACCCCTGTTCCAATTGTAAAATCACTCACCTGCACACACACACCAGAGTCCTTGAGGTGTCTCTGCTGGGGAGGGTGTTCCCTGTCTCCAGTGTGACATGTGGTTCTGTGATGGTCCCTGTGAGCTCCTCCTTTTCCTTGAGTTACCGTCAGGTCTCTAAGTCTCACAGGTGTTTCTCTGCACACTATCTTCTCTCAGTCCCGTGTCCACAGCTCTTATCAGCAGTGTTACTGTGGGTTGGTATGTCCTGTCAGCACCTTTTTTGGTCTTACAGTCCAAAGTGTGACAGCCTTTCCCCACCTATGGCATTGGATCCCTCTGTGCAGATGGAAGGGATGGAAGCAAAGGGGGTGGTTTGCTCTCCCTGGCATGTGGGGGGATAGTGAAACAGACTGGTGGAAGTTGCTTCTGTGTGGACATGTTCCCCAACACATCCTGGCTCCGCATTCAAAGCAGATGTCAGAGCACTGGCAGCCCTCCATAGACTCAGCTGCTTTCTGTGGGCACGGCAACGCAGCGGTCACAAACCCCTTCAGCCCCCTTAGACTTATACAAGCGGAGTTGTAACTGGGGCTCATGTGTCTATGAATATGGGCGCAGGTTTGGTTGGTTGGCTGAGGTTATCACCTACAAAACTGGAAGCAGTTTTGACCACGTATATAACACAGTCTGTTCCACAGAGGTAGGCAGACCTATCTAGGGGCTTTGGGCAATTTTAAGGAGGGAACCCAAAACCCAAAAGGCCACTGTATGGTAATACCCAGTATCACCTCCCTCTCCATGGGGACTAGAGGAAGAAGGAGCAGCCCTTACTGGGAGCTGCCCCACCATCGGGAAGGGAGCATGTGCATGTGCATTCCTTTTTTTTTAGCCACGTACCTACATCAGGGATGGCCACCCAGGCCTGGGTCTCTCTTACTGAGTTTCCATGCCAATAAAGGGACTTAATTCATTTGTAGACATTGTTTCCCTTTTTCCTGCCTTTCCATTTCTTGTATTTTTTTTGTTTTCCTCCTTTTGTTCCTTTCTCACTTTTATGCTTTTTGTCCTCTGCTTATTTTTTTATTTCACTGTCTCCCTGTCCCTCTTCACTTCCAAACTACTCCTCCTCCTCTTTTCTTTTTGTCTTTCTCTGTCTCCTCCTCCTCTTCTTTGTTTGGTCCTTTTTGAAGTTGAGCCCAGTGGCGGGACTCCACGGCGTAGACCTCTCTCCTTCTGCCCTTGCTGTGTCCAGGAAGGTAACGTAACTCCCCAACCTCATCCCCACTGCCTCTCAGGCCATAGTAACACTAGTTAAAGAGGGAGCCACACCCTGCTGTCTCTCTTTCTTTCTCTGACACTTGATAGCCCTGTTACAAAACTTCATGAGTATGTGGCAGTTTCTTACAAGGTACAGTATCCCTTTGACTGTCTCAGGGGAGGAACGGGGTATGGAGTGAAGCCAGAGAGCCTCTGAGGCAGGCCTCTCAGCAGCAGCAGAGAGTCCCACGATATCGCACCACCATTTGTGGTTGGGCCTTTCAGTCTCAAGTCCAGCAGATAGAGGGGCCAGGTTCATGGGTCAGGAACCTCCCGCCTGTGTGGCAACAATTTGTATTGGTGGAGTCGAGGAATACTGTCCTTACAAAGACTGGTCTATACAAATTCCCCTGAGTTCTTTTCCCAAACAACCACTGAAAGCAAACTTCTCTACCCTGTGTCTTGCTGAGTGTGTGTGATTTTTTTTTTTAAGTTTGTCTGATTTGAAGTCTTTTGTGGTGAAAAGATTGTTGTTGAAAAGGCATGTGGGAAGGGGAAGGGGAGTGTGTTCATGACTAACCCTTGCTAACCTCTTCCTGTGCTCTCCATGGTTCTCACATTTGACTTTCACCCACCCCACCATATACTTTTGCTTATTGGCTGTGAACAATCTACCAAAGCTCATGAGTGGTGTTTAGAGGTTTCCCTGTGGAATTTTGGGGAGTGGGAAGGAGGAAGTGGCTTCCTAGTGCATTTACAGCTTGCCACACTGGATAGCTTGCATGCCTCAGGCTCCATCTTCCATGGCCATGTGGGCACACTGTGCAGAGACACTCAGAAAGGAATGCATGGAACTGAGCTGTAGGCTGCTTTAACAGCCAAAGAGCCAAGTCTATTGGGTTGGGTGAGAAGAGCTTTGGTCCCCAGACACTCCAACACGCACTCCACAGTAGCAGGCTCGACCAATAAGAAGGGAGCTTCCATCCTTCAGAATAGGACTCAGGGGCAAGACTTCACCTTGGGAGCCCAGCTGCATGTGCACCACACAGTGCATTCATTAACCCCTGCTTGTATGAATGTGAGTCATTTCTGCCTCTCCAGAATGTAGCCCCATTGAAAGACTAACTGGCTTGGGCTTCGTGTGTGTCAAGCAAACAACATTGCAGAGAGAGAGAGTTGTCTTTGAACAGTATGCTAGAAAGTCAGGTGTGAAGAATGTAGGAAAGCAGTAAGGAGCTTAATACATGAGAGTCATCCCACCTGAGGATGTACTCCATATGTTTCTAGGTCTAGTCTTTACTGGGATAGAACATCCAACCAAGTTACTCATAAAATGGAAAGCACTTTGAAAGATTTCCCAGTGCAGTGCCTCTTCACCTGGGGCCCATGGATGGATTTCAGGAATCCCATGAACACCCTGAAATTCTGTATGAAGTGAAATTGTTGGATGTATATGCATGCATTTTTTTTCTAGGAAGGGAGTCCCTAGCTTTCCTGAGATTTTCAAAATGGTTTGTAATCCAAAAATATTGAAGAACCACTGACATAGTTTGTCATTTGCCTTCAGGCAGGACCACACTATGGCTTCTTTGTGCTCCAAGGAAAAGGTGTTTTCCCTCTTTGGGTAGTTTGATTCCTTGGAAAGTTCTTCTGTCCATCCTCCTGCTACAGTGAAGCCCAGTGGGGTCAGGATACTCCTGGTGGAGGTCTAGGTCTCAGCAATGCCATGGTGCAGGGCAGCCTGAGTTAGGCAGGTGCCAGCCCGGACACTGCTGCTGGGGTTGGGTTGAGCGAGTGTTCCACCTCATTTAGTCTCTAGGCCCTAGGGTCTGCTGTTTCTCTGCCCTCGGTGAGAAACCTGCTAGCCTTCCTGGGATGTACCTCATATACCATATAGGATCCAATGGAAGAGTGTTTGGTCAGGATAAAAGAAATGATGAGGCCCCAAGGGGGCAGTGCCTAGAAAGAGCTGAGTTAGTGAGTGTGACTTAAAAAGAGACCAAGTGTGGTGTATAACCTCACATTTATCTCCGTCATTAGGCTGTCTTCTTCAAAGCAGGCCTAGTACATAGCAAGTACCAAGTAAATATTAAATGGAAGGAAGGAAGGAAGGAAGGAAGGAAGGAAGGAAGGAAGGAAGGAAGGAAGGAAGGAAGGCAGGCAGAGCACTTAAAATATACCAAAGGAAAACCACTGAGCAGGAGAGGTCTAAACTAGTGGTGACCAAGTTACTGAGGGGTGAGGGCAGGCCTGGGAAGGACAAACTCAAAGCACAGGCTCAATTAGGCCCTGGGGGTGGGCATGGCGCCCCCTTCTGGGCGGCAGGCAAACGCTGAACCTGGCTTGGGAACGTTCCTGCAGCATCTCGCTCTGCTCTCTTTGCACATTTGCCCCAGTGTGATGACTCCTGCTGGCCAAGTAGACAACAAACCCTTTGTGTGCCTGACTCTCCCTCTTTCTGCAGGCATGGGCAAGAAGGACGACCCCAAGCTGATGCAGGAGTGGTTCAGGCTGGTGCAAGAGAAGAATGCCATGGTGCGCTATGAGTCGGAGCTGATGATCTTGTGAGTGGACCCAGCTATGAGCTCAGTGCCTATCATGGCAGGAGCACAGCTCCTTCCTAATTTAGGGGGTAAGGAGATATGGTCCCCAAGTCACTGTTGCTTGTCTCCTTCCCCTTGCCTACCTTCCCAGCGCCCGGGAGCTGGAACTGGAAGACCGGCAGAGCCGACTGCAGCAGGAACTCCGGGAGCGAATGGCAATGGAAGGTAAGAGGGGAACACGGCTGAGCTGTACATGGGTAGGCTGGGTGTGGCCTCCTGGCCCTACAGACCTGTCTTTTGCTACTGCCCAGATCACCTTAAGACCGAGGAGGAGTTGTCAGAGGAGAAGAAGATCCTGAACGAGATGCTGGAGGTGGTGGAGCAGAGAGACGCCCTTGTGGCGTTGCTAGAGGAGCAGCGGCTCCGGGAGAAAGAGGAAGACAAGGACCTGGAGGCTGTCATGCTGTCAAAGGGCTTCAGCCTAAACTGGTCCTGAGCTCCCACCCACGCTCTGCTAGCTGGTCTGTGAAATCCGCCTGACCCAGCTGGGCTCTTCCACACCACCTAGATCCAAGATCTGAGGTCTGGCAGCTCCTGGGAGTTTGCACTCAAATGTCCACGTGCCTCTTAAAAAGCAGATCAAGTATCTGTGCTGTGGGGAATCCCAAGTGAAGATGAGTATCTGAGGCGGCTCTGCCTCCTTGAAGAGACTCACTCTGAATTCCTGATCCAGGGAGTGAAGGCCATGGAGTGCAGAGGTTTAATATGGGGAAAAGAAAGTTTCCCAGGGATGCGCAGTAACCGGCGCCCCTCCTTGTGCAGGCACGTGTAATGAGAGAAGGAAGCTGCTCCCCCTCTGTCAAAACCACAGCCACCAGAGTGCACCCCACAGAGAGGAAGGGGCAACTGTCTTCTTCATGCTCCCTGAAGCACCACCAAAGAAACAAAGGAGACTCCCAGGAAAACCACATGTGAACTAAGAGTGGGAGAGGCCGTGGCCAGTCAGGGTGATGCCTATCCTGCATCACCTGGAAGCTGAGGGGGCCCCATTTCCTGAGTTCATTATGTAAGTAAGGAGGATCCAGGAGGAGTCTGCTCCCCAGTCCCACACCACACACTGGACTCCACGTGGCCAAATGCCCCAGGCCTCTCTCTAATTGTGGCCTGAGGGTTGTGTATTGCTGCATTTTGCTTTTAATTCACAACCATTTTAACACTGGAAAATACTGACTTTGGGAGACGGGTGAGGCTCTACATTTCAAGCCCCCAGTCACTGTTCAGTACTTCAGTTGGGGCAGGAGTGATCCTCCTTGGTGTTTTTCCTGCGTTTGCACATTGAAATGAAGCTGACAATCTAGCAAGACACTCAGCCACTTCAAACTCTTTTTTTCAATTAACTTATTTTTTTAATACTTGAAAAAAATTTCATTTTTATATCTTTACTAAAGACACTGATCACCTGGCACCTGGTGTGGAAGTGACAGGTAACCATGCCAGCCTGCCTGAACGCTTGCTACATCCATCTATTTATTAGCTCACCTTTATACGAGTTACTGACCCCACTGACATCAGAAAGCAGTGA
>NW_005871067.1:8112596-8115195 GCF_000147115.1 Myotis lucifugus | reverse complement strand
TGGGAATATGGCTCTGCAGTACCTATTTATTTTTATACAGTTTTGTACCAGGGGTTTTTAACCTCTCATAACACATTTATTATGGAAAGTTGGGGATAGGCCCTCTTCTAGGCTGGCTGAGACAGTGCCTGGTGGGACCTTGTAATCCATCTGATTAGGATTCCCTCAGCCCAGCCTCAAATCCAACCGGATAGACATGCACAAGTGGGGTTTAGGTTGGTCTCTCCAAACTAGTAACAGCTCCAGCCCAGACCTCCACAGTTCCTGGATCTTCAGGGGGGTGGGCAGGTGGGAGCAAGGGATGATAAGCACCATGTAACTAGCTCCTTGAGCCAAACTGCTTATTTCTTTCAGCTCAGCCACTGTCTGAGGAAACCTGGTGGGTCACCACTTGTCCATCCACAGAATTAGCTCATGGTGAGCCCAAGGAGAGGCCCACCAGTGCCAGGCCAGTCTGGGAGGGTGTTCTAGCCAACTCCTGTGCAGAGGGGCCAATGTAGAGAGAACAGACGCATGGCAACTCTTCAAGGCCACCTGAGGGCAGGACAGATTGGGCATCCGTGCTGACCTTGGAACTTCCATGGGAAACCACACTGTGCCTCAACTTGAACATTCGTTCTCACTACAAAGGAGCAAAGAACCTGTCTTCTTCTTCACTTTGTCCCGAAGCTGCCATCTCCCTACTGTGGAAATCCAGGAGTGTGCTGCTGGTAGCCACCACAGCTCTGACTTCTTCACTTCTTGTTTTCAGATGAGTCAAGCAGAGTCTCTGTTTTTATTCTCTTTTCTTAAAAGGGGGAGAGAAGGGTGTTCCAGAGTCCATCTTTAAACCCCAACTTCCAATAAAATTGGACTTGGGTCAGGACCTTTATCACCTTTGTGGCCTTTTCCCTAACCCTCCACCTCTCAAAGGCCACCATACCTGACCATGCCCCAGGAGAGCTGCCTCCCTCCATTGTAGCTCCTGCTAACTCCAGGACAAGGAATCAGTTTAGGAAGTGGCTAGAAGGGATATGGCCATAGTGATCCTCTCTAAGTGGCTTAATGTAGCAGGGGCATGAGATGTTACTGCCTGCCTCTTGCTGCTAGCCAATACTGCATCCTTCCAAAGTGCACACTGCTTCCTTCAGTTACTAGAAAGGGGCTGAAGACTTTGCAGAGAAACCTGTGAAATGTTCCCCTGCATTGCACTCCCAACAGTACTTTTTTCAAAGCTTCCATTTTATAACCACTAGTTTGCAGTTTATTTAGTACCTGGTGACATGCTGCATGAAATGTTTTCCAACTCTGGAAATGCATGCAGCTCCAGGCAGGTTTTTCTTCTCAAGAGTTAAGCCCCCTTGAAGGCAGGGGAAACAGGAAATATATTCATCTGAAACGCCTGAGGTTGGGTGAGTCCCAAACACCAGGCCACACAGTGGGCTCCAAGCTCAGCATTACCTAGGACAGCAGCAGCACCACCATCCCGAGTCAGTCACTGTTGGGGGTGGGGGGGCTGGCCAACAGGAATGGGAGGTTCTAACACTGCTCAGATGGTATTTGAGCCTTAGCCCTCAGGAGCTATTCTCCAGCTTCTTTTGACCAGCAAAGATAGACTATTCTTTATCCCTTCCAAGAGAAGACATTTTCAGTCAGGCACGAAGTGGAAAGAATTTAAAGAAAAAAATTTCTAAAGTGGTAACAACTGAGCTACAAAGGGGAATGGGCCATTTTATGCACAATAAAAGTTTTAAAAGGGATACACAGTGTGTTTCTTAAGTCGTAGTACTGGACTTGGCAGTGCACCAGGATGCATGTCCAGGTCTGCCACCTGTCTTTTGCAGGTAGGTGGTATTCATGCAAGTCATTTTATGTCTAATGTATGTGTGAATATGTGCAAGGTTGTTTAAAGACAACTTTGTTTGCTTGTGTGTGTGTGTGCTTTTTTTTATTATACTGGCTCAGCCATCAACTGTTATTACTTGAGAAATGTCTGAAGCAACCCAATGTGGTAAGAAGCTGTTCTTTAAAATCAAACCCCAGTATTTTCTCTTGAAAAAAAGCATGTTCTAGAAATTATCCAAGTCAGAGTGAACCTGGGTCCTGGCAGCCTTCCTTGCCAGTGCTGCTTCCAGTCTTGCTGGGCACTGGCCTTTGACACAGCTGACCTGAGAGCCAGTGCTGTGGGGTCTGCAGCTTCCAGGCCTCATCATTCAGATGTGTGAATGTCCCCGAGTTCCTTGCACAGGGTCTTGGAGAGAGCTGACACCACCCTTCTTTAGAATGGAAAAATCCCCGAGAAATGGAAGAAAATAATCCTGACTGACTCTCCTCTCTTTGCTACAAGAAGCCTCCTGGGTTGCTTTTCCAGCACTCTCCCCTTCCCTTTGTGTTGACCCATCAGGAATACAGAGCTAATCCCTAAGGCATGATGCTTCCCTTGGGAACAGTAACAAGGGAGAAAAAATGGCAATAAATGGGTGGAAGTGAGTCTTGCCCAGCCTGGAGGTCAGCCTTAGAGGCTGGGTCCACAACCTTCTGGCTGTATTGCCAGCTATTCCAGGAGGAAGAAAAGGGCCTAACTGACACAGGTAGAAACAAGAGAGCCAGCATGAGTGAT
>NW_005871067.1:8106637-8112496 GCF_000147115.1 Myotis lucifugus | reverse complement strand
GGTGCATTCCTGCTGGGAAAGAAGAGTTTGGAAGTCACCTGTGCTGGTCCCAAACACCTTTTGTCCCTCAGAGGGGCTCACTTTGATTGGAGCTGGAAGCAGGCAGGAGTTAGCAGCAGTTCACAGCAACCCCTGGTGGCAGGAAATGGTGATTGTGGTTTTAGACAGGCAACCAGAAAGGAAGGCTGCTGGAGTACCCGGGAATAGCCCATTAGAAGCACTGCTCCTTTCTGTCCAAGAAACCGCCGTGTCTGATGGCTTCTAAATCCCTTCTGATCCTTGAATCCTCATAGTCCCTTCTTAGAAATCAGAGTGGAAAATGGTAAATGGAGAGATGTGCTACTTTATTTCACTTTATGAGCTGGCCAGACTGGCTCACTTAAGGAGACTCCTCCTTTCTGTTAACTGCTCAGAAGATCAGCCATGTTCAGTGAGGAAGGTAAGAAACCATCCTCTTAGGTGGGTTATGTCCCACCGAAAACACACCTAACCAAGAAGCCTGGTAGACCAGGTGCCTGGGGTCACAGGCCCTCCAGTGACACTCCCAGATAGCCTGTTGCCGCTGAATTTTACTAGGTAGCATTTTGTGACAGCCTCACTCCTTGTGTCCCTTGCCCTAAGATCTTGATGCAGCTAGGGCTTAAACGAGAAAGTTGGAGTCCCAGCTTCTGTGGGTAGGCTGCCTCTACCTGAGAAGCCACCTGTTACCAAGACAGACAAGGAAGGGGAGACAGAGTCCTGTGATGCATACATATGCACACATACACTCCTTTTCACACCCAGCGTGGTCTTTCTGAACCAGAGTGTGCTTCTAGTTCTAAAGTAGGCTGGATTGCAGCCTTTGGCCCCAAGTGGGGCAACTGTGGTGGTGGCCCAGGCCCCAGAGCTAGGCAAGATCCAAGTTGAGGAATTTCCTGCCACCTTCAACAGCCTGGGCCTGGAAGGCTACAGCTGTATTGACTGGTCTCCAGGGTAGGCAGATGGCCCATCCCCCAGGCCCAGGAGAAGAGGCCTACAGAGTGCCCAGTGTGGGAGTAGAACTGACTCACACAGAAATGAGGGCAAGGTTGCTGGTGTCTAGCCACACATGAGAGGGCAGTAGGGGTATGAGACATGAAACTTGTCCCTGCCTCTTCCCAACTTCAGACATAGCCTTCGGCACATAACTGGTCAATGCCTCTCTTCCTCTGTCTCACCTGGCAACCAGCCCATAGGATCAGGGGAGGGCAGTGCATTAAGGGTTTCCGATTCTTGAACCAGGCACAGACATCTTTCATGAAGGTAACTAACATTCACCTTGAGAAAGGGTAAGAAACCCGAGGAGGGCTAAGGGGAAGGAGCTCTAGGGGCTGGCTCCCAGCTGCCCAAAACCATCTCAGATCTGGTGAGCCAACAGAGTTAGGCATTTATTTTTAATTATTTTAAATGCTGTGCTGATCTGTTTCAGAAACTTAACTTACTAGAAACAGATCGCTATAAACAGGCGATATTCCCAGAATGTTCAGATGGGCTGCTGCTGGGTATGTGCCTGAGGCTGGGAAGTACTGGGTCTGCAATGGGCACATGGTGCCTTCCTGGAAACAGATGAGCTCTCAGTTCAAGGAGATGCCTGTCTTTTCCCTGCTGCTTCATCTGCCGCCTAGAGAAGGAGCCCAGAGCCTCAACTCCTGAGGGTTGGTGGTTGCCGGTGTTTCTCCAAAGGTAGAAAGGCCTCAGCCCCTGTTCCTGAAAGATGTGAAAGCAGCCCCAGGGGCCTGCCAAGTTCTGTGGGAAACATTGAGAAAGGACAAATTTTCTGGTAGAGGGGAATGCCCCTTTGTGCTGCCTTGGTAGTAGTTACATATAAGTAAAATAAGTTTGTGCCTGTGTATGTGAAAAAGCACTGCCGATTCTTCATGATTTTGAGTCATTGGAGCAAAGCAAAAAGGGAAACAAATAGAAAGTACCTTTCTTTCTTCAGCTGTGTATGGTGGAGTGCACACCAGTTACACTCCAGCTGTTCCCACTCATGTGGCCAACAACCAAAATAAAGTCAGTATTATTTTTTTCTTCTGTGTGGAAGAGGATAATTTGTCCTCTCATTAAGCAAATCCACACCCTCAGCGGTGCTGGGATGTGCCCTTAACTTGAGGGCTGAAAGGGGCCTTCCCTCCTTGAGGCCCCAGCACCAGGACCACCTGCCCATCCAGGCCAGTGACAGGGCCACCCAGTTGGTCCCCAGCAGGGCATGTCCCTGGGGTAGGGAGTGAGAGCTGTGTTCCCTCTGCTCCTCCTCTCTCCCACTCACTACCTCCTTTGTTGGTTTGTTTGGGTTGGAAGAGGGCCACTGCTAGGTAATAAGATTCTCCTTCCTCTTTTTCCCTTAACATTATACAGGCAGACCTTGGAGATATTGCAGGTTTGGTTCCAGACCACTGTAATAAGTAATACAGCCAGTATCACAATAAAGCAAGTTGTAATCTTTTATTCTGGTCTTGCTTTCAATTTGTAAAATATGCTACACATGGACCAGCCCATGTGGCTCAGCGGTTGAGCCTTGACCTATGAATCAGGGGGTCATGGTTTGATTTCCGGTCAGGGCACATGATTCTCTCTCATCTTTTTTTTTTTTTCTTTTTCAGAGAGGGAGAGAGAGACAGAAACATAAATGACAAGAGAGAATCATTGATTGGTTGTCTCCTGCACACCCCACACTGGGGATCGAGCCCACAATCCGGGCATGTGCCCTGACTGGGAATTGAACCTGACCTCCTAGTTCATAAGTCAACACTCAACCACTGAGCCACAGGCTCTCTCTCATTATTGATGTTTCTATCTCTCCATCTCCTTTCCTCTATGAAATCAATAAAAATATATTTAAACAAAAAAATACATGCTACACCTGTGAGGCACAATAAAGCAAAGCATAATAAAACAAGGTGTGCATGTGTATATCTTGCCTGGAAAATGTCAGGCAGAAAAATCATCATCTTTCCCAAGCTTTTTGCCCAGGCAGAGGACAGACCCTCTCCAGCAGCATGTCCACTTGATTTAAGATTAAGCTCTTCACCCACCTCCAACATAGGATCAGAGGTACATGCTCCCCAGGACTCGATGAGCAGGAGTTATCAGATGACACTAAATAGAGTGCAGCCCACCAGAGCCTGGGTGACGGGAGAGTGGGCCTGTTGGCCTCTTCAGGCTGGGAGCATTCCGGCAGCCTGGCCCACCTTGTACATCCAGCCTGGGGAACGTGCACTTTCTACTCCCATCAGGTTCAAGAGTTGGAGGCTGGTGAAGAACATGCTTGGTCCTGACCAGTGTGGCTCGGTTGGAGTGTCCTCCCATACACCAAATGGTGGCAGGTTCAATCCCTGATGTTGGGAGGCAGCCAATTGATATTTCTCATATCAATGTTTCTCTCTCTCCCTCTCTCTAAAAATCTATTTAAAAAAAAAAAATTCATGCTTAAAGCAAGTGAAGCAACAGAACAATGTCCACCCCCATGCCTCTTCACCCCAAGCCCCATACTTCCTCCTCCCTAGAGAGAAATGCTCCAAGGACCCAGGGGAAGAACTAAGAAACAACCACTTTCTGGGACAGGCTCTGACAGTGGGAGCTGGGAAAAGCTGCCCACCCTGCCCAGCAGGCTAGTGACTGAGAAGGATGCTGGCAAGCCTCCCTCCAGCTGAGGTGGGGAATTATGCCCCTGGACCTGGCAACTGAGGAACACAGGTGTGTCTGGGTCTTCAGGTACCTAAGAACTGACCATGACTTTGAGAGCTGAGCAGTGAGTTCAGCCAGTACTGCTGTGTAGTATTGGAGCTGGTCTTCACCACCCAGCGCCCTCTCGGCAGTCCTGTGGGTGTGCTTGGTCCCATGGGATTTGGGTAAGTCGAGTTTCAAACATTTTCCATCCTTCTTTTCCTCTAAGCCAATAGGGTGATCTCCTCAGCCCCTTTCCTTTGTCCTTATGCTCCTCTAAAGATGATCCCAAGTCCTAGACCAGAGATGGCGAACCTTTTGAGCTCGGCGTGTCAGCATTTTGAAAAACCCTAACTTAACTCTGGTGCCGTGTCACATATAGAAAATTTTTGATATTTGCAACCATAGTAAAACAAAGACTTATATTTTTGATATTTATTTTATATATTTAAATGCCATTTAACAAAGACAAATCAACCAAAAAAATGAGTTTGCGTGTCACCTCTGACACGGGTGTCATAGGTTCGCCATCACTGTCCTAGGCCCTTCTTTCCTGCCTCCACCAGGAGAAAATTCTTTATTGGAGGCTATTAGCCATGTAAAATGAGCACTGGGCCACAAATATTATCTGGCATCTGGCCCCACCTTGGTTACTATCTGGCTGGCTGACCCTTGAAATGGGAAAATAACATCCACTCTCTGCCCTATGAAGTGGGTGTGGGCTGAAAAGAGGTCAGACGTATTGTGTGCTGAGTCTGTGGGCACTGTGCCTGTCCTTTGGTGGCTGCTAAGACATGCTACCCACAGTGCCACAGATATGCAATGTCTTATATGTGGCACTCATTCTGCCACATGGCATCCTCATCTGTGCATCTGAACATACCCATTTGCCCTCTCTTTCTCAACATCCCTCTCTCTAATAAATCACCATGTAAAAACCAGTGATGGCCAGGGCCTTGCCCCATGCATGCCCGGACCCCCACACCCTTCCCTTGGTGTGGTGTGACAGCCAACTCCAAAGAGCTGGTTTCCTGAAAGGCAGAAATGAGATGAAGGAAAAAGCATGGAGACCTTACAACCTAGCCAGCCCTGGAGGACAAGCAAAGGCTGGGGGACCCAGCTCTTTGTTATTGCTGTTAATCCTCACCGGAGGATATTTTTCCATTGACTTTCAGAGAGAGTGGAAAGGAGGGAGAGAGACAGAGAGAGAGAGAGAGAAACATGGATGTGAGCAAGACACATCAATTGGTTGCCTCCTGCACACACCCTGACCAGGGCCAGGAATTGAGCCTGCAACCGAGGTACATGTCTTCGACTGGAATCAAACCTGTGACCCTTCAGTCCACAGGCTGGTGTTCTATCCACTGAGTCAAACCGGCCAGGGCAGGTGACCCAGCTCTTTGGCAGAGTCCACCTACCTCCCCCAGGAAATTCTCATCTTCCTCTTTTCTTTTTTTTCTTTTCTTCCTTCCTTCCTTTCTTTCTTTCTTTCTTTCTTTCTTTCTTTCTTTCTTTCTTTCTTTTTTTTCTTTTTCTTTTTTTTTTTAGCTCATTCTGACCACAATCAGACTCTGGGAGGAACATTTCTGGAGTTCTCTAGTCCTCTTCTCTAGTCCTCAAGTCTTGGGAGCCAGCCTGGAGTCAGTTTTGATTCCCTGGGCAAAGCCTCACTAGCAGCTTTTGTTTGTTGGCCTCATAGAAAGGTCCAGAGGGAAAGATTACTTAAGGTAACATTGGAAACTTCAGATTGGTGGTTTAGCTGGCACAGGCACTGAGTCATAGCTGGGTCTGCCTCTCACAGCTGCCCCCAAGGCAACACCCACCAGCATGCACCGGACAGGGCTGGGAGAGCTCCAGACAGGCTTCAGCTCTGATGGCTCACCTAGGGCAACTCTAATGGGGGTGGACATGGGGCGGAGGATGTTAATGCAGCTTAGCCCCACAGGCCCTGGCCCTGGATGTATCCATCTGCCCCTCTCCTTCAGCAGGACTTGCTCTCTTTTCCTCTGTCTAGACCAGCCGTGGGCAAACTACGGCCCGCGGGCCAGATCCGGCCCGTTTGAAATGAATAAAACTAAAAAAAAAAAAAAAAAAAGACCGTACCCTTTTATGTAATGATGTTTACTTTGAATTTATATTAGTTCACACAAACACTCCATCCATGCTTTTGTTCCG
>NW_005871067.1:8102313-8104848 GCF_000147115.1 Myotis lucifugus | reverse complement strand
GGCATATACAGTGCAACTGAAACTTCGTGGCCCATGCGCAGAAGTCGGTATTTTGTGGAAGAGCCATACTCAAGGGGCCAAAGAGCTGCATATGGCTCGAGAGCCGCAGTTTGCCAGCCACTGGTCTAAGCGAAAGGGAATGTCCATTGTGAAGTGACCTAAAGGTCAGTTCCCTGGGGAGGGATTATTCATTCAATTACTTGATCAGACCTAACACCTATTTCCCCATGTAGTCTTTGTCCTTCTACCCAATATAAGCAGCTGGCTTATGGGGGAGGGGTGGTGGTGGTGGTGTGCAGAGCAGACTTTCTTGGATGACCTGCTGCTCTCCCATGCTGCTAACCCATTATTAGAATAAACACTCATATATGATTCAACCCTCTCTGCTTAATTGGCTCAAGTAGTGACATGCAGCCAGGCCCCATTCATTGTCCGTTGTGTAGTTTCAGCTCCAACCTGTTTAGTTTAAAATCCCAAACACCTCACCCAGGCTCCCCAAGCCTCCCTGCTATCACTCTGCACCCTCCGTCCCTCACCCACATGGACAGAAAGGGGCCACATGCTAGCCTAACAAGCTCAGGGAATGTCTGCATGGAAGCCTTGCAAACTCAGAGACCTAAAGTAACCACAAAGGATGGTCTGAAATGAAACTCTTTAAATTAAAAAGCAGTCTATGGTTGGGAGTCATGTCCTCAGCCGGTATGTTCCCAGACAAAGATCAACTTTGATCTTAACTGAGCCTATTGTCTTTTTGCATCTATGATAAGGTACCTTTGGAATGTCAGGGTAACTTGTAACCTCCCTTTTTCTGGACCCCTCAGGGCACAACCAATGCATCAGGGCAAAGACCACAAATTCCTTCATTGTTATTGTTATCCTGTTAGCAATTGACTGTTAACTATCCTGCACGGCACCTAAGTGAAAGAAATGTCTATCATTTTACTTTTTATCTAATCCCAGAGCCCCCTCCCCCCACTTTGCTTTCTCCCACCTCCTTAATCTATCACCAATGGATTTCATGTAACCCACTTACATCTCCGCCTTTGATGGTAATTTATAAAACAAGACACATTCTCCCGAGCATTATCTCAGTTCATTGAGATTCTGCTTTCCAGCAGTTGTGGACAGTTTGGCCCAAATAAACTCACAAAAATTCTTTACAGGTTTAAATGTTTCTTACGTTAACATTACTCTGGGCAATCTATGCACACAAAAAATATTGCCCTAATTCTTGGCACTTGGAAGGAAACACTTTGCTTACTTTAGTAAATTTGTAAACCAAAATGGTGGTGCCCACCAGCCTAGCTGTGGAACGTATCTAGGCACTACAAAATAAATTTCCTGATCTGAGGCTAAATTCCTCTGCTTAGAATAAAACCCTCTGCTCAACTTTGAAAACAGACAGCCAAGGTCCAAGAAGGCCTCAGCATATTGCTTGCTGATTCCAAAAAAATAATTCCAAAGAGGACTGGCTGCAAAAATATATTTATTAGTTCTTACATGAACACCAGAATAAGTCTCCCAGCACAGACTTTCCTAGAACAGAATTTCTGTATATAAACTACAGAAAACTAAGCAAACAGGAAATGCTAGGTGGACATGCTCACGTGCAAACTTTGTGAGATTAAAATGCTAACTGTGCTGTTTGAAAGGGCGAGGGCTAGGCCCTCCATCTTGCCCTAGGGTAAGGGCTGGGCCTTCCATCTTGCCCCAGGGTAAGGGCTACGTCCTCCATCTTACCTTGGCCATGTGCTTGGCAAGAAGCTTCTTCCCGGAAGTCTGCTAGCCACACCCAGGAACAAGACACCGACTTGCGCCTGGCCAATCGGCAGAGCACAGTCCTTTCTCCTCCCCTTACTCCAACCCCCCCTATAAAACCCGTCTCTGCGCGGGGTTCTGGCTCTCTCTCAGCCACTTGGCTTGCCGTTGTGTCGGTGAGTGTGGTGGACGGGGAGCTCAAGCTAGCTTGAAATATAAAGGACTCTTTGCTTTTGCATCGGACTGGCTGGCTCCCTGTTGGTTTCTTGGGGATCCTGAAATCTGGGCATAACACTGTATTCTTTTCTTTTTATTTATTTATTGATTAATTTATTTGAGAGAGAGAGAAACATTGCTTTGATGTTCCACTTTTAAAACAAATTTTACTGGAGAACCAAGATGGCGGCGTAGGGAGCGGACCTGTGTGTGCTGCTCTCTCACAGCATCACTGAAACTATCAACTATGAAGTAAACAACCGCCACTCAGAACCATGGGGAAGTTGGCCCAGTGGGAGATCTACAACTGGAGGAAAAGAAAGAAGCACAGTGAGACTGAGTGGGGAGCTACGGAGGCACCAAAACCAGAGGTACGCAGTCACACGCCACGCGGGCTGCAAATGGATTCTCGGGTTTTTACGAACCCTCGAATCCTCTGGGCTTGCTCGGGGCGGGTCTCTGAGCCCCCAGATCCCACAGGGAGAGGCGGGCCACGGGCCTTGCAGTGGTCGGAGAGCGAGGGAAGCTTCTGACACGCGGCTGCTCGCCGGGCACTGAGGG
>NW_005871067.1:8060853-8100078 GCF_000147115.1 Myotis lucifugus | reverse complement strand
CTGAAGACGGGGACGGGGCGGTGTGGTAGCAAGCTGCCTCGTGTGGGTGAGAGCATTCTCAGCGAGGTCGACATCACACTCGTGGCGGTCAGCTCCTGCCCAGTCTGGTAGACTCACGTCATCGTAGATGTATGACTACCCGGTTCAGGCGACAACGGTCAGATACGGTAGTAACGCCCCGGTAGAAGTTGAAACGGGACCCGTGAGGTCGTGCCCGTCCCCGTTCAGTTCGACACGCCCCCGTGAGGGATGAAACGGCCCCGGTGAGGTTGAAACGGCCCCCGTGAGGTAGGGACGGCCTTGGTGAGGCTTAGACGGCCCTGGTGAGGTTGAGACTACTCCAGTGAGGTTGGGACAAATAAAGGGGACCAGTATGGACTGATGAACAGGGGTAGATACAGAAGCAGAGCAACATTGAACAGAAGGTTAAACTACAGTGGGAAGCCTGGGGAGGGTTGGGGGGGGGATTAAGAGACCAACTGAAGGACTTATATGCATGCATATAAGATTAACCAATGGACACAAGACACGGGGCGGGGGGGCGGGGGGTAGGGGTCGGGGGAATGTCAAGGGGGGGAAAAGGAGACATATGTAATACTATTTGTAATACTTTAAGAAATAAAAATTATTAAAAAAAAAAAAGAAATATTAAAAAAAAAATAAATAAATAAAACAAATTTTACTTCAGAGAAGAAGTGAGAGGGAGAGAGAGATAGAAAGGTCAATTATGAGAAAGAATTATTGATCAGCTGCCTTCTGCACACACACACCTCCCCACCACCACCACCACCACTGGGGATTGAGCCCATAACCTGGGCATGTGCCCTTGACCGGGAATCGAACCCAGGGCCCTTCAGTCCATAGGCCTATCCACTGAACAAAACCGTCTAGGGTTGATGTTGGACTTATTTATGCATTCATTTGTTGCTTCTTGTATGTGCCCTGACCAGAGACCAAACTCCCAACCTTGGTGTATCAGGACAATGCTTTAACCAACTGAGCTACCCAGCCAGGGCCACAACTGTGCTGTTTTCACAGCGTGCTGTATCACAATTCAGATGTTTTGTACTATCGTTTCCTTCTTCACCACACCCCAAATTGGGGATTCCTGTTGTTGAATTGGTGCCAATGACTATTGGTTGACAACACCAATCATCATGGAAGTAAATATATTTATTGAAGTGAACCTGCTTTTGCTCAAAATTTCTAGATTGTCTCCTTTGTCACTTCCTTCAGAGCCAATTTAAGCTTGTGGATGAAAGGGGCCATTTGCTAACCTGACTAGTTCAGGGAAGGCCTGCATGGCGGTTGTACACACTCAAAGACCTAAAATAACCACAAAAGATGGTCTGAAAACTAAATATTTAACTACAAACAGGTTATGGTGGGTAGTCATGTCCTAGGCCACTATTTTCCCTGACAAAGATCAATTTAGATCTTTACTGAGCCCATTGTCTTTTTGCCTCTAAGATAACATACCTGTGAAATGTCTGGGTAACTTGTAACTTCCTTTTTTTCTGGACCCCTCAAGGCACAACAAATGGCACCAGGACATTCCCGCATTATTATTGTTATCAAGTTAATTGTCAACTGTTAATTATGTTAAACTATCCTGTACCCATCTGTGTAAAAGAAGCACATGTCCGTCATTTCACTTTTTATCCTATCCCAGAGGTTTCCCACTTTGCTTTCTCCCACCTCCCTAATCTATCACCAATGAATCTCATGTAACCCACTTACGTATTTTCCTTTTGATGGTAAATTTATAAAAGCAAGGTATGAACTCCCCATTCTCTGGAGCATTATCTTAATTCGTTGAGGTTCTGATTCCCAGCACGTGTCGACAGTTTGGCTCAAATAAACTCACAAAATTCTTTACGGGTATGAATGTTTTTTACATTAACAAGCTGCACATAAAACCCAGAAATATCATTTAAAGTTAGGTTTGGGGATAAAGGTGGACTCTCTTGAAGTGGAAATTGGTATGCTCCATTCTTTCTTTTTATAATTATGAAACTAATCTCTCTCTCCCTTCCCCGCTCTTTTGCGCTGGCTACCAGATACTTTAAAGACATTTATTTTATTTTATTTTTTGTTTCTTTTTTTATTAATCCTCACCTGAGGATATTTTTCCATTGATTTTTGGAGAGAGTGGAAGGGAGGAAGGGAGGACGGGAGGAAGGGAAGAAGAGAGGGGGAGAGGGAGGAGAGGGAGAAAGAGAAAGAGAAAGAAACATTGATGTGGAAGAGACACATGGATTGGTTGCCTCCCATATGCACCCCAACTGGGCCAGGGATTGAACCTGCAACCCAGGTACATGCCCTTGAGTGGGAATCAAACATGTGACCCTTCGGTGTGTGGGCTGATGCTCTAACCACTGAGCCACTGGACAGGGCTCAGAGACATTTATTTATTTTAAAATGTTATTTGCTATTTATACATTAACCATTTGAATATGTAACTGATAAAGAAATCAACTTGAAATATAGATAACACTGCCTGAATTTAACAATTCCATTATGTAATTTTTTAAAAAATTTGTTTTTATTGATTTCACAGAAAGGAAAGGAGAGGGAGAGAGAGATAGAAACATCAACGATGAGAGAAAATTGATTGGCTGTCTCTTACACAGCCCACATTGGGGATAAAGCCTGCAACCCAGTATGTGCCCTGACCAAGGTTCATGGGTCAATGCTCAACCACTGAGCATCACCAGCTGGGCTGTGATTTTTATTATAATAGTTTTTAGTCATTATAAAATTAGTGCCCCAGTCAGTCATTTAAGAAAAATTGGAGCCCTAGTCAATTTGGATCAGTGGTTAGAGCATCGGCCTGTGGACTGAGGGTCCCGGGTTTGATTCCAGTCAAAGGCATATACCTTGGTTGCAGGCTCAATCCCCAGCCCCATTAGGGACCCAGGAGGGAGGCAATCAAATGGTGTGTCCCTTTCACATCAATGTTTCTCTTTCTCTGTCTCTCCTCCTCCTTTCCACTCTCATTAAAAATTCAATGGAAGGAGAAACCAAGATGGCGGCATAGGTAAACACTTGAAATTGCTACCTCGCACAACCACTTCAAAACTACAACTAAAAGACAAAATGGACATCATCCAGAACCACAGGAAGGCTGGATGAGTGGAAATTCTACAACTAGAAGAAAAGAGAAAAGCACACTGAGACTCAGAGGAGGTGCGGAAGTAAAGTGCAGAGGTAAGGAGGCACACGGAAAGGGCTGGCAACTGAGGACGAGGTTGTCTTTTTCAATTGGAAGGGAGACACAAGCTCCCGACAGCTCTGAACTCCAGTTCCGGGCGAGTCTCTGGGGACCCAGACTCATACAGGGAGAAACTGGACTGTCTGGCATGGGGGGAACTCAGGGCGGCTTTCTCTCAGAGGTGCTTGCAGCAATTACTGCAGGACACTGAGACCCGGGGCCTCTTAGGGCAGGGCTGAGGATCAGCCATAGCTGTTTGTTCCGCCCTGTTGATTCCCTGAGACCCCGCCCCACCCAAGCTGTGCGCAGAGGCTTTTGCATATGAATGGCCTGGCTCTTTGCAATCTAAAATTACCAAACAAACTGCAGCTGGGTCAGAGAGACCCAGAACATCCAAAAGAAGGCCCAAGGCCCCACAGCAGCTTGCATTGCTTCACAGCGGGGCCTCATCTGGGCACCTCCAAACCCCAAACAAGGAAGAGGAATCTGCAGATCTCTCCATAGCTCCTGCTGGGTAGCCTCAGACAGAGGCTAAATTAGCACCTCCTTAGAGATCCAAGAGCCAGTGTACCCAGTGGTCAGAGTGGGACCATCCAGATTACAACTCCTCAGATCCATAAGGGACACACTCAGGGGGCGAACTCAATGAGCACCAAAGCCCCACTGAAGCAAGTCTTGCCCCAGAAGGCTGTCTCCAGCACAGGAGTTCGCCCACTGTAGATACAGCTAATTCTCACAGCCAATTGGCCTGGAGGTCAATTCCTCCCAGTTATACCAACAACAATCAAGGCTTAACTACAACAAGACTGTGCACAAAGCCCACAAAGGGGTGCACCAAGAGTGTCCACCTCAGGTAATTGGGGAGGCTGAGCCACTGGGCCCTATAGGACACCTAGCACACAAAGCCACTCTATCAACACAGGGAAGCAGCCAAAATGTGGAGACAAAGAAACAGGTCACAAATGAAGAAATGGAGGAAAGCAAACTACTGGGTATAGAGTACAAAACCACACTTCTAAGGTTTTTCAAGAATTTTCTAGAAACTGCCAATAAATTTAGTGAGACCCTCAAGGATATGAAAAAGGACCAACTATAAATTAAGCATACACTGACTGAAATAAAGAATAATATACAGAGATCCAACAGCAGACTAGAGGATCGCAAGAATCAAGTCAAAGATTTGAAATACGAAGAAGCAAAAAACACCCAACTGGAAAAGCAAAAAGAAAAAAGAATCCAAAAATATGAAGATAGTGTAAGGAGCCCCTGGGACAACTTCAAGCGTACCAACATCCGAATTATGGAGGTGCCAGAAGAAGAGAGAGAGCAAGATATTGAAAACCTATTTGAAGAAAAAATGACAGAAAACTTCCCCTACCTGGTGAAAGAAATAGACTTACAAGTCCAGGAAGCGCAGAGAACGCTAAACAAGACGAATCCAAAGAAGACCACACCAAGACACATCATAATTAAAATGCCAAGAACAAAAGACAAAGAGAGAATCTTAAAAGCAGCAAGAGAAAGACAGTTAGTTACCCACATGGGAATACCCATACGACTGTCAGCTGATTTCTCAACAGAAACTATGCAGGCCTGAAGGGAGTGGCAAGAAATATGATGAATAGCAAGAACCTACAACCAAGATTACTTTACCCAGCAAAGCTATCATTCAGAATTGAAGGTCAGACAAGAGCTTCACAGATAAGAAAAAGCTAAAAGAGTTCATCACCACCAAACCAGTATTATGTGAAATGCTGAAAGGTATTTTTTAAGAAGAAGAGGAAGAAGAAGAAAAAGGTAAAGATAAAAAATATGAACAACAAAGTGATAACAAATACATATCTATCAACAAGTGAATCTAAAAATCAAGTGAATAAAAAATCTGATGAACAGAATAAACTGGTGAATATAATAGAATCAGGGGCATAGAAAGGGAGTGGACTGACAATTCTCAGGGGGAACGGGGTTTAGGGGGTGCGGGAAGAGACTGGACAAAAATCGTACACCTATGGATGAGGACAGTGGGGGGGGGCGGGTAAGGGCAGAGGGTGGAGGGGAGCTATCTATGGGGGTGGGGGGAGAGGAACAACTGTAATAATCTGAACAATAAAGATTTAATTTAAAAAAATAAAAATAAATAAAATATATTAAAAAAAATTTCAATGGAGCCCTGGCTCAGTGGAGATAGAGCATCAGCCTGCCTAGTGAAGGTTCGATTCTGGTCAAGGGCACCTGCCTGGGTTGTGAGCTTGATCCCCAGTAGGGGGTGTGCAGGAGGCTCCCGATAGATGATTCTCTCTCATCATTGATGTTTCTACCTCTCTCCTCCTTTCCCTTCCTCTCTGAAAGCAATAAAAAAGATATTTTAAGCCCTAACTGGTTTGGGTCAGTGGATAGAGCATCAGCCGGCAGACTGAAGGGTCCCAGGTTCTATTCCAGTCAAGGGCATGTACCTTAGTTGTGGGCACATCTCCAGTAAGGGGTGTGCAGGAGGCAGCTGATCGATGTTTCTCTCTCATCGATGTTTCTAACTCTCTATCCCTCTCCCTTCCTCTCTGTAAAAAATCAATAAAATATATATATTTAAATACACACACACACACACACACACACACATATATATATTTTAAAAAATCAATGGGAAAAATATCCTTGAGTGAAGATTAACCAAAAAAAGAAAAATTGTAGGTAAACACAATACTTGGAACCTCCCACAACCATATCAAAATTATAACTTAACTACAGAACAACCATTATTGAGAACCACCTGAAATCTAACTGAACAGAATTCCTATAAATAAGGATATAAAGAAGAAGCCATCTTGAGCCTGGTAGGATTGTCAGAGACATGGAACAGGCTGGTCCCACACCCACATGTAATGGTTAAAAATTGGGAGGAATATCTCGGCAGTGGAGGTTCCCCCTGAGGAGTGATTGGTCCCAGCCCCATACCTTACCCCCTAGACCAGAGGTCCTCAAACTATGGCCCACGGGCCACATGCAAATACAAATATTGTATTTGTTCCCGTTTTGTTGTTTTTACTTCAAAATAAGATATGTGCAGTGTGCATAGGAATTTGTTCATAGTTTTTTTTTAAACTATAGTCCGGCCCTCCTACAGTCTGAGGGACAGTGAACTGGCCTCCTGTTTAAAAAGTTTGAGGACCCCTGCCCTAGACCAGGGTTCCAGTGCTGGGAAGAGAAGTCCCCATAACTTCGGACTGTGAAAACCAGTGGGGATTGTGGATGAGTGAAACAAAGGGCTGCTGGAGTCCCAGGTGTTCCTCTTAAAGAGTCCACACATGAACTTACTTGAAATCACTCACTCTGACCTCCAGTGCTGGGGCAGCAGCTTGAAAGGTGCCAGGGACATACAGGGAAGAATTAAATTGCTTAGCATCAGAATGAGAGCTGGAGGGGCAGCTTTCTCCAAGGTGTGCTAGCAGAGGTTGTTCCCTTCCTAAGCCCTCCCCTATCCCTGGAGTTAGCAGGTAGACACCAATCTGACCAATATGTCTTTATCAACCTGGCTAACACACTTTGCCCCACCCTGAGACTTCCACCCACCCAGCTTACAGGCCTATCCAACCTGTTTCCAGTGGTTTTTCCATACAAACAGCCTGTCGGCTCAAGCTGCCAACTTTCCTAAAACCTCTCAATCAACTGGCATCTGGCTCCTGCATACAGTGTTCTTCTTGCTAAGTGGCCCCAAGCCTGGCACAAGTAGCAGGCATCTGCAGATCGCTTTGTAGCTCATGCTTGGTGGCCCCAGGCAGGCCACAAGTGACAGCTGACCTTGGCCTGCGCCTCCCAGGAAGCCCCAATGCCAGCACACCTGGTAAATGGCTTCAGACCATGCCAAAGCATCACCCACCACCTCCATGAGTGACACACTCAGAGGTGGACTTAGCAGGTACCTGAGCCCCTCTTTTTTTTTTTAAGTATATTTTATTGATTTTTTACAGAGAGGAAGGGAGAGGGATAGAGAGTTAGAAACATCGATGAGAGAGAAACATCGATCAGTTGCCTCCTGCACACCCCCTATTGGAGATGTGCCTGCAACCAAGGTACATGCCCTTGACTGGAATCAAACCTGGGACCCTTCAGTCCACAGGCCAACACTCTATCCACTGAGCCAAACTGGTCAGGGCTACCTGAGTCCCTCTTAAGGGAGTTATGCTCCTTGGGGTCAGCAAATGCTTCATGGTGGTCATGGCCAGTCCTTGCAGCCAATCAGCCTGGATAAATCCCTCCCATTGAGGTGCCAAAAGCAATCAAGGCTTAACTACAATAGGAGGGTGCACACAGCCCACATGGGGGCATACTTTGAGTACCCAACTTGGGTAACTGGGAAGGCTGTGCCATTGGGCCCTACAGGAAACCTACTATATAAGGCGATTCTACCAAATCTGGGAGATATAGCAGCTCTATCTAATACATGGGACCAAACACAGGGAGGCAGATAAAATAAGAAGATAAAGAAACTTATCCCAAATGAAAGAACAGGACAAAACTCCAGAAAAAGAATTAAACAAAAAGGAGGCAAATAATCTATTAGATGCAGAGTTTAAACTGTTGGTTAAAAGGATGCACAATGAATTTAGGGGAAGAATAGAGGACCTGAGTGAGAACTTCAACAAAGAGATAGGAACAACTTTAAGTGTACCAACATCCCCATCATGAGTATTAATCCTAAGAAATCTAAAACAGTAAATCAAAATTCCCTCTTCCCAACTGGCAATGGCAGAAGCAGACACAGCCTGTTGGCCTTAGGTACGTGTGTGGGTGTGAGTGTGTCACTGCTGGTGAGCTGGAGTGATGTGGCAGGGAGGGAAGCTGGGAATGTAACCTTTTCAAAACAAAATTAAATATTTTGAGACTAAATAAATAAATAATAAAATAAAACACTAAATTGAAAAGACATGTGCATTCATATGTTCATTGCAGCATTATTTACAACTAGTGGCCCGGTGCACGAAATTAGTGCTTGGAGGGGGGGTTCCCTCAGCCCAGCCTGCACCCTCTCCAATCGGGGACCCCTTGGGGCATGTCCGACTGCCAGTTAAACTGGCAGTTGGACATCCTTCTCGAAATCTGGGACCGCTGGCTCCTAACCACTCACCTGCCTGCCTGCCTGCCTGATCATCCCTAACTGCCTCTGCCTGCCTGATCACCCCTAACCTCTCTGCCTGCCTGCCTGATTGCCCCTAACTGCCCTCCCCTGCCAGCCTGATCTCACCCCCTACTGCTCTCCCCTGCCGGTCTAATCGCCCCTAACTGCCTCTGCCTGCCTGATCACCCCTAACTGCTCTTTCCTGCCAGCCTGATCTCACCAACTGCCCTCCCCTGCCAGCCGTTTTGGTTCCAATTGGTTGGGTTCTATGCCAGTCAGTGTCAAAATCTCCGCCTCCTAGGCAGCCATTGGATCCTCACAGTTCACCCAGATTTGTTTCTGATTGGTTGGTTTCTATGCCAGTCAGTGTCTGCGGGCCTATCTCTGGGCCTGATCAGAGAGGCAGGGCTGATCAGCAGCGCCCCCCTCCACGCCCCCCACTGTGGAGGCCTGGAGAGAAACAGAGGCTTGGCTGCTGGCGAAGCCTAGAGAAAAAGAGAGAGGCAACAGCTAATCAACAGCTGCCACAGAGGCTGCGGGTCAGACCCTGCCTCTCTCTGCGGGCCTTATCTGCAGTCCCCTTGGTAGTCAGTGCTGGGTCGCCACGGCAACCCAGCACTGACTGCTGGACTGACTTGGGGTGTTTAGTGGAGCCTCCGGTCAGTCATTACGGACCCTGAGTTTTTATATATTAGGATAGCCAAGATATGGAAGCAACTTAAGTGTCCATCAATAGATGAGTGGATAAAGAAGTGGGGCATATATACAATGGAATATGATGCAGCCATAAAAAGAAATGAAATTTTGCCATCTGTAGCAGCATGGATGGGCCTAACTAGAGGGTATTGTAATGATTGCAATAAGTCAGACAGAAAATGACAAATGTCAGATGATTTAACTTATATGTGGAAACTAAAAACAAAACAAACAAGCAGGACAGAAAAAGAATCATAGATATATAAAACATTTTGAAGGTTGCCAGATGGGGGAGGGTGGGTTGATGGGACGGGTGAAAAAAGTGAAGGAATTTAGAAGTACAAATTAGTACAGCATAAGGAATATAGTCAATAATATTGTAATAACTATATATGGTGTCAGATGGGTACCAGATTTATTGGGGTGATCACTGCATAACTTACATAAATGCCTAATCACAGGGTTGTACACATGAAACTAATATAATATTGCATGTCAACTGTAATTTAAAAAGAAAAATTGTGTTAGAAACGCTGGTCAACAGTTTCACAGGAATGAGACAAACACTCAAAAGTGGATTGGCAAGGCAGATTTACTTCTTCAGAAGGGTTCAGTTGCAGGCTGAAAATCATGGGCAAGGCACCCCAAACGGGAAGTCTCCCCGGGAAGAGGAAGGGGCGGGTGAGGCGGAGCCTAAGATGGCGACCCCCTGAGAATCTGAAGGTCAAATCAAAATGGCGGAACCCACGACAGCGGGGGAACTCCTTTCTTTGACAGAAAAGATCGCTGGTTCACTCTCACAATTGGAAAATACAAAAAAAGTAGAAATTAGAAAATCATTGTGATTTCTATTATTTTAATGTAACTATGTGATGATTTTTGGTTATATGTCCTTTCAGTCTTTTTTTTTTTTTTAAGTTCAGTTTCTATTCTTATGTTCAGGTAGAGCAACTTCCTTGGTCTTATTTGCTTCCTCACCCTTTCTAGAAACTCACGTTCCTGTTTCTGTTTCTGTTTCTTGGCGCCACAAGTGATTCTGGCTTAGGTCATCCTGGGGGCACCTGAGCACGGGGCCTGGTGAGGGGCTTTCATTCCATCTTGGCGTCCGGAGGAGTAGGCATCCCTGAGCTTCTGAAAGCAGTTCCACGCGAGAAACACTGCGAAGTATCCCCGCGTCGCCGGAGTAAGTGGCCAACCTTCCCAGAGGGCTCCCTGGACAAGCACCGCCTCCTCTGAATATCGGCTGATACCGCCAGGCCTGTCAGGGCTCCAGGCGCCCCAGCTTCGGGACCCGCGCGGCGCAGGCGGCGGGGCCGGGTGCGCGATGCACCGGCGTGCGGGAGGCGGGGCCGGCCGGGGGGCGGAGGGACGCAGCGGGGCGCAGCGGCCGCCCGCCGCAGAGAGAGGAAGTCCTCCTCTTCGGGTTCCCGCGCCCGCCAGCTGCCTCTCTTGGCCTCCCTCGGCTGGTGGGGGTGATTAGCCGCCAGGGCCCGTCTCTCGGCTCCTGTGCCCTCCTAGGGATCTGCGAGGAGCTCCGGGCTCACGGGACTCCTGCTTGGGGACGAGGTGTGCGCCGCCAGCCCAGCCCTCCAGGTGTGGCCCCCGACCGCCAGCGCCCTGGGGTGGGAACGGAAGACGAGGGGCCCCGGGCGCACCACGGTCCTTCCGCACCGGCGTCGGGGCGGCCCTTTCTCGTCTGCCCCCACTCGGTCCCGTGGCCCAGACGTCGCCGGGAGGCTTCCGGCTCGCAGCCGCCCGGTGCGCACGGAGCCGAGGGGGGAGAGTGGGGACCGCGCGGCTCCATGGTTCACTCCCTTTGCCGAGAGGCCCTGGCCTTCTGCGGGTTGGAAGAGGTTTTGTCCTTTCCGCCCCACGTGAACCTCGGGTTTGGCAGTCATCTGTGGGGCCTCAGCCCGCACAATGCAGGGGGAGCAGAGTGGAGATCGGGTGAGGACTTCCCGACCCCCCCCCCCCCCCCCCCCCCGTGTGGGTTAGACTGGAGGCCGCGGGGGTCCACCCCAGAGAAAAAAAAGGCAACAAGAATGGATGGGTCGGCCCCAGATCCCAACCCAAATAGAGACGCAGACCTTGGACTCTGGTCGATAGCACTTTCCCCAACACCTGCCTCAGTGAGGCCAGGGTGAAATTATGTGCAAATACTGGCTGGTGGTAGAAAACAGTTTGAGTGACTCAGGAGCCTGGGAGAGCTCTGAAATCCTCAGTAACCAAGAGGCTGCGGTGGCAGGGGTTTATTTATTCATTCACCCACCAGCGGTAATGTGCACTCAGTGCTGGGCTAGTGGTAGGACAGAGAGGGACCAGCTTGAGGAGCACAGTTAAGACCTCTGTAGAGTTGGCTTTGGGTTTGGGCCTGGGCCTTCTGGGATTGGATTAGCCTTCATCTGATGGGCCTGGAAGGGGTTGAGGAGTAGGATGGGGACCCCGCATAGAGTGCCCCCACTTTTTCAGGCAACTGCCTCATTCCACCACCAGGCTTGCCTGCCCATCCTGCCTGACTTTCCTGCCAAGCCATATCTGCTAACTCAAGCCTCACTCAGTGGCATCTCAGCTGGCCTTTTTCTAGAAAGGAGCTGCAGAAGGAGTGGTTTTTCCACATTCCATCTCCACCCATCTGAAGCTTATGGCAGGCTCTGACTTGGGGAGGTAACTCCTGGGCCTGAGGCTATGCTATCTTGGGGCCTGGGACTCCACTGGGAGTAACTGTTCTGGAAGAGAGGTCTCAGAGCTAGGCGGGAAGAGGGAGGGGAGTCCTGTGGTTTTAAAGATGAGGTGGACAGACCTCTAGTGTGGCATCATTTGGGAAAGGACATCTGCTACCCAGAGTGTGAGCTGTTTTGTCCCTCCTGGGGTGGGAGGAACGCAAGGAGAGGTGTAGGGCAGCACCACAGGAGGGGCACTTAAAGGCAACATCTCACAGGCTCCCTTGAGCACTCTGGATGCCTGTGCTGTGCTGGGCACAGGTTCATGAGGGACAGGGTGCTGTCTCATGGGAATGGAGACACAGACTGGTGGCTAATATATTGTTGGGATGCAGGCCTTGGGGGTGTTGGTGTAAAGAACTGTGGGAACATGGGGTGAGTTGTTGTTAGTTTTGTGTTTTTTTTTTCAATTACAGTTTAATGTCAGTATTATTTTGTATTAGCTTCAGGTATCCAGCATAATGGTTAGACAATCACATACTTAACAGAGTGTTCCCCTTATATTTCCATCTGGTACCATACATAGTTATTACAATACTAGAGGCCCAGTGCACAACATTTGTGCACGGGTAGGGTCCCTGGCAGCTGCCAGCTGGGGCCTTCCTTCGTTCCGCACTGCCCCCTGGTGGTCAGTGCTCATCATAGCGAGCAATCGAACTCCCGGTCGATCGAACTCCTGAGGGGACACTTTGCATAGTAGGCTTTTATATATGTAGATTTATTGACTACTAGAGGCCCGATGCACGAAATTCATGCAAGAGTAGGCCTTCCTTCCCCCAGCTGCCGGCACCAGCTTCCCTCTGGCACCCGGGACCCTTCATCCAGAAGGTCATCCAGGAGGACATCTGATCTAATTAGCATATTATGCTTTTATTATTATAGATATTTCCTATGCTGTACTTTACATCTGAATGGTTACCAATCTGTACTTCTCAATCACTTCACTTTTTTTTCACTCAGTCTCCCAACTCCCCTCCCAGGTTGCTGTTAGTTTCATTTGAGGAGGTTAGGCTATCTGAGATGGACTCTGAAGGATGAATAGTAGCTTGCCAGCTGCAGAAGAAGGAAAAGTGCACTCAGGGCAGTGCAAAGAATTCTGTGGGAGAGTTGTCTAGATGGAAAAGGGGTGTCTCCAGATGGGAAAGGGCATTGCATACCCTGCTCCGAGGCCTTGCCCAGGGCAGCACACAGCCTTAGCCAGCCTGGGAGACTAATTGGAGGATCTGGAAGTTCCACTTATTTGTTAATGAGAATGGCTTGTTCAGGAGCCCCAGGCACCTGGACTCAGGAAGGATGAGGGCATACAGGGGAAGAAGGATATTTGATGATGGAGACTTCCAGGGCAGGAGTCTTGAAGGTAGTGAATGATGTTATCTTTTTGTTTAGTGCATGGTAGAGGGATTGGGGACTGGGACGAGAAGCTGTAACTGTCAGTGTTCATGGCCAAGTAGCCATCCTAATCAAGGACTATGTGTGTCCTGGTGGTGGTACTCAGGATTCTGGCTCTGGACTTTCAGCTCATGAGAACCCTCACTCTAGATTTGTGGCCTTGGGAAGCGCTTCCTGTGATTGCACCTCAGGTGCCCATTTGCCAGGCTGGGGCTGTGGAGGGCAGCACAGGCCTGGAATGCCCCCTGAGGCCAGCTGCCCACCCCATTGGGCCTCCCACACACAGGATCTGATTAGAAGCTCCTTGGTTGCCACACCTGATTGGCCACCTCTAGAGGCTACTACATGTATTCTTGCCCAAAGCCACTGACAGGTCTGAAAAGGACAGCTAATTGAGAATGGTGACCATGACATACAGAGCTCACTGTAAGTCAGATGCACTCACAGAGAATTTTATGTGCATTAATTAGCTCATTTGGAAATCACGGTAATCAGAAACTAGGTTATCCCTGTTCTTTAGATGGGAAAACTGAGGCATGGAGAGGTTAAGTAACTTGCCCTGGGTCACAACTGATGGAGTCAGACTCTGGAG
Organism: Myotis lucifugus; assembly: GCF_000147115.1. Classification (NCBI taxonomy): domain Eukaryota; kingdom Metazoa; phylum Chordata; class Mammalia; order Chiroptera; family Vespertilionidae; genus Myotis; species Myotis lucifugus. Next base: position 8,086,354 of record NW_005871067.1, on the reverse strand, counting down.
TTCTAGCTCCAACCATTACTCTGCTCTGCCTGGATTCCCAGCTTCTCACTGCTCCATTCCCCAAATAGGGCCCATCCACCTTTGCATCTCATACCTGTTAGACATTGAGGGTGAGGGACTGAGAGAAGGATCATGATCTTTCTGTGATTCTCCTCCCTTGAAGGTAGCCCAGGTGACAAGACAATAATGATGTGCATGGGAGAGGGTGATGCTTTACAGGGCACTGTTTTGGACCCTCTCCATGGGATGTCTCCTCAAGAACCATCCCTCAGGCCCCGCAGCCCCCTACTCCTGACTCAGTCCTTCCCTCTCTTCTTCCTGCCTGCATCGGTCAAAATGGGGAAGATAGGAATGTAAAGGCAAACATGATCATCTGGATGAAACACAAAACAACTACTTTAGGAAGTTCTCCAGCCTTGCAAATCAAATTCTAGGTTGTTGTGGGGCTTTTTTGGTATTTGTGTCAAGGGTCCTAGAAGCTACCAACTTAGAAAACAAGGAAGTGGTTTGTTTTAAGTTACCCCCTCCCCTCAGTATTCCTATCAGTTTCTGGATGGTGGAACTGGTGCTGGAGGTGGAGTTTCAAAGGGGAAAAGAGTACCTTTGAAGTCATAAACCAGATTTAAAAGACCACTTACCTCAGGCCCATAGAGTAGGCAGTCTGCTCTGGTGGAAGAATGTGAATGCCCAGGAGAGGGCTGCATGGAAGTGGAGCTGCCACCATGCCAAGAGAGGCCTGTCTACTGGGGCTAGGATGCCAGGGTCCCATGGAGCTTTTTGCAAAGCTTCATGCCAGGACTTCTGCCTGGTCTCGATGGGAACCCCCAGCTGGCAGTTAGTAAGCTCCTGCCATAAGGGGAACCAAGATGGCAATGTAGGTAACACTGGTACTCACTGCCTCCCACAACCACATCAAAGTTATAACTAAAATACAGAACAACCATCATTCAGATCTGCCTGTAATCTGGCTGAATGGAAGTCCTACAACTAGAGAAGTAAAAAAAGAAAGTACATTGAGACTGGTAGGAGGGGCAGAGGCTCGGAATGGCTGATCCAACACCCATGTATGGTGTTTTTTAATTTTTTAATTTTTATTTTTATTGGGAGGGATATCTCTGCTGTGGAGGCCTCCCATGAGGAGCAAGGGGTCCCATTCCCACACCAGATCCCCAGCCCAGGGTTCCAGAGCTAGGAAGAGAAGCCCCGTAACTTCAGGTTGTAAAAACCAACTGGGATTGTGACTGAGTGACAAGGAGGCTGCTGGAGACCCAGGCAGTTCCTCTTAAAGGGCCGGTGCACAAACTTACTTGGAATTGCTCCCTCTGGGCTCTAGTACTGTGGCAGCAGCATTGGGGGAAATCCAGAGACATACAGGGAGGAACTAGATTGTCTGGCATTGGGGCAGGAACTCCAGTTGGGTGGCTTTCTCCCAGACCAGAGGGCTCACAAGAGTCATTGTTCCTGTGCTGGGACCTCCCCCATCCCAGAGATGACTGGCAGCCATATCTGAGTTTAGTTTCACCCACTTGATTCCCTGAGACTCAGTCTGTTCCAATTTGCAGCCCTACCCAAGCTGTTTGCAGGAGCTTTTCTGTATGAATGGCCTGTCCTTGCTCAGGCTTCAGATTTTGCTAAAATCTCTTAAACAAGCATCAGCTGGCATCAGCATGCCCCATACTTACTAATAAGATGCCCAAGAACCGGCACTAGCAGCAGCCTGCCTGCTTCATAGCTTGGCCTCCCCTGGTTACTTCCAAGCCCAATGCAAGTGCAGCCATCTGCAGATGGCTCTGTAGCTCCTAATGGCCCCAGGCAATGGCTAACTTTGCACTTCCCTGGAGGCCCCAGAGTCAGTACACCTGGTGGACAGCTTCAGACCATAGCAGATTACAACTCTACAAATCCACAAGCAACACATTCAAGGGGCAGACTCAATGAGCATCAAAGCCCCACTGAAGCAAGTCCTGCTCCATAGGGTATCTCCTGCATAGCAGCTCTTCTACTATAATCACAGCTGGTCCTCACAGCCAACTGGCCTGGAGGTCAACTCCTCCAAGTGATGCCAACAGAAATCGAGGCTCAGCTTATAAGACTGTGCTACACAGCCCACACAGGGGCACACCTAGAGTGCCCAGCTGAGGTGATGGGGGAGGCTGAGCTACTGGGCCCCACAGAATACCTACTATACAAGGCCACTCTACCAATTCCAGGAGACATAGCAGCTCTACCTAATACATAGAAATAAACACAGGGAAGCAGCCAAAATGTAAAGACAAACATGTCACAAATGAAAGAACAGAAGAAACTCTGGAAAAAGAAGTAAATAAAATGGAAGCAAACTACTAGATACAGAGTTCAAAACAACATTTATAAGGTTACTCAAGGATTTTAATGAGAACTGCAAAGGACTTTGGTGAGACTTTCAAGGATTTTAGTGAGAATATCAAAGACATGAAAAAGGACCAGTCAGAAATTAAGCATGCACTAACTGAAATAAAGAATAATTTACAGGGATTCAACAGTAGAGGAGAGGATTTCGAGGATCAAGTCAACGATTTGGAATATGAGGAAGCATAAAACACCCAATCAGATGAGCCAAAAGAAAAAAGAATCAAAAAATAATGAAGCTAGTGTAAGGAGCCTCTGGGACAACTTCAAGTGTACCAACATTCTCATTATGGGGGTGCCAGAAGGAACAGAGAGAGCAAGATATGGAAAACCTATTTGAAGAAGTAATGACAGAAAACTTTCCCCTACCTGGTGAAAGAAATAGACTTATAAGTCCAGGAAGCGCAGAGAGTCCCAAACAAGAGGAACCCAAAGAGACCCACATCAAGACACATCATAATTAAAACGCCAAGGGTTAAAGACAAAGAGAGAATCTTTAAAGCAGCAAGAGAAAAGCAGTTAGTTACCTACAAGGAAGCACCCATACGACTGTCAGCTGATTTCTCAACAGAAACTTTGTAGGCCAGAAGGGAGTGGCAAGAAATATTCAAAGTGATGAATAGCAAGACCTACAACCAAGATTACTCTACCTGGCAAAGCTGTCATTTAGAATTGAAGGTCAGATAAAAAGCTTCACAGACCAGAAAAATCTAAAGGAGTTCATCACCACCAGACCAGTATAACATGAAATGTTGAAGGGTATTTTTTTCATTGTCAGCCAGTTTGTGCTTTATTGACTCGAAGATGCTCAGGCCTTGACTGTGTACTTCTGCAGGGGGTATAGTTGCTCCTTCTGCTGCTGCTTCTTGGTCTTCAGATTCTCTTCATGCTTGTTGAGATGGAGGCGCATGGCACATGTTTTCTTGGGCCGTAGATCCAGGGGCTTGTACTTCTTGCCCTTATAGAATTTCCTGAGGCTTTCTTTCTGAGTCTGGTTAATGACGGTAAGAACACGGGTGATAGACTTGCCAACAACTCAGATCTTCCAAAGCTTGAAAGTTGTGCTGCCTGTCACTTTGGCTACACACAGCTGGGATAGCTCCACCTTCAGATCATCCAGGTGTTTTAGCAGCTCCTCCTTCTTGCCAAGAGGGTCCCGAGCCTTAATTTTGGTCATGGCTGAATAAGCCGCCACCGCCGCCTGCTCGGAGAGAAAGCTTGAAGGGTATTTTTTAAGAAGAGAAGGAAGAAGTAGGAGGAGGAGGAGGATAAATATGAACAGTAAAATGACAATAAATGCTTATCTATCACAATTGAGTCTAAAAATAAAAAATAAACAAACAATCTAATGAACAAAATAAACTGATGAATAAAATAGAACCAGAGGCATGGAAACATGGAACAGACTGACGAACCTCAGAGGGAAAAGGGGGGTTTGGGGGGTCGGGAAGAGATTAACCAAATACCTTATATGCATATATGCATAACCTATGGACACAGAAGTGCTGAAGGCCTGGGGCAGGGTGGGAATGGGGTGGAAAGGGCCAATGCGGGGGGGAAAAAGGGAGACATCTGTAATCTGAACAATAAAGATTTTTTTAAAAAAAGCTCCTGCCCTGCTGATGGCTGTACTGACCAGTGGACAGATCAATGTTCACCTTATATGCTCATACTTAACAAACCCCCTTTCTTCAGAGAAAGGGAAGTGAGTGCAGCTCGGGGAGGGGGGGGTCCATGGTTGGAATTCCAAATGCAGTTGTGTCTATGTAGGGAGTCCAATTTACTGAATATTCCCTTGCTTGTCCTATGTAGACCCTTGGCCCTGAACTTTATCTGATGCCAACGATAATGTATTTCTGTCACTGGGCATCTGCATCTGTACTTGATTTAATTTGCATAACCATGTGTCTCATTTTAATTCTCATGCTAATTCTGTGAAGTTCTGCAGATGTGAAACATCCATGGTGGGGGTGTTTCTCATATATATGCTCATGTTTGAACAAGTGTTCAGGGGGCTGCAGCCCTGTGTCCAGGACTGGCCATGTCCGAAGAGTACTGCTTGGAATACCTCCCTCCCTTAACCTCCCCCTTCCCCCTCTTGCCCCCACAAATGAAGGGAGAGACTTTTGAATGGCCATTATATGTTGGGCACTTTCTCTGTTATCTTGTTTGATACCATGAGGCATGTGGTGCCCTTTTTTACAGATGGAGAAAGTGAGGTCATGTGGCAGGTGCAGAGCCAGCTGTGAACCCTCCACCTGTCCACCTTCAGAGGATCCCTCTAGCAGCGGTTCTCAACCTGTGGGTCGCGACCCCTTTGGCGGTCGAACGACTCTTTCACAGGGGTCGCCTAAGACCATCCTGCATATCAGATATTTACATTACGATTCATAACAGTAGCAACATTACAGTTATGAAGTAGCAACAAAAATAATTTTATGGTTGGGTCACAATATGCGGAACTGTATTTAAAGAGCCAGAAGGTTGAGAACCACTGCTCTATGAGCTGAGAGTACACGGGCCTTTTAACATACTGCTTTGCCCTGCCCTGGATTCTTAAGGAGTTGAGCTTTTTTTTTTTCTTTTTCTTTTTCTGGAGTTTAGATCTGTTTCTCTAGGTAGAGCCAGCTGAAATCAGAGCTGGGAGAACTGGAGTCTAGTTAGGAGTTAGGGCAGCAGGAGAACATGACAGCGTAGGGACTCAGTGCCAGGGAGGGGTATAGGAGGTGGGAGTAGAATGGAGGCTGAGGCATGAAGGCATCTGGGAAGCAGCGCCCTTGTGTCCTTCCAGGGAAGTGAGTGCAGGAGAGGGACCTGGAGCTGAGTAATTCTGGTTCTGTGACAATAAAACCAGGCCCAAGGCCTCAGCATATGTGTGCCTCTGTTTTGGAGCAGGCCAGCTTGGCAAATGATCACACCTACCAGAAGCCCCTCCAGCATCAGCGAGTTCATTCTTAATAAGGGACTAGCCATCTGGGAAGGCAGATATGTGTCAGAAGGGGCTGGGAAAGGCTCCTGGCACCAGCAGGGAATCTCTTTGGAACCAGGAACGAGGAGGCTGCCTGTAGAGTTCAGTTGGGAACCTGAGCTTTGGTTGCTGGCTTCTGGTGGGGGATGTCACTGCTTTGGGGACTGCTCCATTTCTGGGCCCAGGTGCTTCTGTATCTGTGGTAGTAGGAGGTTGGGGGTGGGGAGGGGTAGAGGGACCACAGCCAGGCTCAGCACCGCCAGGAGACCTGGAATGAAGGCAGGCTCTGCTCTGATTGAGGAGATTAGACTGTCCTTGACTGGAACCTCTCTGGGAATTTCCTCACCTTGCCCTAAAGAGGGTTGCTGTGAGCTGGTGAGCAGGCCCAGGCTGGTGGGCTCCTGGGACTGGGTGACAGCACAGCCTTCAGGAATATTCCTGTCTTTAGTCCACAGCCTTGCAGATTTCTCCATTCTTTTGTTACACCCCGAGTTCCAGACAGCAAAGCAAGACTGGCTTCCTAGGCATCCACCACTTCTTAAAAAGCCTTGTTTTCTTTCTGGGGAATCTCTTAGAAACCTTGGCGATATCTAACCGCCCAAACTCTTATCTGGCTGACCAGGGAGCTGGATCCAGGGCCTTTGTTGGTCACAGCATCTCATTGGGGTGATGCTGACCAGTGTGTGAAGTGATTGCATTGATTGTCTTTTTACACTCCAACGGAATACACCGTACTCCCTTTTGTAAATGAGGAAACCATTTCCTGCTAGGACTTGGGAGATGGGAGGAATTTGTTACCCATGAAAGGTCCTTCTGTCCATGCTTGGTGGCCCACCTGCCAGCTCTGGCCCAGAAGGGTGGTATGAAAGCAGTCCCAGGGTAGCCAGGTTCTGACTTGGCCTTAGTAATGCCCTTTTTTCTCCCTGACTACGCTCTAAGAGGAGGATAGTGGTGCAGTGTTGACAGGGGAGGCAGTGAGACTGTCAAAGACCAACCTAGACTTTTTGCAATAGCCCCTGGGACACCTGTCTCCTTCCCTCTAGCCCATCTTGCCCGACACATTGTGCACAGTTCTTGTAGAAGCCCAGGGCTTGAGCATGTGAGGGGAAGCAGGAGAATCTAGATCAGTGGTTCTCAACCTTCTGGCCCTTTAAATACAGTTCCTCATGTTGTGACCCAACCATAAAATTATTTTCGTTGCTACTTCATAACTGTAATGTTGCTACTGTTATGAATCGTAATGTAAATATCTGATATGCAGGATGGTCTTAGGCGATCCCTGTGAAAGGGTCGTTAGACCACCAAAGGGGTCGCGACCCACAGGTTGAGAACCGCTGATCTAGATCATGGAGGCCTTTAGACCCCAGGATGATGGACTCTGAGGACATGTCTGGAGCAGCAGAGCTGTGTGAGGGGATGGCCTGAGTTATCTGGTAAAGAGACCCATGTGCTTTTATACCACCTTCTTTGAGGCTGCCCTTTTCTTTTTTATTGAGATATTTCCCATATCATAAAATTCACCCATTTAAAGTGGTTATTAATATATTCAGAGTTGTGCAACCATTACCACATTCTAATTTTAGAACATTTCAACACTCCCAAAAGAAACTCTAAATACATTATCAGGTACTCCCAGTCCCCCTCTCCCTGTAGCCCTAGGGCAGTGATGGCGAACCTATGACACATGTGTCAGAGGTGACACGCGAACTCATTTTTTTGGTTGATTTTTCTTTGTTAAATGGCATTTAAATATATAAAATCAATATCAAAAATATAAGTCTTTGTTTTACTATGGTTGCGAATATCAAAAAATTTCTATATGTGACACGGCACCAGAGTTAAGTTAGGGTTTTTCAAAATGCTGACACGCTGAGCTCAAAAGGTTCGCCATCACTGCCCTAGGGCCTAGACAGCCATAATCTACTTTCTGTCTGTGGATTTGCCTGTTGTGGGAAGTTCGTATAAATGGAATCATATGTGGCCTTTTGTGACAGGCTTTTTCATTTAGTATGTTTTCATCTATGTTGTAGCATATGGCCAAGTAAATTTCATTGTAGGGATGGATATACCACATTTTGTTTATTGATTCATTAGTTGAACATCTGGGTTAATTCTACTTTTTAAAAAAATATATATATTTTTGCCCAGCCGGCATGGCTCAGTGGTTGAGCGTCGATCTATGAACCAGGAGGTCACGGTTTGATTCCCGGTCAGGGCATATGCCTGGGTTGTGGTTTCGATCCCCAATAAATAAATAAATAGATCTATTTTTATTGATTTCAGAGAGGAAGGGAGAGGGAGAGAGTAATAGAAACATCAATGATGAGGGAGAATCATTGATTGGCTGCCTCCTGTATGCCCCACACTGGGGCTCAACCACTGAGTCACAACAGCTGGGCAGTTTGTACTTCTTAATCCCTTCCCCTTTTTCACCCAGCCCCCAACACCCCCTCTCATCTGGCAACAATCAGTTTGTTCTCTGTATCTATGAGTTTGTTTCTGTTTTGTTCATTTATATTATTCTTTAGATTCCCCATGTAAGTGAAACCATATGGTATTTGTCTTTCTCTGACTTATTTCACTTAGAATAATGCCCTCTAAGTTCATCAATGCTGTTGCAAATGGTAAGATATCATTTTTGTTTATGGCCAAGAAATATTTCATTGAATAAATATACACATCTTTAGCCATTCATCTTTCTTTGAAGCATTTAATCCATTTACATTTAAAATAATGATTGATAGGAAACAATTAATAAAATGGCAATAACTACATACCTATTTATTTTTGTAGTTCTTCTCTGTTCCTTTCCTATTCTCCTACTCTCTTCTCTTGTATACTGATGACTTCCTGTAGTGTTGTGTTTGGATTCCTCACTCTTTTTTTTTTTTTATCTCTTGCAGATTTTTGTTTTGTGATTATCATGAGGTTCAGATATACTAAGCTATGTTTATAGCAGTCTATTTTAAGTTGATAGTCGCTTGAGTTCAGGCACATTCTAAAATCACTACCATTTTTACCCAGCCCTTCCACGTTTGTTTTTGTCATTATTTTTTAATTGTTTTGTGTGCATTCCTTTATTTACTGTTATAGTTACACATGCTCTTCCCACTTTTGCTTTTTAACCTTTGTACTAGCTTTTGTGTTTGTTGATCCACTTTACTATGTTTGCCTTTGTTAGTGAGTTTTTCTTTGTGATATTTTCTTATTCACATTTTTAATTTTTTACTTCTTAAAGAAGTCCCTTTAACATTTCTTGTAATACTTTTTTGGTGGTGATGAAATCCTTCAGCTTTTTCTTGTCTGGGAAATTCTTTATTTGTCCTTTGATTCTAAATGATAGCTTTGCTAGGTAGAGTAGTCTTGGTTATGTTCCTTGCTTTCCATCACTTTGAATATTTTGTGCCAATCTCTTCTGGCCTGCAAAGTTCTGTTGAGAAATCAACTGACAGTCTTATGGGAGCTCCCTTGTTAGGTAACTGCTTTTCTCTTGGAATCTTTAAGATTCTCTCTTTTCTTTTATCCTTTGGTATTTTAATTATGATGTGTGTTGGTGTGGACCTCATTGGGTTCATCTTGTACAGGACTCTGTGCTTCCTGGACTTGGGTGTCTATTTCCGTCACAGGCTAGGGAAGTTTCTAGTCACTGTTTCTTCAAATAGGTTCTCAATATCTTGTTCTCTCTTTTCTCTTTCTGGTATCCCTGTGATTCAAATGTTATGCTTGATGTTGTCCCAGAGATCCTGTAAACTGTCCTCATTTAAAAAAATTTTTTTTCTTTTTGCTGTTCTGATTGGGTGTTTTTGCTACCTTGTCCTCCACATCACTAATTTGATCCTCTGAGTCATCTAATCTGTTTAGTCTAACCAGTGGTTGGCAAGCTGCGGGCTCGCGAGCCACATGTGGCTCTTTGGCCCCTTGAGTGTGGCTGTTCCACAAAATACCACGTGCGGGCGCGCATGTACAGTGTGATTGAAACTTCGTGGCCCATGCCCAGAAGCTGGTATTTTGTGGAAGAGCCACACTCAAGGGGCCAAAGAGCCGCATGTGGATCGTGAGCCGCAGTTTGCCGACCACTGGTCTAACCCATCAAATGTGTTTTTCATTTTAGCTATTGTAGTCTTCATTTCTTGTTCTTTTTTGTTTTTTATCTCTTTGTTGAAGTTTTTACTGAGATGATCTATTCTTCCCCTAAGTTCATTGAACAGCCTTATAACCAGTGTTTCCAACTCTGCATCTGGTAGATTGCTTGCCTCCATTTCTTTTAGTTCTTTTTCTGGAGTTTTGTCCTATTTTTTCATTTGGGAAATGTTTCTTTGTCTTCTCATTTTGGCTATCTCCCTGTGTGGTTTTTTTGTTGTTGTTTGTCTGTTTTTTTTTTTTTTAATGTATTAGGTTGATCTGCTGTGTTTCCTGGTCTTGGCAGGGTGACCTTGGATAGTAAGTATCCTGTGAGACCCAATGGCACAGTCTTCCTGTTCACTTGAGCCAGTTGCTCCAGGTGTGTCCCCTGTGTAGGTTGTGTGTGCCCTTTTGTTGTAGTTGAGCCTTGATTGCTGTTGTGACATCAGTGGGAGGACTGACCCTCAGTTTGACTGGCTGTAAATACTGACCATGACTACATTGGACAAGCTGTTGTGCAGGGCTTGATTCCATAGAGTGGGATTCACTTTAGCAGAGTTCAGGTCCCAGCAAGTTCATCTTTAGGGTGTGTCATTTGTGGCACTAATAGGGTGTGGTCTGAAGCTGGCCATCAGGTGTGTTGGTTCTGGGGCCTCTTGGGAGGTGCTCAGTGCAGGCCAAGGTCAGCAGCTGCCTGTATACAGCCCTGGACCACTTGATAGAAGCTACACAGTGATCTGTAGTTGGTAGCTGTCTATGCTGGGTTGGGAGGTACCTGGGAGTGGTTATACTGTGAACCGAGGATGGCCACCATTAGTGCCAGGTTTGGGGCTACTTAGCAAAAGGTACTGGGCATGCTGAAGCAATTTGCTGCTTTTTTGGGGTTTGTGGACCTTTGATAGATTTTAGGAAAGACCTCAGTGTAGGCCTAAGCTGGCCAATTATGTGGACTAGCTTCTGAGAGTAATTTAGCTGGGCTGTGAATTGGGTCAGGCTGTGACTCAGAATCACTTAGATTGGGTTAGAGAGGTGTTAGCCAGGTTGATAGAAACTCAGATTTGGGGCACCTGCAGGCTGTGTGTAAGTAGGTCTCAACAAAGGAATAGTCAGTTACCATGAAACCAGATAATTCAGTTCCTCGCTGAATGTCTCTGGTGCTTTTCGAGGTGCTGTCCCTTTGCTGAAGCTTAGGGCAAGTGTGTGTGAGTGAGTGAGTCTGTGGTTGAGCCCTGTAAGAGTACACCTGAGTCTTTAGAACCTTCCATCTCACTTGGATTGGAGTCCCTGCTGATTTTCACATCTAGCTGTTTCTTGGAGTCCTCTTCCTAGCACTGGTGTTCAGGCTGGGGAACCTGGTGTGGGATGGGGACCCATTGTTCCTCAAGGGGGACCTTTGCAGCCGAGATATTTCTCCCCTAGTTCTTAATTACCACACGTGGACCAGCCCCACCTACTACTGTCGATGTGGCTTCTTCTATATATCCTTAGTGTTAGGAGTTCCGTTCAGCTAATCTTCTGGTTCTTAATGGTGGTTGTTCTATAACTTAGTTATAATTTTGATAGTCATGGGAGGAGGCGAGCACAGTGTTCACCTACTCTGCAATCTTGACCGGAAGTCCACATGTGATCTTCTAAATCTATTTTACTGGATATTTTCATAAGAAATCTCCAGACTGAACTTTAAAAGGCTTTTTGAGGCCACAAAAGTGAAGCCAGTGACTTGCCATACCTATAGATTTGAGTGAGTTTCTCTCTTCTCTAGGTCCCCAAATATCCTGAGGGTCCTGCACCTTCTAGGACCCAACCTTCTTTACTCACCTGGTAAGACTTCTGGGAACCTTGGAACCAAGGTATCAGGATGTTTTTCCAAGGTTTTTATTGGCTTCCATACGTCAATCTTAATTCCTTAAAACTGCCTGGTCATGTCTGAGACTCTGCATGTTTTTTTCAAACATGACATTCTAGTCAAAGCTTTGATAATATTACCAGTTTTCAATTGTGTCATTGGAAGGATAAAAGACTTTTATTGAACATGCAAATAACCATATTGCCATGTAAATAAGAATACTCGCTGAGAGTTTCTGAATTTTGGTGGGATCAAGTAGGGAGAAAAAGAAAAATGTTTCAATTCTGCTTTAAAAGGTGTAACTTACCAAATTGCTTTAAATCAGCAAATTTCAATCCGTGTGCTACAGAATTTTTAAAACTTGCAATACCTGACTATTTTAATCAGGGGTACTGACATCCTTTCCCTTGTATTGTCAAATAAAATAATGACAACAGCCAACATAACAATAGCTGTCTGGTGTGAATGAATCAAAATTATACATAGTTTATGTTTGTTTGATTGTTTTGTCAGATTGCCAAAAAATATGTATTTTTGGTATGCCACAGAATTTTAATAATTAAATTAGTTTATGTGTGCCATGAGATGAAAAAGGTTGAAAATTGCTGCTCTAAATCAGAGGTAGCATAAGAGAAAAAACCGCAAAAACTTTCTTATTCCAGGAAAACAAAAAAATTAAGGAACTATCAATGTCTTAGACAAAAAAAAAACCAACACATAAAAATTGTCATCATTCTCATTAGTTCATTCAGTCCTGTGTAATTAAAACTTGTTCTGCTTGAATCCAGTTTTTCCATTAGTTCTGTCAACCTTGCCTGACAATTGAGTGTGATGGGATCAATGATAATTCCAAGGAGTTTGTAAAGCTTTCCATCAAGATTCTTATGAATTGCTCAGTGAAGTGGGTGCATTGATCACTGGAGGTTGTGGAAGGTATACCCCAAGTGGGAATACATTTTCTAATAGTTTCCTTGGCCACTGTGAGGGCATCAGCCTTTGGCAGCTGAAGTCTTCAATACATTCAGAAAACTACACACAATAAGAACATATTGATAACACATACTAAGTGGCAGTTGAATGACTATTCTCTAACTTACAGTCATTTTTTACCCATCTTAATTTCTCTGGTTGTGGAGCAGACTGTTGCCAGTTACAAGGGTCTGCAACGAGGGGTCAGTTTTAAAAAAGTATAATAGACTTCACCCATAGGAACCATAATCAGATTTTGTTGCTGTTGCCTTTGCATGAAAGCTTCAGCATTTCAATACAGAAGGTTAGCTTTTACTATTAAAAAGATTCAGTTTTCTTAAATAACCAAATACCTGATTAAGACAACATAAAATACCAAAATTTATTTGGGTAAAACACAGAATCTTTCTGTCTGGGCAGGCAGTTTTTTTTTTACAGTATCTTCTCTGAAGCAGACCAGTAGTCCAGGAAAACTGTCCTTTTAGCAGCTGAAAGAATATTAAGTTTTAGCACGCAATTGATATTAAAATTAAAAAAAAAAATCCTAACAAATTTTGTGAAAGGCCATGGCCAGCGTGGCTTTCCGGTTCAAAGGCTTGGAGGAAGAGCTGACGCACAATTTGACATGCAAGACATAGGAATATTAATTTTTAGAATTACGGGAGGAAATCAGAGGAAAACTCAACTAGAGAAGTTAAGTTCCTGCTGAGTCTCTGTTCCCAGCTGCTTTTATTTACTAGAATACACAATTGCCTTTTAGGAATGCAAACAGACATATCAATGGTAATGCTTAGTAAACAGTAAGATTGTCAGGTTTTGGGGGAGTTTGCTTTAGGCCATTGAGTCAGCAGTAGGTAATAAAATGTAAATATTCACCCTGTGAATATCAAAAGGAGTCCAGGCCAGCCTTCTGTCAGACTCCTCACATTTATATTAATTACTGCTGATCTTGGTTTCAAGCGGTTCCCCCCACCCTCTTTAAATTCTTAATAGATGTTGATATGCCGCTTGCAGAGTTTCAATTCTTTTAAGATTTTTATTCCACATCTGCAGACTAAAATTAAACAAATAAGAACAAGAATGAGACAGGTAATAGTGGTTATGCTAAAAGGCAAAAGTAAAGGAGCAAATTCTTTCTTTAAATTGCTGCCAGGCATCTAAGGTAAGTTTGCCTGGGATAATTATACAATATGCTGCTGTAATTCCGAAATATCAAAGGTGGTGTTATTTCTACTTTAAGCACTAAGAAGGTGATTTTTCATTGAAGTTATTAAACGATATCATTTTACTGGTGCAATTGCAGCAGCTGATTTTCATTGATTATTACTATATGCAGACCCATAGGGGCTTCAATCCACAAAAGAAAAAACTTTGCTGCTAGTGGGTGCCATTCATAAGATTTTTTACATAATAGCTTAGTGTGGGGAGGTCTTAGTAATGTTAAATTCTCTTGGCCTCACCCAAAAGTAAGCAGGGATAGTAATTAATTAGGTTTTCGCTTCCCCTTCCTTTGGTGTGATGCTAGCCAGCTTTAATTCTACACACAAAGGAGCCGTAGTTTGATTCTTGTGTCATATAAAAAAGGGAAGCCGGGTGGGGACACCCGGGTAATTATACTTACTATACTAGAGGCCTGTTGCACGAAAAGATTCGTGCAATAGGCCTTCCCTTATATTCCCATATATTTACTATACTAGAGGCCTGTTGCACGAAAAGATTCGTGCAATAGGCCTTCCCTTCCCCTGGCTGCCAGCACCGGTTTCCCTCCGGCACCCGGGACCCCGGCCTTCGCTTCGGCCGAAGCCGCCTTCAAGCCTTCGCTGCCCCGCCCGGCCGCCCCGGGTCGGGACACCCGCTGCCCCAGTCGCAGATAGCAGGCCCGGATGGCGGCAGGGCAGGCGGGATGGCGCTGTCCCGCCTTGCCTGCAGTATGCAAGTTAGCCACCATCTTTGTTGGAGGTTAATTTGCATATCGTGCTGATTAGCCAATGGGAGGCATAGCAAGGTACTGTCAATTACCATGTTTGTCTATTATTAGATAGGACTAGGTGGGGGATCAGTCCACGTAAGGGATTTTACCCAGGAAGGACATCCGCATTAGCCCTTGGTAAAATTACCACACAGCTGGTTACTGCCAGCGTGGCAAGAAAGACATTTTCAGGCGTTCTTGGGGTTTTGGTCTCTTCACAAATTCGTTGAGCTTCCTGGATCATCTTCTTTTTTTTTTTTTAAATATATTTTATTGATTTTTTACAGAGAGGAAGGGAGAGGGATAGAGAGTTAGAAACATCAATGAGAGAGAAACATCGATCAGCTGCCTCCTGCACACCCCCCACCAGGGATGCGCCCGAAACCAAGGTACATGCCCTTGACTGGAATCGAACCTGGGACCTTTCAGTCTGCAGGCCGACGCTCTATCCACTGAGCCAAACCAGCCAGGGCTGGATCGTCTTCTTTATCACTCCCCAAGTAATCTCTGGGCTGTTCATTGTATGCCATGTTCTTCCACTCCTTATCTTCAGTGTGTAGCCTGGGGCTGCTGTTTGTGGCTGGGGTAGCCGATTGTCTACAGCTGCATGGTGTGGCTCCAGGCGCAAGGTCCTCATTAATCTGGCTAGTTCCTCTCTCAGATCCATGTTGCAATTTAATATTTCTAGCAGGAATCCACACAGGTATGGAGAAATTTTCTGGAAATTTACAAGCATACCCTCGGCCGTATGTTAATAATGGATCGGGTCCCTTCCATAAACCAGATTCAGGGTCTTTCCATTTAACTAGACCATTTTCCTTTGTTTTATTTTGACACCAGTGTAACTCCATGGGTGTCTTGCCATCAGCATCACAAGTGAAAAAATTCAAAGTAATTAAGGCTTGGTGCAGCCTTCCCACAGGTGATTTCTCCATCATAATCCCCCCTTTTTGTTTTTCAAGTTGGGATTTTAGCCATTGATGCTGTCGTTCAATTATACTGAGCGGTTTCCTGGGGCTGTCTTCTTCCTGCGTCCTGCACGGTGAAGGAGACTTGAACCGGTTCATGCAATCTAGGAGGCGCTTTCGGGATTGAAGAAATAATGAAAGACAAACATAAAATAGATTAAAAGCTTGGGCTGGGTGTGGTGCCTGCCCTCTGGAGGGACAGAGCACACAGAGAGAGAGCCAGCTCCGAAAGCTGCTTTATTATATACTTGAGTTACAGGAAGTTACATCACATCTGGGTGGGCCTTTGACATCATGAGATCCATCCCCTTAACACTGGGCGGGAGAGTTCAACTGGGTGGCGTCCAATCTTTTGACTGGTCCCACCCTCAGGGAGTGGCTCTGCCGGCCCCCTGAGTCCAGCTGATGTAAATTAAGCCAAAGTGTATTCTAACGGCCCTTAGCATTCAATAATGGCCTGTCCTTGGGAATTATATGGTATTCCTGTAATGTGCTGAACTTTCCACTTTTTACAAAATTGCTGGAAATGACAGCTTGTGTAAGCAGGCCCATTATCAGTTTTAAAAATGTTTGGAATTCCCATGACAGCAAAAGCAGCTAGGCAATGATTAATAACCTGTTTTGTCGTTTCCCCTGTAGATGCAGTAGCCCAAAGGAAAAGGTGTCTACAGAGACATGCAATGCCCCAAGGCGTACAAAGGAAATATAATGTGTCACATCCATTTGCCAGATATGGTCCCTTAGCAAACTTCTAGGGTTGACTCCCGTGTTAGGCCCTTGAGGTAGATGTAATATGCAAACGGGACATTCTCTAAGAATCTGTTTTGCCTGCTGTCGAGAGATTGGGAATTGTCTAGACAACATTTTGGCAGGCTGATGTAAAAGCTGATAAGATTCTGAGGCCTGTTTTAATAAAGCAACCAATTGATCAGCATGTGCGTTTCCTTTTGCCAAAGGGCCAGGTAATAAACTGTGAGCCCTTATGTGAGTAATATAGAAAGGATATTGTCTTTGTTGCACAATCTGCTGGACTTGTTTAAATAGTAAAAATAAACTTTGGTCACTGAGCCATTTTAAACAAGCAGTTTCAATTCTATTTAATAAACCTGCAGTGTAAAAAGAATCCGAGATAATATTAAGAGGTTCTTGCAATTCTTGTAATGCAGCCTTAATAGCTTCTAACTCAATTCTTTGTACAGAAGTATGACTAGTTTGGATGACTCGGTCTAAATTCATTGTATGATAAGCAGCTTTGCCATTAGATGATCCATCAGTAAAAACAGTTAATGCTTCAGGAATAGGTTCCTGCCTAGTATTTTTTGGTATAATAATAGGAGTATAATATACAAATTGTAATAATTTGTCTTTTAGTAGGTGACAACTAAGTTCCCCTGAATATCCACTCAGTCCAATTTGCCAATTTAAATCAGTCTGAAATAACATTTCTAATTGCTTCCTAGTAAGGGGAAGGTAAATACATTGGGGTTCTTGTCCTCTAAGCTGTCTGCAGCGTTTTCTAAGCTAAAATATTAATTGAGCCATAGGCTCTATATATGTAACTGCAGTTTTAGAGAATTGATGTCCTAGGTGGACCCATTCAATAATAGCAAGAGAGTTTTTATTTTGGAAGATGACTCCAGTGGGACTATTTGCAGTAGGATTAATCTGTCCCAATAAAGGCAATTCAGGCAGTATTCGTGCCACTTGGGCTAAGGAGATTGCCTGCTCAATTCTTTGTAACTCCTTTCTAGCTTCATTTGTCAATACTCAGGGTAAGGAAAGATTAGAGTCACCTCTAAGTATATTAAATAAATTTGTCATTTCTCCTGTAGAGATTTTTAGATAAGGTCTTAACCAATTAATGTCCCCTAATAATTTTTGAAAGTCATTTAAGGTTTTAAGGCAGTCTTTCCTTATTTCTACTTTCTGAGGTTTAATATATTGGTTTTCAATTATGGTACCTAGATATTTAAAAGGCATTTCTTTCTGTACTTTTTCTGGAGCAATTTTTAAGCCCCATTTAGGAAGTTCCTTTTCTAATTGAGAAAACATTGCTAAAGTCTGTTCTTCCCGTGGACTCGCTAGGAGCAAGTCATCCATGTAATGGACAATATAACACTGGGAATATTTGTCCCTTAAAGGCTGAATAGCTTGAGCTACCTATTTTTGACATAAAGTAGGGCTATTGGCCATTCCTTGAGGCAAAACTTTCCATTGATACCTTTTCATGGGCTCTATATTATTAATAGATGGCACTGAAAAGGCAAATCTTTGTTTATCTTGCGGTGCGAAGGGAATGGTGAAGAGACATTCCTTAAGATCTACTACTGTAAGACACCAATCTAGAGGGATTTGTGAAGGCACTGGGAGTCCAGGCTGTAAAGCTCCCATGGTATGCATAGTGGCATTAATGGCTCTAAGATCATGTAACAATCGCCATTTTCCTTCCGCCTTCTTAGGTATTGTAAATATAGGAGTATTCCAAAGACTATTGGAAGGTTCTAGATGACCAGCCTCTACTCGTTCCTGTATTAATTCATGAATATGATTTAATTTCTCCTTGGTTAATGGCCACTGATCCACCCATATAGGCCTATCATCTTTCCATTGTATAGGCTCAGCATGGGGGTGAGGAGATTGAGCAGTGACCACTCCTAAAAAGGCTGATATTCTAATTCTTGTTTTCCTGTGTTTTCTTTGGTCTGAATGGGTTCTTTAATCTCCTGATTATGTTTTCCTAAACCTTGATCAGCTTGATATCCTATCTGAGTTATTAACTGTTGTCTTTTGCCAGTAATAATACAAGCTTGCAAACCTTCTAAAACAGTGGTTCTCAACCTTCTGGTCATTTAAATACAGTTTCTCATGTTGTGACCCAACCATAAAATTATTTTTGTTGCTACTTCATAACTGTAATGTTGCTACTGTTATGAATCATAATGTAAATATCTGATATGCAGGATGGTCTTAGGCGACCCCTGTGAAAGGGTTGTTCGACCGCCAAAGGGGTCGCGACCCACAGGTTGAGAACCGCTGTTCTAAAATGTCTCGGCCCATAAGTTGACTGCAATTCCAGAGACTATATAAGGCTGAAACCATTCTTCCTCATCTTTCCACCTTAACACTGCAGCACTGCGTTGTGTGTTATCAGGATTTCCAACACCCGTGATAGAGCCCATAGCTTCTACCATGGACCAACTTGGGCCAGAGTTCTTGACTGATGAAACTAATATCTGCTCCAGTGTCTACTAGACCTTTAAACATTTTCCCTTTATTCTTAGATTAATCATAGGACAGGTCTTGCTAATTTCCCATATCCAATATATATCTGAGATTCCAAATCCTTGTGTCCCTCTCTTCCTATTTATAACTTCACCTTGCTGAATATAAGGTAAAAGCAGGAGTTGAGAAATTCTTTGTCCTGGAATAATTTGCATAATATGTTTGCATTCTAAAATTACTTTGATTTCTCCCTTATATTCTGAATCTATGACTCCAGGAAAAACAGTTAGTCCTTTTAGAGTATTTTCACTCTTTCCTAGGACTAAACCTGACATTCCTGGTGGCACAGGTCCCCAAATTCCTGTGGGAACAACTTGTCTAGCCATATCGGGGATCAGGGTGATTGTTATTGTGCTATTAAGATCAAAGCCAGCATTTCTTTCTGCAGTGACTTGAAGGAGGGAATCTACTGTGGTCCTGGCAGGGTGGAACTTCCCCTTATTTAATAACGGGGCTCGGGGGAGCCCCTCCGGCCGTTTCCCTGCGGCTGACCATTTCCTATGTCTTGATTTAATGGCTGGCCATTTCTATGAAATTTAGATCTACATTGATTGGCCCAATGACTCCCCTTCTTACATCTGGGACATAGATCTGCATTACCTGAGTTGGGAGGTGGAATGTTTATGCCTTCTCCCTGAGCATCACCTTTTGGTTGCTTACATTCCTTTTTAAAATGTCCTTGTTGTCCACAATTGAAACATAATTTGTTTCTTGTTGTAATTGCGGCAGCTAGTAAGCTTGTCTGAAAAATGCCTGACCCTACATTTTGACATGCTCGAATCATTTCTGTAATGGTACTATTTTTTCTTAGAGGCATTAGACATTTCTTACAATCAGCATTGGCATTTTCATAAGCTAATTGCTGAGTCAAAATATCTCCTGCTGTCTCATGTTGAATCTGCCTTCTCACTGCTCAAGTGAGGGGAGCTACAAAATCAGGGAATGACTCAGTGGGCCTCTGCATGCACTTACTAAAGGCTCCTTCAGGTTCCCCTTTTGCTGGTAAAGTCCACCAGGCTTTTCGTCCACAAAGTCTAATTTGCTCATACGCCTGCTGGACGTATTGGAGCTGATTTTGAACGTCACTAAATTGTCCCTGTCCTGCAAGCATCTCAAAAGTTATGGGAACATTCTGTCTGAGATTTGAAGAAGCTTGCTTTTGACATTTCTCTAAAAATTCTCCTTTCCATAACAAATAATCTCCTCCATCCAGAGTGGCACATCCTAGAGCAGTGATGGCGAACCTTTTGAGCTCAGCGTGTCAAAATTTTGAAAAACTCTAACTTAACTCTGGTGCCGTCACATATAGAAATATTCATAAATTTTTTTTGATATTTGCAACCATAGTAAAAAAAAGATTTATATTTTTTTGTTTGTTTTTTCTTTTTGGGGGGCTCATCCGGGATGGATTTATATTTTTGATATTTATTTTATATATTTAAATGCCATTTAACAAAAAATCAACCAAAAATATGTATAAAATGAACAAAAACAGAAAAACAATGTACATTTAGGAAAAAAATAATAAAAACAATGATAATCAAATGGTACGAAAACTAGAAATTAGTGACTTTTTTGGTGCTGAAGTTTGTCTGCTAATTATTTGATTGCAGGTTCATACTTGTTTGGGGTTCTCTGGGCTTCCTGGACTTGTAAGTTTATTTCTTTCACCAGGTAGGGGAAGTTTTCTGTCATTATGTCTTCAAATAGGTTTTCAACATCTTGCTCTCTCTCTTTTTCTGGCACCCCCATAATTTGGATGTTGGTACGCTTGAAGTTGTCCCAGAGGCTCCTAACACTATCTTCATATTTTTGGATTATTTTTTCTTTTTGCTTTTCTGGTTGGGTGTTTTTTGCGTCTTCATATTTCAAATCTTTGACTTGATTCTTAGGATCCTCTAGTCTGCTGTTGAATGTCTGTATATTATTCTTTATTTCAGTCAGTGTATGCTTCATTTCTAATTGGTCCTTTTCCATATCCTTGAAGGTCTCACTACATTTCTCGGAGGTTTCTAGAAGATTCTTGAGTAACCTTATAACCGTGGTTTTGAACTCTATATCCAGTATTTTGCTTTCATCCATTTCTTTCATTTGTGACTTGTTTCTTTGTCTCCCTGTGTTTGTTTCTATGTACTGGGTAGCTGCTAAGTCTCCTTGAGTTGATAGAGTGGCCTTGTGTGGTAGGTGTCCTATAGGGCCCAGTGGCTCAGCCTCCCCAATCACCTGAGGTGGATGCTCTTGGTGCATCCCTTTGTGGGCTTTGTGCACAGTTTTGTTGTAGTTAAGCCTTGATTGCTGTTGGTATCACTGGGAGGAATTGATCTCCAGGCCAATTGGCTGTGATGACCAGCTGTGTCTACACTGGAAGATCTGTTGCGCAGGAGACACCCTTATGGGGTAGGACTTGCTTCAGTGGGACTTTGGTGCTCACTGAGTCTGCCCCTTGAGTGTGTCTCTTATAGATGTGAAGAGTTGTCATCTGGTATGGTCTCACACTGACCACTGGGTACACTGGTCTTGGATCTCCAAGGAGGTGCAAGGTCAGCCACTGTCTGGGGCCGCCCTGCAGGAGCTACAGAGACATCTGCAGATTCCTCCTCTTTGTATGGGGTTTGGAAGTGCCCAGGCGAGGCCCAGCTGTGAAAGAAGGCAGGCTGCTGCTGCCGGCCTTGGGCCTTCTTTTGGAAGCTCTGGGGCTCTATGACCCAGCTCCAGTTTGACAGGTTTTAGGTGGAGAAAGGACGGGCCATTTATATGCAAAAGCTGAAGTGCACAGCTTGAGTGGGGTTGTACATTGGTTGGGGCAGGGTCTCTGGGAATCACCAGGGCGGAGCAAACAGCAATGGCTGTGTCAGCCCTGCACCAGAGAGGTCCCTGGGTCTCTGCATCCTGCGCCACTGTGCAGGAACAATGATCGCTGCGAGCATCTTTGAGAGAAAGCCGCCCTCGCGTTCCTGTCCCGATGCCAGACAGTTTCTCCCCATATGTGTCTGGGTCCTCCAGAGTCTCGCCTGGAACTGGAGTTCAGAGCAAGCAGGAGCTTGTATCTCCCTCCCGATTAAAAGAGCAGCACATCCAGGTGCCAGCACTTTCTGCACCTCTGCACCTCTTACCAGTCTCAATGCGCTTTCTTCACCTCTCTAGTTGTGGAACTTCCACTCAGCCTGCTTTCCCATGGTTCTGGGTGGTAGTTTTTCTGCCTTTTAGTTGTAATTTTGATGTGGTTATGACAGACACCAAGTATAGGTGTTTACCTATGCCGCCATCTTGGTTCTTCCGAAAATGTATTTTTTAAAATAAAAACTTGTTTTCAGCCCTGGCTCTTTTGACTTAGTGGATAGAGTGTCAGCCCGAGGACCGAAGGGTTCTAGCCGGCATGTGCAGGAGGCAAACGATTGATGTGTCTCTCTCACATTGATGTTTCTCTCTCTCTGTCTCTCTCCTTCACTCCCGCTCTCTCTAAAAATCAATGGAAAAATATCCTTGGGTGAGGAAGGAAGGGAAGGGAAGAGAGGAGAAGGGAGGGGAGGGGAGGGGGGGAGGGGAAGGGAGGGAAGGGAAGGGAAGGGACTTGTTCTCAGAAACAAAACAAAAAACCTATTCCCCATGTTTCAGCCCATGTTGGTTTAAGTAATTTTGTTAGCTTAGTTGTGGTGGCTCCCTTTTGTTCCTTCACTCTTTACTCAACACCAAGGCCCAGAAAAGTGGACTAGCTCTCTGTCCTGCTTCTCTCTTTTTCAGGTGGCACTTTCTTTTCTGGATCCCCAGTCTGGGTTGGCTTCTACATTCTACTCTATATCTATGTCTTTATTTTTAACCTTATGTACAGGGTGGGGCAAAAGTAAGTTTACAGTTGTGAGTACGTGAAACAGAGTTTATTCTTGTATTATTATTAACCATTTGTATGCCATAAGTGTCTATAGACACAAGCGGCGGACCTATTTTAATTAAACTCAAAATATCGTGGCAGTTAACTGTTAAATTGTATTATTTTCCATACGAACAACTGTAAACCTACTTTTGCCCCAACCTGTATATAAAAATATCTATCCTATCTAATAATAGACAAACATGGTAATTAACCATACCTCCGCTATGCTTCCCATTGGCTAATCAGGGTGATATGCAAATTAACTGCCAACCAAGATGGCGGCCGGCAGCCACGCAGCTGAAGCGAACATGAGGCTTGGTTGCCCCGGCGATGGAGGAAGCCAAGGTTCCCCGCCCGCCGCGGCCCAGCTCTGAGCTCCAGATGCAACAATGTTGCAATTATAGAAGCTAAACAAACCCCAGATACCTGCTTTCAGCCAGCCGGCCTCGGAGCTGGAGCTGCAACAAAGTTTCAGTTACGGAAGGTAAATACATCCCAGAATAAAAAAAAAGAAAAAAGGAGAGACTGGGAGCTTCAGTTGCAGGCTTGGCCTGCCTGAAAACAGCCCTCAGCCCCTCATCCAGGCTGGCCAGGCACCCCAGTGGGGACCCTCAGCCTGAAGGGGGTGCGGGCAGCCTGAAAACAGCCATCAGCCCCTCACCCAGGCTGGCCAGACACCCAAGCGGGACCCCCACCCTGATGCGGGACACCATTCAGGCCAAACCAGCCGGCCCCCACCCATGCACCAGGCCTCTATCCTATATAGTAAAAGGGTAATATGCAAACTGACCCTAACAGCAGAAAGACTGGGAATGACTGGTCACTATGACACACACTGTCCACCAGGGGGCAGACGCTCAATGCAGGAGCTGCCCTCTGGTGGTCAGAGAGCTCCCACATGGAGGAGCTCTGCTCAGCCACAAGCCAGGCTGATGGCTGTCAGTACAGCGGTGGTGGTGGGAGCCTCTCCTGCCTCCTCAGCAGCGCTAAGGATGTCCGACTGCAGCTTAGGTCTGCTCCCCGCTGGCAAGTGGACATCCCCCGAGGGCTGCCGGGCTGCCAGAGGAATGTCTGATTGCCAGCTTAGGCCCAATCCCCTGGGGAGCAGGCCTCAGCCAGCAGATGGTCATCCCCTGAGGGGTCCCAGACTGTGAGAGGGCACAGGCCGGGCTGAGGGATGCCCCCCCCCCAGTGCACAAATTTTTGTGCACTGGGCCTCTAGTCTATATTTGAAAGCCTAAGCGACTGTTACGACCAAACGACTGAAACAACTGGTCAGCCAGTCGCACTGACCACCAGGGGCAGACGCTCAATGCAGGAGCTGCCCCTTGGTGGTCAATGCGCTCCAACAGCCAACCTCCTACGGTCTTGCCCGGCCCCCCTGATTGGCCCCGATGGGGGGGCTGGCCAGCCAACCTCCTGCGGCCCCTCCCCCCAGCCGGCCATCCAACTTCCCACGGTCTCACCCCCTAGGCCCCAATTGGGGGGCTGGCCAGCCAACCTCCCATGATCCCTATCCCCTGCTGACCGGCCCCCTGATAGGCCCCGATCGGGGACCAGCTGGCCAACCTCCCGGGGTCCCTCCCCCTGGCCAACCGGTCCCCTGATAGGCCTCGATCACTGGCCAGGCTGAGGGACACCCCCACCCTGTGCACGAATTCATGTACTGGGCCTCTAGTGTCTTTATAAAGATACTAGTGGCCCAGTGCATGGGGGGTAGGGTGTCCCTCAGCCCAGCCTGCACCCTCTCCAATCTAGGACCCCTCGAAGGATGTCCTACTGCCAGTTTACAGGGATTGGGCCTAAACTGGCAGTTGGACGTCCCTCTCACAATCTGGGACTGCTGGCTCCTAACCACTCACCTGCCTGCCTGCCTGATTGTCCCTAGCCACTCTGCCTGCCAGCCTGCTTACCCCCAACTGCCCTCCGCCGCCTGCCTGCTCGCCCCCAAATGCCTCCTTGCCAGCCTTATTACCTCCAACTCTCCCCCGTGCCAGTGTGCTCAACTCCAACTACCCCCCCTTGCTGGCAACTTTGCCTCCCCACTGGGCCGGCTTGCCCCCAAACTGCCCTCCTGGCTGCCCGTGCTCACTACCAAAATTGCCCACCCACCCGCTGTCCTGATCACCTCCAACTGACCCCCACTGATGGCCTGCTCACCCCCAACAGGCCCGCCTGCTGGTCTGCTTACCCCCAATGGCCCCGCCCCCCACCAGCCTGATCACCCACAACTGCCCTCCCCCTTGGCCTCTAACCGCCTCTACCTCGGCCCCGCCACCATGGCTTTGTCCAGAAGAACGTCTGGAAGGTCTCCCAGTCTAATTAGCATATTACCCTTTTATTAGTATAGATAGAGGCCTGGTGCACGGGTGGGGGCCGGCTGGTTTGCCCTGAAGAGTGTCCCAGATCAGGGTGGGGGTCCCGCTGGGGTGCCTGGCCAGCCTGGGTGAGGGGCTGAGGGCTGTTTTCAGGGTGGCCACGCCCCTCGGCAACCCAAGCTCCCAGCCTCTCCTTTTTATCTTTTTTTTTTTCAGCACCTCCTTGAGCGGAGGCCAGGGCGGGCTGGAAGCAGGTATCTGGGATTTATTTATCTTCTATAATTGAAACTTTGTAGCCTTAAGCAGAGCCCAGGTTCGGACAGGGCAGGCGGGAAGCTTGGCTTCCTCCATCGCCAGGGGCAACCCAAGCCTCCTGCTCCTCCAGCTCTGTGGACACCATCATCTTAGTTGGGTTAATTTGCATACTCGCTCCTGATTGGCTGGTGGGTGTAGCAGCGTGGCAGAGTGATGGTTAATTTGCATGTTTCTCTTTTATTAGTGTAGATATCTATAAAAATAGATATAAATATCTATATATTATATACTAGAGGCCCAGTGCACAAATTCATGCACAAGGGGGGGAGGTCCCCTCAGCCCAGCCTGCACCCTCTCCAATCTGGGACCCCTCGGGGGATGTCTGACTGCCAGTTTAGGCCCGATCCCTGTGAGGGCAGTCGGACATCCCTCACAATCCTGGACCGCTGGCTCCTAATTGCTCACCTGCCTGCCTGCCTGGTCGCCCCTAACTGCCCCCCCCCCCCGCCCGCCGGCCTGGGCACCCCTTACTGCCCACCTGCCAG
>NW_005871067.1:8035946-8060666 GCF_000147115.1 Myotis lucifugus | reverse complement strand
TCACCCCGGCCGACCTGGTCGCCTCTTTTGGCCCCCCCCCCCCTGCCGGCCTGGTTGCCCCCAACTGCGCGCCCCCTGCTGGCCTGGTCGCCCCTCACTAACTCCCCTGCCGACCTGGTCGCCCCACACAGCCTGCTGTTCATTCATTTGATCGTCCCTTATTAACCCTCCTGCCGGCCTGGTCATCCCATGCAGCCTGCTATTCAGTTGTTTGGTTGTCCCTCACTAACCCCCCTGCCAGCCTGGTCGTAGGCAGCCATCTTTTGAGGGCATGAGGGTTAATTTGCATATTTTCCTCTTTATTATATAGGATAGCTTTTCCTGGCATGCAGTAGGTGTAACCAGTAACCAGACAACCAAGGGGTCCGTGCTGCCTGTCACCAGTTGAGCCAATTAAGCAGAGACAGGGTTGAATCATAT
The DNA here is from genome assembly GCF_000147115.1 of Myotis lucifugus. Taxonomy (NCBI): domain Eukaryota; kingdom Metazoa; phylum Chordata; class Mammalia; order Chiroptera; family Vespertilionidae; genus Myotis; species Myotis lucifugus. The sequence continues at coordinate 8,060,246 of NW_005871067.1, read as the reverse complement.
ATGAGCGTTTATTCCAATAATGTGGGCAGTATGGGAGAGAGCAGGTCATCCACAAAAATCTGCTCTGACTCCCCTTGCCAGTTGGCTGGTTATATACACACGAGGGAGAAGATAGTTACATGCAGCTGGGAGCTACAAGTGTAACATGGAAAGGGGAGGGTAGAGTCTGCAGCCCGGCCTTCAGGAGCTCAAAGTCTGATAACCAGGTGGCTAATCTTCTATGATGTTACAAACAGCTCAGGCCATTCCTGGGACTGGAGCATGGTCAGCGTTCCTGAGAAAAACTCCCAGAGAGGGTCAGGGTCCAGGTGCAGCAACCAAATCAAAACGTTCACTGTCCTTGGTCTGTTCTCAAAATGTATTTCTTGCCTTAGCTGGTTTAGCTCAGTGGATAGAGTGTCGGCCTGCAGACTAAAGGGCCCCAGGTTCGATTCCGGTCAAGGGCACATGTCTGGGTTGTGGGCTTGATCCTCAGTAGGGGATGTGCAGGAGGCAGCCAATCAATGATTTTCTCTCATCATTGATTTTATCTATCTCTCTTCCCCTCTCCCTTCCTCTCTGAAATCAATAAAGATATACTAGTATTTTTTTTAAAAATGTATTTCTTTTCTGAGTAATGGATCCATTGAGGCATCTTATCTTTTTACAGTCTTGTTTCATCCTCCAGTTTCCCAGGGTATATAAGGAAATGTTTTATCCATAGTTAGTGAGGTGAATAATTATTAGACAACTGTGGCTCTATTCTCATTACATGTCCTTCCCCACTCTCATAGGCACTATGAATTTTGATGGCTACATTAATGATTGGGTTCTTATAACAGCACACACTTTTAAAAATAGTGTTTGTATTTATAATTCTTTGTTGTTGTTGTTGGTAAATAAGCTTCAATGGGGCAGGGACTTGTGGGTCATTTATACCATTGTTCTTCTAGCCCCAAACACAGTGCCTGCATTAAACAAGCTCAAAATGAGTGCCACACTCAAAGTCAGATAGGTGATTAAGTGGTGGGCTGGGGATGGATGGGGTGTAATGTTGAGTGACCTTGAGGTTTGCATGGTGCTTGGTTAGGTGCGTGTGGTAGGCAATAGAGTCTTGCTCTTTTTTACTGAAGACAAGTGGTTGTCTTTGTTTTTTACGGCCTGAGTATTTAGGAGCCACAAGAATTTGCCAGATTTGACAGGTTTTGCCCTACACAATGATCTTTTCATTTGGTGCCACCTAATATTTTGTGTGAATACACACACACAGGCAAATGCATTTTAAAATAGGATTAAAATGAGTGGACCCTGAGGCTGGAGGTGGAGCCTGGGATGCTCTCAGCACCTTGGCAAGTCTCTGTGCTGAGGAGAGCTCCAGAGTCTACTCACTTTGTTCAGTTTGTTTGGACATCTCTATATGGATGCACTCACAGATCTCTTGTTCTTTTTCATGGTTATATATATATCCCATTTTATGGATATAATCTTTTATATTCAATCTTCATTTGACTTTTGTCTGGTCAGTTGTTTATGATGGTTTATTTAGTTGGAATATATGCCATATGGAACTTTAATCTTTTGTGTAATTATCAACTATGCATTCTCTCTCTTTTGTTATAAACATTTTACAGGAACTCTTTCTATATGAACAGATTACCTTATCTCCTCATCTACTAAGTCAACATCAGCACTGTACACTGCCTGCTTCTCAGCATGCTTTGTGGAACAAAGTGATGATAATGTGGAGCTGTTGTACTAGTATGTTGAGGGGATGGGTTGGTGCTTTTTGATTTGGGTTGTTTTCCTGAGCAGGATGCAAGGGTGATTTCTTTCCCGGGTCCTTGTCTAGATGGATTTGAAGAATTAAGCCATGGACAAAAGGTGGTAGATGAAAGGGTGGAAATTTATTGGAAGCAAATACAGACTCCCAGGTAGGGAGGGGGTCCCAAGGGGGTAACCCACTAAGCTCTTTTTTGCTAAGGTTTATAAAGGCTGCAGTTCTTTGTCTCTTGATGCTACCTTCCAATTGGTCACTCTTTTTGTAGCTTCAAAGCCCAAACCCCACGTAGTTCCCCTCCCTTTCTCTCCCTCTTATCTTGTAACATTTCTCTATCTCCTGTGAAGGGATGTCTTCCTCTTTCTCTCATACCCTGTGGCTTTTCCTTATCTTCTATGAATGGATGTCTCCCTTTCCCCTTATGCTTTTTTTTCTCTCTCTCTCTCTGTGAATGTATGCCTTCTGGCGGCTTCAAGCCCTCATCTATGCATTCCTCCCCTGGACCCTCTTTTTTCCTAAACTCCCTAAACCTGCCTATTTTTATCCCTAAAACTCCTTTCACTTTTGTTATTAGAAGGAATAGTTGTAGTTGCCCTATTAGTGTAATAATAAAATGGATTTCCTGAAAACTTCTAGGTATGATGCTTTATTAGCTAAGTTTATTCTTGTAGGAAACTCACTAATATAAGTATTTACTTAAATAGTATTCATAATCAGACTGCCATCCTTGCTTGCTCAGTGAGGTCTTAGGATCATGAGCTGGGTGGAAGAGTGGGCCCTGAGGCTGGAGGGTGGAGCCTGGGACGCCCTCAGCATCTTGGCAATTTTCTACTGAGGAGAGCTCCAGAGTCCACTCACTGGGCAGCTGCTTAATTTCTGTGCAAGGAGGAAAGTGGCCATCCAAGGCCAGCTGGTGGGATGGTGAGGGGAGCCCACTGTGGGGCTGAAGTGCCTCAGAACCAGGGCTCAGGACAGCATTCTTGATTCCTTCAGGAGGATCCCAGAGGGGTATCCCTACAGGGACCCAGCACCCACCCTGTATGTCTGTGTGTCCCCTTCCAGTCTGCTGCCTTGGACACCTGTGAGCCGGAATCCAGTCAAGCCTCCAGCTGCCTGTGCCATGGATCCCAAGGTCAGATGCTTCTGGAGGAGGGATTTGGGGAGCAAGGGCAGCTGAGACCAGCTTGTTCTTTATGCTTAAGACCAGTAAGACCAGCCCAACCTGTGTGACAGCCCTGTAGAAGGGGCCTTGAATTCACAGCTGACTGGGGTGTGTTAAAGTAAAAAACCATTGAAACCTGTAAAGAATTTTTGTGAGTTTATTTGAGCCAAACTGTTGACATATGCCAGGAAGCAGAACCTCAACGAATTTTGATAATGCTCCAGAGAATGGCAGGTTACATCTGTATTTATACATTGCAATCAAAGGAAAGGGACGTAGATGGGTTACATGAAATTCATTGGTGATAGATTAGGGAGGTGGGAGAAAGCAAAGTGGGGAAACCTCTGGGTTAGGGTAAAAAGTGAAATGACGGACATGTGCTTCTTTTACACAGATGGGTACAGGATAGTTTTACATAATTAACAGTTGACAATTAACTTGATAACAATAACAATGAGGGAATGTCCTGGTGCCATTTGTTGTGCCTTGAGGGGTCCAGAGAAAAGGGAAGTTACAAGTTACCCAGACATTTCACAGGTATGTTATCTTAGAGGCAAAAAGACAATGGGCTTAGTAAAGATCTAAGTTGATCTTTGTCAGGGAAAGTACTGGCCTAGGACATGACTACCCACCATAACCTGTTTGTAGTTAAATATTTAATTTTCAGACCATCTTTTGTGGTTATTTTAGGTCTTTGAGTTTGTACAACCGCCGTGCAGGCCTTCCCTGAACTAGTCAGGTTAGCATGTGGCCCCTTTCGTCCACAGGTGCCGTAAACAGAGGAGAGAAAGCCCCTCTCACCTGTCCTCTCCTGCTTTCCTCCTTTTCCCTTCTGCTCTTCAGACCTCCTCCTATACCTTCTGTCTGGCTTCAAGGAAGCTTTCTTTTTTCTTTTTCTTTATTTTTTAAATTTTGATTGATTGATTGATTGACTTTAGAGAGAGGGAGAGAGATGAAGGGGGAAAAGAGAGAGAGAAACATCGATTTGTTGTTCCACTTATTTATGCATTCTTGGTTGCTTATTGTATGTGCCCTAACTGGGGATTGAACCCACAACCATGGTGAATCAGGATGACGCTTAACCAACTGAGCTACTCAGCCAGGGTCAAGGAGGCTTTCTGATTTGAGACCATTTAAAAGCTATAGAGTGCCTGGCCAGTGTGGCTCACTGGTTGAGCATCGACCTATGAACCAGATTTATAGGTTCAATTCCCGGTCAGGGCACATACCTGGGTTTCGGGCTCAATCCTCAGTGTGGGGAGTGCAGGAGGCAGCCAACTAATGATTCTCTCTCAGCATTGATGTTTCTATCTCTCTCCTTCTCCTTTCCTCTCTGAAATCAATATGTATATATTGATTTCAATATATATATATATATTGATTTTAAAAAGGTATAGAGTTTTGGGGACATATGTAATACTTTGAACATTAAATATAAATTTTAAAAAATAAATCATATAAAAATACACACACACACACACACACACACACACACACACACACACACACAAAATAAAAGCTATAGAGTTCTTGGAAGAGACCAGAGGTCGTATAGGCTATTCCCCCTGCCTTCAATAGGATGGTACTTAAACTGTGCCTTGTCTATACTTTTGAATGAGTTTAGAGGAGAAAATCACGGCATATCCAATCAATTGTTCTTTATTCATCTACTTTCTATAAGTCTTTCTATTTCCTTTCTTTGCCAAATTCTATAATGTTTTCACGGCCATCAGGACCAGGGCTGACCGGTGTGCACACCCCAGCCTTCTGCTGCTCCCACTGCCCACTGAGGAAGGGATTTGTAAAAAGGTTTGTGGTTAATGAACTCAGTGGCCCACAGGTTCTGAACCCGAGCAGCACCTGGCACCCAGGTTTGCAGTAAGTACTGCTGAACAGCCTTCTAAAGCATGGGAACTGCTTGGTAGCTGGAGGGCCAGAGACATCCCAAGCTTAGCAGAGACATTAGTTGCTTGAACAGAAGAGAGCTCTCCGTGCAGAAAAAGGCCTATTCAGAGACCAAAACACTTCTATTCTGGTCCTTTAAACCTACCCATTGTTGCCTCTTACAGCTTGCAGCTCTGTCCCCTCTTCCGTATTTTTGAGCTGTCTTTGGGTTAGAACCACACTGCTTCCTTATGCTCGAGTAGCTCGTCAACTTTAGGAGTGCTGTCTCCCACAGCATCCTATTTCTCCTGACATCCCTTCAGTTTAGGAAGGTGGATATAATTACTCTCAAATTATTTCTCATGTTCTTTTTTTCCCCTGCAAGGTGAGAAACAGACACAAGTGCCCAGTGTCCCACAGAATCAGGGTTCACAGTGAAACAGAGAGCAATTTCTGCTGATATGTCAGGGTTTGGCCTCTTCCCCCACCATCAGAATTTTATTCCTGTTATAGATTTTTCTTACTTTTTTCTTCAGTTATTTTGTCTCAGTGTTTTTAAAGTGTGGTAAAATGTTAAAGATTGTGGTAAAACATACATACTATAAAATTTATCATTTTAACCATTTTAAGTGTCTGTTTAGTGGCATTAAGTACATTCACATTGCTGTGCCACCATTACCACCACCATCCACAGAAGTTTCATCTTCTCCAATTGAAACTCTGTCCCCATTAAACATTCACTTCCCATCACCCCAGCCCCACTCTCCTTTCTGTCTCTCTGAATTAGACGAATTCCAGTACCTCATAGAAGTAAAGTCACATAGTATTTGTCCTTTGGTGTCTGGATTATTCAGTTACCATAATGTCTTGGGTTTGTATTTTTATTTTTTTACTACTTGTATGGTTCATCCATCTTGTAGCATTCTTCTTTGATTTTTATAGAAAGTAAGTAAGATTGGTTTTGTGGGATTTTTTCTTTTTTTCTGTTTATTTGCTGCTCTTTTCACCAGGTTTGGGAACCAGGGTTATGGAAATTTATCACACACGTTGGATAGCTTTCCATCTTTTTCTCTGCACATAACTGATTTTATAGCATGCCTCCTTTAGATGAAGTTTGTAATATTTCCAGCAAGACTTCTAAGTTTTGACCATTTCTCTTAAAAATTTGTTTCCTATGACCTAAAGGATAAACTATTATCAAATCTTTTATCTTTCTGAGATACCCATTTTAACTTTCATTACTGGAAGGATCAAAAAAGGTCATACTATCACCAGCTCTTATTTGTTCTTAATGTTCAATACTGTCAGTCTTCTGAGCCTACTGCCTATTCTGTGGAACAGTCCAGCCTATTTATTAGAATGGAGTCTGTTCATGCTGCTTCCCAGCCAGCCTGGTGCTCAACATTTGGCTTCATGGGTCACTCTTGGCTTCTGGACATCCTTTCCTTCCCCTCCCTGTCAATTCTATTCTTTTAATTTTCTATGACAAAGGCCAAGATTACTGACGTTATATTTGATAAGCTGATCTGGCATAGTGTGTAGCAACAACTGCTCTGCATCCAGACTTTGGACACCTATTTTTCAACCTCTAGATCAAAAACTGCCTGTATTAGTTTTCTGGGGCTTTTGAAACAAAATACCACAAGCTGAGTGTTTTCTCTCACAGTTCAGGAGGCTAGAAGTCTGAAATCAAGGTGTCAGCAATATTGGTTCCTTGTGGGGCTCTGATGAAGAATCTGTCCCATCCTCTTTCCCTGCTTCTGGTGGCTACCAGCAGTGCTTGATGCTCCTTGGTTGTTAAGCACATCACTCCACTTTCAGTCTGTCTTCACATGCCATTGTCCCTGTGTGTCTCTATACAAAACTCTGTCTCCTTCTCTCATAAAGACATCAGTCATTGGATTAGGGCCTGTCCTAATCCAGGATGATCTGATGTTAACTTGATTTCCAAATAAGGTCACATTCACAGGTACTTGTGCTTAGCACTTAAACGTTTCTTTTTGGGGAGCACAGTTCGCCTCACAACACTGCCCCAGTCTTCTCTGTAACCAAGACATCACCATGAGGTGGGAATGAAGCCTGTCCTTGACTTTCTAAGCTCCTCCTGGCCTCACTATAATCATTGACAGTAGAGCTTTTTTTTAAAATATATTTTTATTGATTTCAGAGAGGAAATGAGAGGGAAAGAGAGATAGAAACATTAATGATGAGAGAGAATCACTGATCGGCTGCCTCCTGCATGCCCCCCACTGGGGACCAAGCTGCGACCGCATGTGCCCTTGACTGGAATTGAACCCAGGACCCTTCAGCCCGCAGGCTGATGTTCTGTCCATTGAGCCAAACCAGCCAGGGCAAGGTTTTTTTGTTTTTGTTTTTTTTAATCCTGACCTGAGGGTATTTTTTCCATTGATTTTCAGACAGAGTGGAAGGGAGGGAGGGAGGGCAGAGAGAGAGAGAAAGAGAGAGAGAGAGAGAGAGAGAGAGAGAGAGAGAGAGAGAAAGAAACACTGACATGAGAGAGGCACATGGTCTGGCTGCCTTCCACACAGCTGGGAATCAAACCTGCAATCTAACCTGCGACCATGATAATCAAACCGTGGGCTGACACTTTAACCACTGAGCCAAACTGGCCAGGGCTTGACAGTAGAGCTTTTGTATAACATAATCACCCCCCTTTTTAAAGATATCTTTATTGATTTCAGAGAGGAAGGGAGAGGGAGAGAGAGATAGAAACATCAATGGTGAGAGAGAATCATTGATCAGCTGCCTCCTGCATGTCCCCTACTGGGGATCGAGCTCACAATCCAGGCATGTGCCCTGACCTGAATCAAACCGTGACCTCCTGGTTCATAGGTCAACATTCAACCACTGAGCCATGCCAGCTGGGCTCCCCATTTTTTTAGAATAATTTTGGAGAACTAAAGGCTGAATAACAATATATAAGCATTTTATTTTATGCATTTTATTGAAAACTATTTGCCTCCTAAAAACTGTCCTTTAAATGTTTTCTGAATTTTCTAATGAAAAATATTAAGGACTGTCCTGGTTGGTGTGGCTCAGTTCGTTGAGCATTGTCCCATGCACCAAAAGGTCGCAGGTTCCATTCCTGGTCAGAGCACATGCTCAGGTTGAGGGCTTGATCCCCAGTAGGGGGCATGCAGGAGGCAGCTGATCAATGTCTCTCTTTTACATTTATTTTTTTTCTCTCTCTCCTCCTCTTCTCTCTAAAAATCAATAAGAACATATTTTTTTAAAAAAAGAAAACTGCTAAGGACTTAGAAGATAGAAATAAATTTTACCTGCACCTTCATTTTCTACTGACCTCATACCATCCAGCATGTTAGTTTTGCATTTATTTATCTGGGCAGATCTTTGGATCCCTGGCCTTCCAGATTATTCCCTCTTTCATCCTAGATCTTTGATTTTTCTGAGCACACCTGACTGCTGATCCCACAAGTGCTCACCTGTGTTTGTCAAGAACACTGCCCCAAATGCAGTCAGCACACCAGAAATATCCACGCTGTCCCCCATAGCACAGAGGCTGAACTGAGCTACTGCTGTAGTACTGTTCACGGATGGAGAGCTGCTGGGCCACCATCACCAGCCCCTCCGGGTTGGAGCAGGAGCTGTGTTCTCCGTGGGTTTTGGTTAAGAGGCACATCCCTCCAAGCCTGCTCAAGGGGAGAGGGTATCTGGTTACTACTACCAGTATTTATTGAAAATCTGCTGTTTGCACAATACCATACTGGGCCCATAAAGGACATTATGGAGAAGAATGAGCTTCTAACTGCTGGATGCATGGCCATTAAGGCTGGGCTCAGTTTGGTAAAAGACACATGGGGCTTGGCAAAAGCAAGGATGCTTTCTACATGATGATATTTACTTGACTTCCTAAAACAGCCTTTGGGCTTCCTACCCCAAAAGCAAGCTTGCCCCAGCTAGATATTGTCAGGATGTCAGCTAAATGGTAGATAACCAACTTGTGCAGAATTGGAGCTTTCTCTTTGGCATCTGCACACAGGTGTTGCAGACTTGGTCTCTGCCCACTGAGATCTCTTGTGGGACTATTGTGTCCACAGGGTTATTCAGGTCTCTTGGGCTAGTGAGGCTATTTGGGGCCCCACTGTACTCAGAGCCCTTCTGCCAGCTCAGCCTTCCTGACCCCCTTTCATCTTAGGGCAGCAATGGTTCATGCCTCCAGGATGAGCGTATTACAGACTTGCTGGTGTTTGGCTTCCTTCAAAACTGCTCCAACTACAATTTCCACAAAGAGCTGCAGGTGTTGGGCCATGACCTATCTGTGCCAGCTTGTCTATGGGAAAACCATGACGATGAACTGCAGACCGATGGCAGCCAGTACAGCCACTTTGTCCTGGAGAGCCGGGAGACAGGTAAGCATCTGGCCCAGTCTTCTCTGCCTTTCTGTCACCAGTGGCATTTAGGGAACCAGAATGCTAGAAGAGACCTTTGGATTCAGCTCCACCTGTGTGGTGTTAGTCCACCATTGATGTTTGTGTCACGTGATTGTTCGGTCTGTACTTGGTTTCTCTGGTGGAGCAAGCCTAGCTGAGTTTCCAATTAGTTGAAAACCTGCTCAGTTTCTCTAAGCACCTTACATTTTTATATATATTACTAGAGGCCTGGTGCACAAAAATTTGTGCACTCGGGGGGTGAGAGGGGGTCCCTCAGCCCGGCTTGTGCCCTCTCGCAGTCTAGGACCCCTCGGGAGATAATGACCTGCTGGCTTAGGCCTGCTCCCGGGTGGCAGAGGGCAGGCCCAATCCCTAGGTGCAGCCCCTGGTCAGGCTCAGAGCAGGGCCGATTGGGGAGTTGGGGCACCACCCCCTGTCATGCACAGAGCAGGGCGGAACGGGAGGTTGCGATGCCACCCTCAGTCACGCTCAGGGTAGGGCCGATTGGGGGGTTGGGGCACCGCCCCCTGTCACACTCAAGGCAGGGTCGATAAGGAGGTTGCGGCGCCACCCCCTGTCATGCACAGAGCAGGGCCAATCAGGGGGTTGGGGTGCTGCCCCCTGTCACGCACAGAGCAGGGCCCATCAGGGGGGTTGGGGCTCCGTACCCTGTCACGCACAGAGCAGGGCCGATCAGGGGGTTGAGGAGCTCCCCCCTGTCACGCACAGAGCAGGGTCCATCAGGGGGTTGGGGAGCTGCCCTCTGTCACGCACAGAGCAGGGCCCATCATGGGGGTTGGGGCTCCGTACCCTGTCACGCACAGAGCAGGGCCGATCAGGGGGTTGGGGAGCTCCCACCTGTCACTCACAGAGTAGGGCTGATAGGGGAGTTGGGGCACTGCCCCCTGTCACAAACAGAGCAGGGCGGATCAGGGGGTTGGGGCGCCATCCTCTATCAGCCACAGAGCAGGGCCGATCAGGGGATTGGGGCGCCGCCACTGTCACACTCAGGACAGGGCCGATGAGGAGGTTATGGCTCTACCCCGTCACACACAGAGAAGGGCCCGTGGGGGGTGGGGAGCTTTGGGTCACCGCCCTCTATCACCCACAGAACAGGGCCGATCAGGGGGTTGGGGTGCTGCACCCTGTCACACACAGAGCAGGGCCGATCAGGGGGTTAGGGCTCTGTACCCTGTCACACACAGAGCTGCAGGGCGAACAGGGGGTTGGGGCGTTGCACCCTGTCACACACAGATCCACAAGGCAATCAGGGGGTTGGAGAGCTCCCCCCTATCTGGCACAGAGCAGGGCCGATCAGGGAGTTGAGGAGCTCCCCCTGTCACGAACAGAGCAGGGCGGATAGGGAGGTGTGGCCCCGTCCCCTGTCACACACAGAGCGCAGGGCGATCAGGGGGTTGGGGAGCTCCCCCTATCAGGCACAGAGCAGGGCTGAACAGAGCAGGGCGGATAGGGAGGTTGTGGCCCTGCCCCCTGTCACACACAGAGCCGCAGGGCGATCAGGGGGTTTGGTCGCTGCCCCCTGTCACGCTGATCCCGGTGCTGGGAGGCCTCGCGGCTCTGCTGATCCCGGTGCTGGGAGGCCTCGCGGCTCTGCTGATCCCGGTGCTGGGAGGCCTCGCTGCTCCGCTGATTCTGGTGCTGGGAGGCATATTACCCTTGTACTATATAGGATAGAGGCCTGGTGCACGGGTGGGGGCCTGCTGGTTTGCCCTGAAGGGTATCCCGGATCAGGGTGGGGGTCCCCACTGGGATGCCTGGCCAGCCTGAATGAGAGGATGATGGCTGTTTGCAGCTGGTCACACCCCCTTCAGGGTGGGGGTCCCCACTGGGGTGCCTGGCCAGTCTGGATGAGGGGATGATGGCTGTTTGCAGCTGGTCACATCCCCTTCAGGGTGGGGGTCCCCACTGGGGTGCCTGACCACTCTGATGAGGGGATGATGGCTGTTTGCAGCTGGTCACACCCCCTTCAGGGTGGGGGTCCCCACTGGGGTGCCTGGCCAGTCTGGGTGAGGGGCTGAGGGCCGTTTTCAGGCTGGCAGGTGACTGAAGCTCCCAACCTGTCCTTTTTTTCTTTTTTTTTTATTCTGGGCCAGCTTTAGCTCTGAGGCTTGGCTCCAGCTCTGAGGCCTCAGCTGCTGAAAGCAGGTATCTGGTTTGTTTGGGTTCTATATTTGTAACACTGTTGCAGTCCTGCTCACTCCAGCTCTGAGATCCCGCTGGCTGAAAGCAGGGATCTGTGTTTGTTCTATAATTGAAACAATGTTGCGGTCCTACTGGCTGAAGCCCGGCTGGCTGAAAGCAGGTTTCTGGGGTTTTGTTTAGCTTCTATATTTGTAACAATGTTTCTTAAACTGCAAGCTCAGAGGCCGGCAAGGCAGGCGGGGAACGTTGGCTTCCTCCGTCACTGAAGCAAGCAAGCCTCCTGTTCGCTTCAAGCTGCCTGGCTGCCGGCCGCCATCTTGGTTGGCAGTTAATTTGCATATCGCCCTGATTAGCCAATGGGAAGGGTAGCGGAGGTATGGCTAATTACCATGTTTCTCTTTTATTAGATAGGATGGGGCATTGAAGTATTCTGAATCTCATTTCCAAATGAGGAAACTGAGGCCCAGAAAAGCGTAAATACAAGCCCCAAATGACGGTCCAGGCCTCTTTCCTTGAGCTGGGCCCCATCCTCCCATGGTTTCTCCTGCCTCTGAGTACATTACAGTTTCCAGACTTCCTTCACCTTTTCTCACCCATATCTTTGTGCTGTCCTCCAACTTCAGTTTTTACTCTTGCTAACTGCTGATGCTGCCTCCACTGATGGAGACGATCCCAAGCTGATGGCTGAGGGAGCAAGGCTGGGGAACATGTTGAGCGCTTAGCCATTCCCAGATTAGGGAACAGTAGCCCTCAGTAGTGTGCACATTGGAATTCCAAGAGAAAGTTTTTCAAAATGCCTCGTCCCTGGCCCCTACTCCAGCTGCCTGAACCAGTGTGTTCTAGGGTGGGAGACTCTGGTGTAGTCCCTGGTTAGATTTACTGCCTTAAAAGCCTAAGGTGACTCTAAGGACCTAGACCCCAAGCCTCCCTACTTAGAGCAGGACTGAAATCCTGCTATCCTTACATCTCTGGGTTTTTGCACTGCCCTCTGGTGGCCTTGAGGGAGACCAGCAGCCCATCCAGCCTTGGGATCCCTAGCTCTGTCTCAAAGCTGGTGGATAGGGGTGTGTAGTAAGAGTTCCCCACTAGCCAAGGTGTGCCAGACGTTAGCTGCCTTAGAATCCAGCTAGCATGTCTTCTGGCCCTAAACTGGAATAAGAGCACCTGGACCCTTTGGGGAAGGTTTAGGAAGGGAGGGGCAGGAATGGCTTTGCTGGCAGAAACTGCTAGTAGGAGTAACTACTGCTAGAGGCTGTCCCCTGGGCTCTCCTTTGCTCTTCTGCACCATCCCTTACTTGTAGACTGGAAAGCCTGGCTTGACTCAAATGGCATTTTCAAAACTGATTATGGGGCTGTACACTTAACCTCTCCCTCTGGTAGAAAACTCTCTGCATGTAGATTAAGTACCTGACAAGATTTGGAAGAAAAGGGCAGAATAGAGGCTCTGGCCACTAGAAATTTCATGGTGAATTTATTCACTCAGCTGCACACAGATGAATCAGCCATGACTCCTGAAGTTGCTGAAACGGGGAACACCTAGGGAAATTAGTGAGGCAGAGTCAGTGCTGTGGGAGCTATGGAGAAGGTGGTGAGTACTCCATTCTCTGTGGGAAATCAGGAGAATCTCATCGATGTTTCTGACTCTCTATCTCTCTCCCTTCCTCTCTGTAAAAAATCAATAAAATATATTTAAAAAAAAAAAAAAAATTTATTCACTCAGCTGCACACAGATGAATCAGCCATGACTCCTGAAGTTGCTGAAACGGGGAACACCTAGGGAAATTAGTGAGGCAGAGTCAGTGCTGTGGGAGCTATGGAGAAGGTGGTGAGTACTCCATTCTCTGTGGGAAATCAGGAGAAATTTCATGGCTGCAATAGAATTGAGCTGAGCTGTGAAGCTGTGTAGTTTTGCTCTGGAGATTGGGAAGAGGGAATGGCAATAGCTTAAGCAAAACCTTGAAGATCAAAAGGCCAGGGCCTGGGAAAGGTCCTGTGAATAGTTGAGTTTAGCTGGAGCAGTGGTCGGCAAACTGCAGCTCGAGAGCCACATGCAGCTCTTTGGCCCCTTGAGTGTGGCTCTTCCACAAAATACCACGTGCGGGCGCGCACGTCCAGTGCGATTGAAACTTTGTGGCCCATGTGCAGAAGTCGGTATTTTGTGGAAGAGCCACAATCAAGGGGCCAAAGAGCCGCATGTGGCTCGCGAGCCGCAATTTGCCGACCACCGAACTAGAGCATTTGAAGGGAATAATTGAAGTTCAGGATGATTTAAGGCTGGGTGGTAACTTGTCACTTAAGAAGCAGAGTTGAGCATGTGGCAAGTTCTGAGTAAGAAAGTGATGTCGTATTGATACTACATGTGTCACAGTCAATGCCACAGTGAGGCAAATGAAACACCCAGGGCACAAAATGTAAGGAGGCACTCACTCCTCTTAATGCCCTCTCATCTTCACCTCTAGGTGCCTTGCTGGCCCAAGTACACTGTGGAGAGTGGACTGGAGGACAGTGAAAATGGAGTGAGGAGAGACTGTAATCGATGATTAGCACAATTTTAAAACATAAAGAGGCCATCAAGAGTGCTGATGTTGCTAAGGGTGTGAAAATGCTAAGGAAACATCGATCACAGGCAATTGAGTAGGTTAAAAGAGGGAATGATTTGGGGATTTGGAATGGATTAATTCAAATTACATTATTTCTAATGGGGAAAAATGATGTTTTTGAACAAATTGCTTTTTGAACAGCCTTCTGGAACGAATTAAGTTCAAGAAGTGAAGTTCCACTGTATAAGATTTAATTGGAGAAATAATAATAGTTGGCATTTATTGAAAATTTACTAGGAGCTAGGTTCAGGGTTCATTCATTTACTCATTCACTCATTCATAAAATTGTTTACTTAGCATCTTCTGTGTGCCTTGCATTGTTCTCAGTACTGCATATTTGGCAATAAATAAAACATTAAAAAATCAGAGCCCTGAGAGAACCAAAATGGCAGCATAGGTAAATGTCGGTACTCGCTGCCTCCTACAACCACATCAAAATTACAACTAAAATACAGAGCAACCATCATTCAAAACCACCTGAAAGCTGGCTGAATGGAAGTCCTCCAGCTAGAAAAGTAAAGAAGAAAGCACATTGAGACTGGTAGGAGGGGCAGAGGTGCAGAACGGGCTGGAACAGTACCCACGTGGGCCGTTGTTTTTTTTTTGTCAGATTAGAGGTCGTCCCTGTGGAGAAGCAAGGGGTCCCAGCCCCACACTAGACCCCCAGGGTTCCAGAGCTGGGAATAGAAGTCCCCATAACTACAGCTGTAGAAACAAGTGGGGACTGGGGCTCAGTGACACAGAGGCTGCTGGAAACCCAGATGTTCCTTTTAAAGGGCTGGCGCATGAACTGAACTTACAAGGTCCTGCTTCCTCTGAGCTCCAGTGCCAGGATGAGGCTCTGGGGGACCCAAACACATAGGAGGAGGAACTGGATTGTCTGGCATCAGGGCAGGAACTCAGGAGCAGCTTTTTCCCAGACAGAGGTGCTTGCAGCGGTCATTGTCTCTGTGCTGGGACCTCCCCCATCACAGAGCTGACTGGAAGCTATATCTGAGCTTCCATCAGCATGTCCCACACTGTCCCCTCTGCACTGGTGATTCCTTGAGACCCCACCCTATCCAATTTGCAGCCCTACCCAAGCTGTTTGCAGTGGCTTTTGCATATGAATGGCCTGTCCTGGCTCAGGCTACAGACTTTGCTAAAATCTCTCAAACATGCTACAGCTGGAGCAGCATGCCCCAAACCTATCAATAAAGGGTCCAAGACCCTACACTAACATAAGCCTGCCTTGCTTCACAGCTGGGTCTCCCCTGGGCACCTCCAAGCCCAAAACAAATAGCTCCTGCAGGGTGGCCCCAGGCAGTGGCTGACTTTGCACCTCGATGGAGGCACTAGAACCAGTGCACCCAGTGGACAGCATCAGACCATAGCAGACCTCAACTCTACACGTCCACAAGCAACACACTCAAGGGGCAGATTCAGTGAGCACCAAAGCCCCACTGAAGCAAGTCCTGCTCCATAGGAGTATTTCCTGCACAGCAGCTTTCCCATGTAGTCACAGCTGGTCCTCACAGCCAACTGGCCTGGAGGTCAATTCCTCCCAGTGACACCAACAGAAATCAAGACTCAACTACAACAAGACTGTGCACAGAGCCCACACAGGGGGACACCCAGAGTGCCCAGCTCAGGTGACTGGGGAGGCAGAGCCACTGGGCCCTACCGGACACCTGCTACACAAGCCACTCTACCAACTCCAGGAGACATAGCAGCTGTACGTAATACATAGAAACAAACACAGAGAAACAGCCAAAATGAGGAGACAAAGAAACATGTCACAATGAAACAAATGGAAGAAAGCAAAATTTTGGATATGGGTTCAAATCCATGGTTATAAGGTTACTCAGGGATCTTCATGAGACTTTCAAGGATCTTAGTGAGAAAGTCAAAGACATGAAAAAGGACCAGTCAGAAATTAAGTATACATTAACTGAAATAAAGAATAATATACAGCCGAAACCGGTTTGGCTCAGTGGATAGAGCGTCGGCCTGCGGACTGAAGGGTCCCGGGTTTGATTCCGGTCAAGGGCATGTATCTGGGTTGCGGGCACATCCCCAGTGGGGGATGTGCAGGAGGCGGCTGATTGATGTTTATCTCTCATCGGTGTTTCTGACTCTCTGTCTCTCTCCCTTCCTCTCTGTAAAAAATCAATAAAATATATTTAGAAAAAAAAAAGAATAATATACAGGAATTCAACAGTAGAGGAGTCTGAGGATCAAATCAACGATATGGAATATGAGGAAGCATAAAACATCCAATCAGAAGAGCAAAAAGAAAAAAGAATCCAAAAATATGAAGATAGTGTAAGGAGCCTCTGGGACAACTTCAAGTGTACCAACATTCTTTTTTTATTTTTAAATATATTTTATTGAGTTCAAAGAGGAAGGGAGAGGGAGAGAGATAGAGAGATAGAAACATCAATGATGAGAGGGAATCATTGATTGGCTGCCTCCTGCACGCCCCGCTACTGGGGATCGAGCCCGCAACCCAAGTATGTACCCTTGACCGGAATCAAACCTGGGACCCTTCAGTCCGCAGGCCGACGCTCTATCCACTGAGCTAAACCGGGTAGGGCTGTACCAACATTCTCATCATAGGGGTGCCAGAAGGAACAGAGAGAGCAAGATATTGAAAACCTATTTGAAGAAGTAATGATAGAGAACTTCCCCTACCTGGTGAAAGAAATGGACTTACAAGTCCAGGAAGCACAGAGAGTCTCAAACAAGAGGAAGTCAAGACACACCAAGACACATCAAATTAAAATGCCAAGGGCAAAAGATAAAGAGAGAATCTTAAAAGCAGCAAGAGAAAAGCAGTTAGTTACTTACAAGGGAGCGCTCATATGACTGTCAGCTGATTTCTCATCAGAAACTTTGCAGGCCAGAAGGGAGTGGCAAGAAATATTCAAAGTGATGAATAATAAGGGCCGAGAACCAAGAATAGTCTACCCAGCAAAGGTCAGATAAAGAGCATCACAAACAAGAAAATCTAAAGGAGTTCATCACCACCAAACTAGCATTACATGAAATGTTGAAGGGTATTGTTTATGAAGAAGAGATAAAAAATATGAACAATAAAATGGCAACAAATACATATATATCAACAACTGAATCTAAAAATCAAAATAAGCAAGAAATCTTGTGAATGAAATATATTGGTGACTAAAATAGAACCAGAGGCATGGAAGCATGGAACAGACTGATGAATCTCAGAGGGAAGGGGAGAGGAGAGGCAGGAAGAGATTAACCAAAGATCTTACCCATGGACACAGAGTAGCAGGGTGAAGGCCTGGGGCAGGTTGGGAACCATGTGGAGGGAGGCCGTGGGGCGGGGGTGGGGGTGGGGGTGTGGGGGGGAGGAGGAAATCTGTAATACTCTCAACAATAAAGATTTAAAGAAGAAAAAAAATGTAGAAAAAAATCAGAGCCATTGTGAAGTTTACATTCTGAAAGTGAGTCAAAGACTACAGACAGATAAACTGTATGAAACAATCGAGAGTGTCAAGGAAGGTAAAGGTGGGAGTGGAAGAGGACATGTGGCAGTGAAAGTGGTGTTTGATCTTGGACAGAGTGGCATTTGTGTAGACCCAAGGAAGTTAAAGAAGAAGCCTGCTCTCTACTGAGGCCAGTGTAGCTGGAGAAGTGGGAAGAGTTCCTGTTAGAGAGGCTGGGCAGATTGTACAAAGCCTTCTAGGTCTGTGTGAAGACGGAGGTTTTACTGAGTGAGACAAGACTGGGGAAAGCAGTGATCCCCATAGCTGCCCCGTGAGGAAGGTAGGAGAGGATGTGTCAAGGTCTCGTGACCAGGGATTGGCAGAGGTGGGGCTCTAACTCGGTCTGACTGCAGAGCCTCTGTCCTAACAACTTCTGAATCTAAAACCTGATAGATGATGGGATACAGAACTAGCAGCCTTAAGGCTGTTGCCAGGTTCATGCCTCAGGTGCCCATAGTCATGGGTGCCACAGCATCACTGATCCTTTTTGTGGGCAGATGTTGAATCTGTATTCAGGGAGAAGTCTGCTTCTTCAGCCAGACTTCTGCTCAGTCAGGCCCCATTCCCTGGGGACTCCCCGCTTCCCCCCCCCCCCCCAACCCGCTGTGGTGTGCTGTGGAAGTGGGAGCTGGCTTTGTTTTAAAGCAGAATTCCTTCCTTTCTCCAAGGTGGGTGCAGTGGGATGAGGGTTTAGAACGGGACCAATGTCTGAGTCTGCTTTGTCTTTGCTGCTCCTTCCTGAACATTCAGATTCTGAGAGTCAAGATGAAATCATCCAGAATATCGCCAGGCAACTTGCCCATATAGGGGACAGGATGGACCGCAGCATCCCCCCAAGACTGGTGAATCACCTGGCAATACAGTTTATGAATGGGAACCTGTCAGAGGAAGTAAGTGAGAAACCCTTTGGTGCCTTTTCTGGGTTAATTGAGAAGTGTGAGGGCTTTTTGCATTGTCAGTTTAACCAACAAGGTCTGCCCTCTGTCTGCTATCAGACAGACCAGGGTTCAGTGAGGTAATTCAATTCATGACTGTCCACAAAAGTATTGGAAATAGAAATTATAGCATGGTTAATTGTCTTTTAGAAGAATTAAGTTATTTGACATTTAGGAATGAGTCAGAGAGTTTCAGGATAAAAGCCTCTAAAAAGATGAACAAAATGTATATGACTCTTCCAGAAATAATTTTCTTCAGTTTTAGGGAGCTGAATAAAAATGCCAATAGAGAACTTTAAGTCACTTGCCCAGGTGTGACAAGAAAAGAAACATGTTAGCCTACTACTCTTGGCTTCATGGTTGTAATCCACATACTAATACTTACAGAGCTTCTATCATTTGCCAAGCACTGTGGGGGATACAAAGATAGGTCTAAGACACAAAGAAACTTAGTGGGAGAAATACCCCAAGGTATTTTTTTGACTACCAGCTAAAAATGCAAGTACCTCTCATTACATAGAAATGTATTAATCCTCCAAGATTCAACCAGGCCAGGTCTCCTGCCTCCAAGAAGGCTTATCCCCTCTTTAGTGGTCTCTTCCCATATGATGGTCTCGCCAGCTGTCACAGAATCTGTAAGCATCCAGTGATGTTCTGCCTGGGACCTCTCCCACAATGTTAATTCTCCATGAAAGTAATGAGCCTGCAGGCTCTCTCAAGTCTAATGCTCTGTGTGTGTCTGTTCCAGGTGGGAATATCACATGCAGCCCCTCCTCCCTCCCTCTAGCGAGGTCTGCACCAGTAACTGGACATGCGATATCTTGGGTAGTTAACTAATTCTTGATTTGAAGTGCTTCAGAGGTAGGGAATAACTTGGCTTCTTTGGTTCCATCAGTGTTGAATGTGCACACAAGATGCTCAGTGACCACGTGTTTGGTTAATGAGTGTCCCACTCCAGGGAGTAATCTCAGTCTTCCCTTTCCATCTCCTCTCAAAACTAAATTGTTTCTCATTCTCTCTTCCAACCACCTTAGCTATTTAGTAAATACTTCCTTGTAAAATGAGAGCATGTTTCTTCATGCTTTCCACTGGAGGACTACTTTTCATTTAAGAGGGAAGAATATTAGTGACGTAGCCTTCTGTTTTCACCTCTATACAGGACAGAAGGGAGTGCCTTGCTGCTGCCCTGGAGCAGGTCATGCACACTTATCCTAAAGACATGGAAAAGGAGAAGACCATGCTGATGTTGACCATGCTGTTGGCCAAAAAGGTGGCCGATCACACACCATCCTTGCTCCATGATGTCTTTCGCACAACAGTGAATGTTATTAATCAGAACCTACTCACCTATGTGAGAAACTTAGTCAGAAATGTAAGAACCAGTGATGTCAGCTCCTTGGCGTTTCATTAAATCCTCTTGGTGTCTGCCTACTCCCTACATCCATTTCCCTTTAAGGTCAGGAAACCCAGCAGAGACCTCTGCTACTTTCCTCCCTTTCTTCTGCTTCTGATGACCAAACCACAAAGAAGGCTGTTATAAACCTTCCTGTTCAGGCAAAAAGGCTTGGTTTTGCTTTCACGAACAAGAACTTTATGTAGTAGGAGGTGGCAATGAAAAAAAAACCTTTGAGCTTTATCAGCTTCATTTTCTAAAAAATATATATTTTTAAATTTATTTCAGAGAGAAAGGGAGAGGGAGGGAAACATCAATGAGGAGAGAGAATCATTGATCCGCTGCCTCCTGAATGCCCCCCACTTGGGATCAAGCATGCAACCTGGGCATGTGCCCTGACCAGGAATCGAACTGTGATCTCCTGGTTCATAGGTCGACGCTTAACCATTGAACCATGCCGGCTGGGCAGCTTCATTTTTTTTAAGATTGCTACTGTAAGTGGGGAAAGGCTTATTTCATACTGTCCAAAGAATTGTAATAGTGTGATATAGGTGGTATAGACACTTAGAGCATGAAAGAAAGTGGCTGAGGGATCCAAGCTGAGCATCCCCAGATCTGCTGTCAACTTCACTTTGTCACAAAAATAAGTATAATTAAATTCTTTAAAAATATGCTTACAAAACAAATGAAAACATGCTTACTAAGAAAGGTGAAGGGGAGAGAGACCAAACAGAGAGATCAAAAAGCAGGGAGGAGAGGTTATCTAAAACCTGTCCCAGAAAACATCTGTCCATAACCAGGATATTAAGTCACAGTTCTTCAGGAGGTTGCCCAAGAAGGCTAGACAGTCCTTAATGTCTGCTGCTTCTGTTTCATAGAGCCAACTGGATGTTCAATGGATATATCTTTTCTCTAAATTTGAAAATATTAGTGAATATTTGGGATTTTATGTGTCAGAAGCATTACTCAGGCATCCAAACCCTCTTCAAATTAGTGATAAACCTTGAAAGTTTTCTCTATCTGCTTTGGACTTTAGTTATACCGGCATTTTGAAACAGGAGAATGAATATAAATCTCAAATCAGGTATTAAACCATGCTGAATTGTTGGAAGCAGGTAAACCTGAGAAAGTTCCTGGACAGTGTTCACCAACAACCACCCAAGGGGAGTAAATGGGCAAGACATCAACAGCAGTCTGTATTAACAGCTTACCAAATACTGAACGGCTCAAACAGAATCTTGATTGCTTGGACCCAAGGTGTCTCTTGGAACCATAAGTGACCCAATAGATGGGAATATCCACATCTCAGCACCTTGAAAGTCTGTTTTTGCAGTTGCTCTCATGGAGCAGAACATAGGATGCAAGGATATAAGGATGACAGGGCTCCAGAGAACATGTTTCTACACAACCCCCAGTTTCACTTGTATTTCTTATGGCATTAGAGTTCTTAAGGGCTGAATTCTGGTTTGTAAATTAGAACAGCTAATTTAGACTTTAGAACAGGGGTCCTCAAACTTTTTAAACAGGGGGCCAGTTCACTGTCCCACAGACCGTTGGAGGGCCGGACTATGGCTTAAAAAAAAAACTATGAACAAATTCCTATGCACACTGCACATATCTTATTTTGAAGTAAAAAAACAAAACGGGAACAAATACAATATTTGTATTTGCATGTGGCCCGTGGGCCGTAGTTTGAGGACCCCTGCTTTAGAAAATGATCATCAATAAAGAGTAACATCTATTAAATTATAGGTGTGGAGCACTAAAAAACTCACATGGGAGTTAAAGAACCCAAATCTATGGAGATGATAGTAGTAGAAACTGTATTTTAGACATGCTAAATAAATACATACTAAAGGTTTGATGTTGGTTGGGTGAGGGGTTATAGATTCTAATTACTCCTTGAAGCAAATAAGAAACTCAAAAGTTTGGCAGAGACTGCTAGATGCCCCCAATATCTGTACTCCCTATCTTCTGTAGTTATAGGATTTATAACTGGGTCCTGTTGGTCTACATATCCCAGGTTCCCTTGTAAGCCAGGTGTGACCTGTGACTTTTGATTAAAGGGATGCAGGCAGAAGTGATATATACATTTCTGTACTGTGTCCCTGAAGAGAAGGGGTCTGCCCTCTACTTCCCCCTTCCCCTGTCCACGGGTTGAAGTGTGCATGAGGATTGGGTACAGGTGAGGGCTTTATCTTAGTGACAAGGACCAGTAAGATAGGCTCCTGGCTCCCAAGACTGCAGTGCTGACTGCTGACATATAATTAAAGAAATAAATCTTGTTTAACTCATATTTAGATTACCTGTCATAGAAAGTTGAATGTACATTCAATAAATGCAATGTACATTTGGTAAAAATGAAGGATGTAGAACTTCTAATCATTTACAGAGATTGGTAAATTATGGCCATATGCCAAATCTGGCCTGCTGCTTGTTTTTGTAAACAAAGTTTTATTGTAACACTAGAGGCCCGTTGCAGGAAGATTCCTGCAAGAATAGGGCTTCCTGAGGCTGGAGCAAAGCAGAGAAGGGAGTGAAGCCCGCCGCCTCGCCCCTCCAGTCTCCGCCACTTAGCTCCCTCCCATGTCTGCCGCTTCGCCCATCCCGTCTCCGCCGCTTCGCCCCATCCCGTCTCCGCCGCTTCGCTCCCTCCCATCTCCACTGCCTCGCTTCCTCCCATGTCTGCCGCCTCGCTTCCTCCCATGTCCGCCGCCTCGCTCCCTCCCATGTCTGCCGCTTCGCCCCATCCCGTCTCCGCCGCTTCGCTCCCTCCCATCTCCACTGCCTCGCTTCCTCCCATGTCCGCGCCTTGCTCCCTCCCATCTCCACTGCCTTGCTTCCTCCCATGTCCGCCACTTCGCTTCCTCCCATGTCCGCCGCCTTGCTTCCTCCCATGTCCGCCACTTTGCTTCCTCCCATGTCCGCCACTTTGCTTCCTCCCATGTCCGCCGCCTCGCTTCCTCCCATGTCCGCCGCCTCGCTTCCTCCCATGTCCACTGCCTTGCTTCCTCCCTTGTCCGCTGCTTTGCTCCCTCCCGAGTCTGCTGCCTCAGCTCCGTTCCCTTCTCCGCCACTTCGCTCCCTTCTGCAGCGCTTGGCTTCCTTCTACGCTGTCTTCAGTCTTTGCTCCGTGCCTGTGTATGCAAATAAACCACCATCTTTGTTGGGTTAATTTGCCTATCACTCTGATGGGCTGGTGGGCATAGCGGAGGGACTGTCAATTTGCATGTTTCTTTTTTATTAGTGTAGATAGCCATGCTCATTCTTTTGTGTATTTTCTCTGGCTGCTTCCACACTGTAACATCATAATGGAGCCATTGTGACCATATGGCCAAGACTGAGTGGCCTACAGAGCCTAAAATATTATCTGGGCCATAACAGAAAAAGTGTCCCTGCTGTTAGAAGGAAAGAAAAAGAAAGCCTGGTCATTCATTACAAGTTAGAAAAGAGGGAGAAACAGTAAATAGGAAGTCATAAAGAAGAATTATATATATATATATACATGAAAGCCTAACCAGTCGCTATGACGTGCACTGACCACCAGGGGGCAGACGCCCAATGCAGGAGTGGAAACCACAGGCATGGAAACATGGAACAGACTGATGAATCTCAGAGGGGAGGGGGAAGGAGGGAAGGTGGGAAGAGATTAACCAAAGATCTTATATGTATACTAGAGGCCCAGTGCACAAAAGCCTCCAGTTTAAAATAAAAAGTTAGAAATATGACTAAATATATTGGTGGGGGAAAAATTATACTGGCTAATTCTGGTTTTTCCTTTCTTGCTCTAGGAGATGGACTGAATGGATGACTGCAAAGCGTGTCTGGTTACAGTGGTTCTCAACCTTCCTGATGCCGCGACTCTTGAATACAGTTCCTCATGTTGTGGTGACCCCCAACCATAAAATTATTTTCGTTGCTACTTCATAACTGTAATTTTGCTACTGTTATGAATCGTAATGTAATTATATATGTGTTTTCTGATGGTCTTAGGCAACCCCTGTGAAAGGGTCGTTCGACTGCCAAAGGGGTCGCGACCCACAGGTTGAGAACCACTGGGTTAAAACTTGATACAGGACAGCAGTTAGCTGCCTCTGGTGGAGATGGAGTCGTGACCACTTAGAGTTCTTAGAGAAGACAGGCACAAGATAACAGTTATTTATTTCTCACTATTTTTAACGGTGATGTTTTAGGCCCATGACCCATTTAGAAATCTCTACAGTAACGTACTTGAATAAAAATGTCAAGTTGGACATATTTGAACAAGCTTGATCTCATCTTTTAAGTCTACACATTGTAGACTTATTTCACTTGAACATTAAAGTTAAAAACAGATTATAAGGCAGAAGAAAAAAAACACAATGTTTTTTGTTAAAAAACCATATACTGTTTATTAAAGTGCAACCTCAGAGCATAGTCTTATAGCAGTGTTGTGTGAGGGGAACAAGGACCAGAGGAGGAATGCACATATCCCTTACAAAGAAAAAATCCTCGCAGAACA
>NW_005871067.1:8020086-8035828 GCF_000147115.1 Myotis lucifugus | reverse complement strand
AACCATTAACCAAGTAAAAGGATGGGAGGGTGATTTAAGGGCCCAGTTCCCCCAAGTTTTCCAAAACCGGGTAACTAAAGGCCCGTTTTCTTTTGCCAAGAAGTTCAAGGGTGGAGTTCCCAGAAACTTCGGCATACTTTCTGTGAGGACTGTTCTGCTAATAATCTGTATTTTCATTTTCCAGCCCATAAGCCCTCAGTTCAAGCCTAAGAGGTTGTGGTCAGGGAGAGAACAGGTTTTTCTAGGCATAAAAAACAGCCTGGTCAGCATGGGCTCAGTGGTTGAGCATCAACCCATGAACCAGGAGGTCATAATTCGATTCCTGGTCAGGGCACATGCCCATGTTGAAAGCTCGATCCCAAGTGTAGGGTGTGCAAGAAGGCAGCCAATCGACGATTCTCTCTCATCATTGATGTTTCTATCTCTCTCTCCTTCTCACTTTCTCTCTGAAATCAATAAAAATATATTTTTTAAAAAATGAAAAACCAGACTTAAAAATTCAACATTTGAGTAGTTGCCTTTTCTAGGGATACAGTTAGAATACAAGTAATAACAAAACCGAATTTCTTAGGTCATGCCCAAATAAACCAGGAAGCGCATACATTTAGAAATGGTGCTGAGGTGTCTGGTTCCAAGCAATGATTGTTTCCTAAGGTTCCATTTGCACGTATGATGGATGTTGGGTCCATGTCACACACATTACTTTTACTCTATACTAATACTCTTGTTACTGTGAACATGACACTCTGGAGAAGCATTTGAATAAGAATAATTAAGTACTAATATATATTTCCT
Source organism: Myotis lucifugus (assembly GCF_000147115.1). Classification (NCBI taxonomy): domain Eukaryota; kingdom Metazoa; phylum Chordata; class Mammalia; order Chiroptera; family Vespertilionidae; genus Myotis; species Myotis lucifugus. The sequence goes on along the minus strand of NW_005871067.1, from coordinate 8,035,033 downwards.
TGTTACCATTTTTCTGTTCCTTGAGTATTTAAATCAGAAAAGAAAAAAAATGACTGTATCACTTAGCATTAAATACTTAACACACTAGAGTTGGGGCTCAATCTGATATCGGCAATATGTTGCAAATATTGAAAGCAAATATATGTTGTCATGCAGGATGAATGCCATCATTTGGAAAACATTTCCCAGTAATGCTATCATTATGTATGTTTTGGAATGGACTTTTCCCCCCAAAGGATACATATCCCAGTAGAACCATGTTGAATCACACGTATACATACATACACTCTCATCCATGCAATCAGATTCTCACTGGGGGGAGATATTTTCTTCCAGAAAGAGCAATTTAAATACAAGTAGTTGACTAAACAAATGTAAAAGAGCTCCAAAATAGCAAATAATCCCATACTAATACTTTTAATCTTTCACAGCTTCTTTCTGTTTTGCTTAAATTAATACATTCACTATTTGGTGTAAATTTTTCCAGACCAAGTCAGATATACCTTCTTACTTATAAAGCAAGATTATCACCTTGTCTCCCCCTGAAAAGATTCTACTGTATCATGTGTTCCATCTTGAACACATCCCAGTCATGACTCAGGGGCACACTGGAAGTTGGTGGATTGTACACTGGTAACATAATTCTTGTGGATAGAACTGAGAAGTGACTTTGTTTCAAGGAATGTATTTCATCCTGTTTTATATATATAATTGAATCTAAGTGAAGGATATTCCTTGGTCAAAGATAAAAGGGCCTTCTTCTCCAAAAGATACTTGGCATATCTGAAAGTCAGGTGGAATGTTTGGTGTATTCAGGTTAAATCATCCCTGATGACCTCACCTCTCAGGATCCAACATTAACTGCTGAGATGTGCAGGGCTGCCTTAAGGGCAGTGCATACCCTTATTTTTTAAAAATGTATTTATTGATTTAAGAGAGAGAGAGCGAGCTAGAAATATCAATGATGAGAGAGAATCATTGATTGCCTCCTGCACGCCCCACACTGGGGATCGAGCCCACAACCCAGCATGCACTGACTGGGAATCAAACCACAATTCCTGGTTCGTAGGTCAACGCTCAACCACTGAGCCACACTCGATTATTTTCCAACAATTTCATTAACTGTTTACCGGCAACTTAAATATGGAGTGTCCTTTGTTATGATCATGTTTTCAGAACCTGAGTCAAACCAGTTATGTACTTAGGAAGGCTACAAGACATTATCTGAAATGATTCCTCCTAAGTAAAGGACATTAATTTAGGTTATATGAATAGAAAGTTGAGTCCATCAATTATCTTCAGATCTCATTTTATTACAACCTCCAATGTGTTCTACCCAATGCAGCACTTACAACAGCAAATATCAGATTTGGATTTTGTCCTGTCCCCTGATTGGCCAAATGCAGATAACAGGTGGGAAAAGGAGCCAGAATGAACCCATAAAAATAAATTGAGCAAATCAGCTGTAGCAAGAGCTAATGAACTTTATATAGAAAAAGGACTCTGCTGATTATGTGAAATGCTTACATTAATTACCAAACATTACTATTTAAATCCAATAGCTGTGAGATGAGAGCATTAGAACCAATAACTCCAGTCAAAGAATGAAGTATGTAGAAAGAGGCACTTTTAATCTAAAGGAAGAAAGAAATGGAAGACTGATAGGAAAAAAATAAATTCCTTTTTGTAAGGGTCCATCTATATTATAATACTAGAATAATCAGGAATAACCAAGTTATTCCAGACTCTTTAACAGAAAAGATTGTACTTGAGCTTCCTTTTTTCCTGGGAAAGGAGGCAACAAGCTAATCTTAAAATATCAAAACGTTGTTCTACTAGTAAATAGTACATTAGTAAACCAGTTTCTTCTAATGGGTGCAAAAACACACCCATGTGGGCAATACCACTATAAAATGTCCCCTCAGGATAGGTGAGAATAGGGCAAGAATCACCTTGAGCCAGCAGCTAACTGATTAAAGGCCTTGCAAATATACCTGAGAACAATTCCAACCTGAGCATAAAGCTGCTTGGCTAGGGATCTTGTAGTGTAAACATAGTTCACAGGTGGAGGACCCTGGTGACAAGCTAGGTAGAGGTTAGTTTTGTGTAAAGAAAAAAGACAGGATATATTAATATTATAGTAACGACAGTTTCTAACTCTCCATGGAGGGCTAGAGTTGAAGTAACTAAATAGTGACTGAATTTAAATCGGTATTCTATAGGCAAGGCTACAATTAACTTTACATTCCCCAGTGTACTGTGGAATGAATGGAAGGTTTGCACTGGGAGTCACCTACTGCCAGCTTCTGAGCAAGATAGGCCTCTGGCTGTGTCTGCTTAACCCTCTTGAATGAGTGTTGAAAAGTCTAGCAATACCTAGAGTTTGCCTCTACTTCCCTCTATCACCCATAGCACAGGCAGAGGAAACAGAACAAAAAGGAACAAACTAGGAAAAAGGGAAGAGAAAGAGCCGTGGTGCTACCTTCAAATCATTCAGTGATGATTCCTGTGTCAGACTGCCTTACCCTTGTTTACAAGAAATGTTTATCTAACACATTAAATAAGAAAGCTAATGATAACTGCTAATTCTTTATAAGGCATCTCATTCAACATTTAGAGGCAAAACATTTGGTATAATTTGAAATTGGGAATAATCCTGGACATCTCGTTTGTCTGGGACAACATGCTCGATATTTACTAATTAGGGCACACAATATGGTGAGCATAGGCTGCTCTTGTGCAGCAGACAATTGGCACAGCCGTGTGCAGAGAAGAGAGCCTGCCAATACTGTTTTGCAGGGTCACAAAAAAATGGTAAAAACTGGAAAAAGCACTAGACTTGGAGTCAGAAAAATTCCAATCATTGCCTCTCATATGCTAGAACACTAGTAAAGTTAGTAAATGCTCAACTAATATTTGCTGAAATTATAATTACCAACACTTCTTTTTAGAAAAAGGATATTCTAATATGGAAAAAGATGCACCCTGAGTTCAAACCCATGTCACGGTTGAACCCTCTCAGTTATAATAGGAGATTATCACTAATGGCACATCTTGGTCCTCCACGGAAGAGGCAACTTTCGGGCATCAAGTGTGTTGCTGAGATTTTAAATGAAATAATGCTTGTGAGGGTATTGGTTCAGAGGCTAGAAGCTGTTTCTATAAAGTGAGCAGACAGTGATATTTCATCAGGAGGACCAGCCCTCCTGATATAAATATCATCACCTCAAATTTTTTGAAAGATAAATTTGTGTAAAAAGACATAAAAAATTAAGAGAAAAGGGAAAATTTTTCTTAACTGTAATATATTTTTATTTCTATAAAACATCTCTTAAAATAATTTAAAAATTCTATGGGTATGACACTTGTCCACATGCCATACTTTTAGAAAAAAAGCAAGAGAGCAGGCATCACTTTTATATTACTAGAGAGAATCAGCACAGAAGCTGAGGAAATTAATGGTAGCTGTGGTTCAAAAAACCATGTCTCTGTGTTCGCTGTTTATTCCTCCAGTACAAACCTGGGCAGTAGTAGCTGCATTTAATACAAGAGATGGACACAGGTGAGAGGAGGTATCAAGGATGACTTTGGGTGGTGAATGTGTGAACCAGATGGTCAACGGTTGTTTTTCTTCACCTAGAAAGCTTTCTTTCTAGAGGGCAAGGATGATCATGAGAGTCCCCCTAAGGCACACTGTAGAAATGGATTTCTTTGGGCTCAGAATGATAATTTTATTACGGAGAAGATAAATAAGCATCCTTTAATTCTAGTATTTTTCTCAAGAAACATTCACTAGCTTTTTGCCAAGTGATCAGAAATCATTATATTTAATAGAACAGTTAAGAAGAGTTCTAGACGACTTACTAACAGAAACTTTTCCTCAATAGTTCAAAGAATGAGAAATGATAAACAGGGTGATATTCTTAATTCTGCATTTGAGTTGAATTTATTGTGAATTGTCCCTTTTTCTTAGATTTAGATGCTCTGTAAGTCAGGACAGAAAGGAATAGCCTCCTACTACCAGCCCCCATAAAAAAAGGGTGGGTAACAAATGATTTCCTTTTAAATGTAATAGCAAAAACAGGAGCTGCTGTAAGAAGCAGTCCTTATTAGTGTGTTCCCTTCCACTGCCAGAGGCAGAGGATAAGGAGATGAAGAAAAAACATGGACACTGACCATCCTTTTAACAACTCAGGAATTTTCAACAATTCAATCTAGAGAAAGCCAATGGAAAAGAATAGCTATTTACCATTACACAGCAAAATGCAATTGGCCAAATAACTTTGGGTTAATGTTCAAGAAACGGGAAAATAAAGCAGCAATGGTAGCATCGTATCACATGTCTTATTCTTTTCTTTAATGGAGAACACAGACCCAAATATCCTAAGCCACATATCTCTCTAGCAGCTCAGAAATGAACCTGGTTTATATTAGTGCTTAAATGTGTTTAGCCAATGGGTTTGAGGATACAGAGCTTAAAAGTGTGAACACTGGAAGGAAAAGATTTTATTATGAAATAGAGGCCCGGTGCACAAATTCGTGCACTGGTGGGGTCCAGCCGGCCCACCCCCATGGGGGCCATGGGAGGCGGTCCAGCTGGGGTGGGGGCCAATTGGGGGTGGGGCTGGCCGGGGAGAGGGGCCGAGGGCATTCTGGTCGTTCAGTCGTTCGGTCAATTTCCATAATGTTCTTTTATTATATAGGAAGGAGGGTGGGGAATCAAGATAACACACCAGTTTGCTCTTACCCTATGCAAACACAAATGTAGCAATTAGAACATAGAGTAATCCACTGCAATAGTCAGAGCCCAAGAAGGAAATAATTCTTTACTACACTAATCCCATTTTTTCCCCTCACCCCTAGCTATTTTAATCAAGGTGCATCAAAACCCTCAAAAACATCACTCCCTAAATGGGACACTAAAACTCAGAACATAAAGATACACCCCATGATAAAGCTGAAGTGGCACACAAACACACTTCAGAACTTTTCTTGACCAACTTTTAAATAGTGTTGCTTTAGGGAGAAGATTTAATTTTTTAAAATATATTTCAAAAAGAAAGCACATTTAAAACTTCACATTTTGGTGATCGTGATAAGGTAAAGTAATTTTACTACAAATTTTAGGATCTAAAAAATAATTTGTTACATTTACTAAGATAAATCTGAAATGACCTGTATCAAGCAAGTATGTCCTGCATAGTGACACCGTGATCCTCAGGCATAAAATGACACTTCCCATCCTTCTAGAGGTGGGATCAGCCAGATGAAAGAAAATTATGCTGATTCTCAACTAGTACATACTAATAGGATCATTTTGGTTTATCACACTGGCATTTGGACTGTGAAGATTTCAGTGAAGAAGCCTGAAAGCCAAACTAGAACTGGAGGGTAACCAAGAAAGTCAAGCTTCTCTTTTCATACTTTTTATTTCAATGATATTTAGAGACTTTCTGTATTTCATAAGAGTTATAATTCAATTGGTCTGTAAGCTGAGTATAAAAACGCAGTAAAGGACTGCAAAGGAGCTAGATGGTCGACCAGTAACACTGAGGCCAGATAGTATAGGGAAAAACGCACAAGCCCAGGTTATAGACAGTGACCATCCCGCAAGGGAGATGCTGCTGGCAAGTAGCCATAAATTCAGTAGGGTGGCCATACACAAAAGAGCCGAAAGAGCTCCAGAGGTCATTTAAGCCATTTTCCTGCTTCTAAATGAGACAGATCTCTCTCTTGTCAGTTGTCATAGCACTTATAGGTAGGGAGCCCACCCCCTCCTTTTTAAAGACTACAAAAGGCAGTATCTTTACAAGGTGAAGCTATAAGAAGCATCAGAGACTTGATAGGTACAGAGCAAGCATGCTCCATGGATCTTAGGAGAAACCTGGGGGTGAAGAAGAGGAGTGTGGTACCTGAGAAGCAGCTGTGACAAAAGAGGAGAATACCCTCACACTATAGGACTAAAAAGGTGGGGAAGAAAAGAAAAGCCAAAAAGGAATGACTGCAAACACAGTATGTTCACCAGAAAAGATGAAATTTCAAGGGCAGGACTGAGTCAGTAGCTGAGGAGTACACAGCTAAGCCCTCTTGCCTGGGAACTTGTATCACAGATGCTCCTAAATTAACCCTCTCCCTCTAAAGCTGTGGCCCGTAAAGAATAATTTTACTTCCAGGGACATTTTACTCCCAGGCAATGTCAGGAGATATTTTTGGTTGTAACAACTGGGGGAGGGGTGCTACTGGTATTTAGTGGGTACAGGCCAGGGATGTTGCTAAACACAATGCGCAGGACAACTTCCTACAACAAAGAATTTTCAAGATATAATTAATGCAGAGATTGAGAAACCTGTACCAGAGGGAGTACTTCACTCTTAAGCTTCTCTTAAGATTCTTCAAAATCTACCATGAGCCAAGGGTTTTGGAACTTACAGTCAGACAAACATGAACACCCTCTACCTCAAGCCAGAAATCTTCAATTATCCAAGAGTGTTCCACAAATGTCCAATCAGCTGCTGGCAGTTCAAATTCAGTCAATACAACTAAAACCTAATATCCTTTTTGTCTTATTTCTCTTCTAAAAAATGCTATTTCTTTCTCAGAGCCAATGCTACTCCAATTGCCACTGCGAGGATAGCAAAAGCGGCAGCCCCTCCAAACAATAGTATAGACTTGCCCTCAGACAATGCCATAGACTTCTCTTCTCCAGCAGGGTAGGACCCTTCCATAAGACTCTTTTTCCTTATAGTCATCTCTTCACTCAACAGTGTTTTTGTGGGTTCCAGTATAGGGATCATCTCCTCTCGTTCAATAGGTTCAATTATAGCTGCTTTCATCTCTTCTTCATCAAGCTCTACAAACAATGATGTAGCTGGGCTGACTTTCTCAACTGCAGTCATTTCTGTGTCAGATTCTCTCATGCCCAGCAAGGAAGTGGCAGTGATATGTGGAAGCAAGGGAGCTGGGGCTTTAGGGAATGCCTCTTGCACCTCCCTGGTTGACAAGACTACAGATGCCACAGCAGCCTCTTCTGCACCCTCAGGTATTTCTTCTTTCTCAACATGCACAATGTCAGAATTAGAGGAATTGTTCTCACTCTTCTCTCCAGCCCCATTGCTATCTAAGCTTTTTACTTCGGGATCCATTGTGATCTGCTGCCAGGACTCAGGACCCAGGGACACTGGTAGGCTTTCTGTATGCCAACTCTGGCTGGCTGACAGGGAAATAGGTAAGCTCTCTGACTGCCAAGAAGTAGTCACAATTGGAGATTCTGGAGGACTGACTTGTCCAGAGTTGTCACTGGGCAGGATATAAATGTCATTGCTATCTTCTGCAACAACTTCAGGGTATTCCTCCTCCTCGGACTCAAGATTAAAGACAGTGCCCTAGAAAAGGAGAAGGAGAGTCAATACAAAGAATAGTAAATATATTTTAAATAAATGTAAATCTGGAACAAAAGTTATTTCCTAAACTGAGGTTGCAGGAATAAATACATTATTTAAACCTATACACTCTCTGGATTAAGTGCATTTACTTGTAGATCAATGCAGAGGAAGAATTTTTAACAAGATGGTCCTCTGAATAGTTTCCTTAAGGCTAAAAAATTTTAAAAAGTTAATTTATACTCAATTCAATTATTAATGCAAAATAGCAGAGAAAACAAAGGCAAGAATCTTGCTCTTAAGGAACTTATGACTTAATAAGGTACAAAAATAATGCTATACTACAGTCAAAGTCTAATTAAGAGTTCAGATGGGGAAATGATTTTTTTGGTAGAGGCTGGAGAGGGCAGGGAGATGACTGAAAGCTTCATGAAGGAAGCAGCATCTATATGGACATCTCAAGATTGGGTGGAAGCCACAAAGAAGATACAATACCAGCAAAAGCATATAAATATGAAAAGTATACATGAAGAAGAATAGAAAGTTCAGTTAAGATGCACCGGGAGAAATTTGACAGAGAGCTAAGAAATATGAAGTTTATTCAATAGGAAATGGTTAGTGAACTAAGTCTTTGAGCTACAAAACAATAAAGCTCCACTTTACAATTACTTTGACAGCAGTAGCAGAATGGAGGGACACCAGAAATGTGGGACTCTTGCTTTCCTCTTTTAACAAGAGTCTACACAAAAGCAAATAGTATCATTTTTCTTTTCCACATTTAACAGTTTAGTTTAACAGGACTCTATTGCAGTGTTAGGCACTAGAGTTATAAGAAGAATGAGACCCAATTTTTGTTCTTAAAAAATTCACTGTCTAGATGCAAAACTGGCATATGAATAACGAATTTCAATATGATATACATTTTAAGATAGGTGTATGCACAGAGTTCCAGGGGAACCCAGAGGTTAAGAAATAATGAAAAACACAGGAAGAGAACCAATTGAGTGTAATGTCAAGAGATCAACAGGAAATTTTATAAAAAGTTTGGGTGACACTCATAAATGCTACAGAGAATTTAAATAGGATATGTAATTCCTATTTCATTCTGTGATTATGGCTGATGTAGACTAATTTTATTCTTCAATCAAGACAGAAAACTTTCAGTGTTTACTAAGGGTCTAATATAAATCAGTAGTCCCTCTAACCACCTCACAAAAAAAGAGAAAAACAGATATACAACTAAGCAAATCTCATGATCATAATGTCAACATTATAACTGCCCCACATTCTACCTCAATCCCTGCTTCAATGTCCTTAAGAAGTCCTGAGGAGTTGGATCGAAGATGGCGGCATAGGTAAACACCGGAGATTGCCGCCGTAAACAACCACTTCAAAAATACAACTAAAAGTCGGAACGGACACCAACCAGAACCACAGGAAGGCTGGCTGAGGAGAGACTCTTCAACTAGAAGCAAAAACAACAGCATTCCGACGCTCAGAGGAGGCGCAGTGTGGAAAATTTAAAGGTACGGTGGTGCGGTGGTGAGGTGGTGCGCGCGCAAAGCGGGCTGGTGGCTGAGGGCGCGGTTGTCGTTTTCAATCAGGAGTGAGTCTCAGACTCTGGGCTACAGATCCGGGCAAGTCTCCAAGGACCAGACTCAAACGGGAGAAGCGGGACTGTCTGGCTACGGCCCCCCCGAGGTTTGCAGCGGTTGATGGGACAGAGAGGCAGAGCCCCTGGGGACGGACTGAGAGCAGTCATAGCGGCTCCCTCCCCCCGCCCTGTTGAGCCCGCCCTGCCCAAGCCCTGCGCACAGCCATTTGCCGATTGCCTCAGGCAAAGGCTGGATTAGCGCCTCCCCAGAAGACAGACGTTTTCCGCACAGCTGATTCCTACAGCCAGTCGGCCTGGTGGTCAAATCCCTCTAGTGTTAACTACAACAATTAAGGCTTGGCTAGAACAAGACTGCGCACAGAGACCACAAGGGGGTGCACCAAGAAAGCATAAAAGATGCGGAGACAAAAAAACATGACAGAAATGGAGGATATGGAGCTAAGAATCGCAATTTTGAGGGCTTGCCATAAATTTGTGCAGAGCCTCACGAAAACTAATGAGACCCTCGATGCTACGATAAAGAAATTAGAAAGTAAGCATACACGGACTGAAATAAAGAATATTATACCCAATAGCAGACCAGAGGAGCTCAAGAATCAAACCAAAGATTCGACAAAAAACACCCAATTGGAAAAGCAAAATGAAAAAAGAATCCGAAAGTGTGAAGATAGTGTAAGGAGCCTCTGGGACAGCTTTAAGCGGACTAATATCAGAGTCATTGGAGTGCCAGAAGATGAGAGACAGCAAGATATTGAAAACCTATTTCAAGAAATAATGGCAGAAAACTTCCCCCACCTGGAGAAAGAAATGGACTTACAGGTCCAAGAAGCGCAGAGAACCCCAAACAAAAGGAATCCAAAGAGGACCACACCAAGACACATCATCATTAAAATGCCAAGAGCAAAAGACAAAGAGAAAATCTTAAAAGCAGCAAGAGAAAGAGGCTCAATTACCTACAAGGGAATACCCATACGACTGTCAGCTGATTTCTCAACAGAAACTTTGCAGGCCAGAAGGGAATGGCAAGAAATATTCAAAGTGCTGAATACCAAGAACCTACAACCAAGATTACTTTATCCAGCAAAGCTATCATTCAGAATTGAAGGTCAGATAAAGAGCTTCACAGATACGGAAAAGCTAAAGGAGTTCACCACCGCCAAACCAGTATTATATGAAATGCTGAAAGGTATCCTTTAAGAAGAGGAAGAAGAAGAAAAAGGTAAAGATACAAATTATGAACAACAAATATGCATCTATCAACAAATGAATCTAAGAATCAAGTGAATAAATAACCTGATGTACAGAATGAACTGGTGATTATAATAGAATCAGGGACATAGAAAGGGAATGGACTGACTATTCTTGGGGGGAAAAGCGGTGTGGGAGATGCGGGAAGTGACTGGACAAAAATCATGCACCTATGGATGAACACAGTGGGTGGGGAGTGAGGGTGGAGGGTGGGGTGGGAGCTGGAAGGAGGGGAGTTATGGGGGGAAAAAAGAGGAACAAATGTAATAATCTGAACAATAAAGATAAAAAAAAAAAAAAAAAAGAAGTCCTGAAAACCTGGGCGCCACAACCGCGGGAGCCACTGCGGGGCCTGCCACTTCAAACTAGGACCCTGCGACCATACAACCTGCCCCCAAGCCCGCCACAGCAGCCACAGGCCCCATGTGACTCAAGGTCTAGATCAGCGGTTCTCAACCTGTGGGTCAACCCCTTTGGGGGTCAAGTGACCCTTTCACAGAGGTCGCCTAAGACCATTGGAAAACACATATATAATTACATATTGTTTTTGTGATTAATCACTATGCTTTAATTATGTTCAATTTGTAACAATGAAGTTGGGGGTCACCACAACATGAGGAACTGTATTAAAGGGTCGCGACATTAGGAAGGTTGAGAACCACTGGTCTAGATCCTTTGGTAAGAGCAAAAATGGGGAGACAAAGTAAAAAACCCCAAAGTTAAGAAAAGAAGTCACCAGGAAAGGTACTAAAGGAAACAGAGGCATGCAACATGTCAGAAAAAGAATTCAGAGTAAGGGTCATACAGTTTCTTTTTTTTTATATATATATTTTATTGATTTTTTTTTTTACAGAGAGGAAGGGAGAGGGATAGAGAGTTAGAAACATTGATGAGAGAGAAACATCGATCAGCCGCCTCCTGCACACCTCCTACTGGGGATGTGCCCGCAACCAAGGTACATGCCCTTGACCGGAATCGAACCTGGGACCCTTCAGTCCGCAGGCCGACTATCTATCCACTGAGCCAAACCGGTCAGGGCATGGGGTCATACAGTTTCTAAATCGGCTGGATAAGAAAATCAACAACTTACGTAAGAATCATCAAGAGGAAATAAAGAGTGATATAGCTACAATAAAAAACACTATGGAGCCCTAGCCGGTTTGGCTCAGTGAATAGAGTGTCGGCCTGCGGACTCAAGGGTCCCAGGTTCAATCCCGGTGAAGGGCCTATACCCTGCTTGTGGGCACATACCCGATAGGGAGTGTGTAGGAGGCAGCTGATCAATGTTTCTCTCTCATCGATGTTTCTAACTCTCTATCCCTCTCCCTTCCCCCCTTAAAAAATCAATACAATATATTTAAAAAAAAAAACACTATGGAATGTTTCAACAGTGGACTAGAAGAAGTGGAAGACCGAATTAGCAAATTAGAAGACAGGGCAGAAAACACACACAATCTGAACAGCAATTGGAAAAAAAATTAGAAAGCATGAGGAGAGCCTAAGGGAGCTTTGGGACAACATGAAATGAAGCAACATACGTATATTAGGGATGCCAGAATGACAAGAAGAGCAGGAAGGATTAGAAAACCTATTTGAAGAAATAATGTCAGAAAACTTCCCTGATTTTGGGAAGAAAAACGTCACACAAGCACAGAGAGTCACAAACAAGATGAACCCAAAAGAACCACACCAAGACATGTCGTAATTACAATGGCAAACGTTAATGACAAAGAGGGAATCTTAAAGGCTGCAAGAGAGAGAGACAGAGAGTTACCTACAAGGGACCCCCCATTAGATTATCAAATGATTTCTCAACAGAAACACATCAGGCCAGAAAGGAATGGAAGGCAGTATAAAAAGTGATGCAAAGGAAGGGACTGAATCGAAGAATACTCTATCCAGTAAGGCTATCATTCAAAATTGAAGGGGAAATCAGGAGCTTCACAGACAAAAAAAAAAAAGGCTAAAGGAGTATATCACTATCAAGCCAGCAATGCAAGAAATGCTAAAGGGACTGGTGTAAAAAGAAGAAATAGAAAGAGAAGAAGGAACACAGGCACAAAAAATAAAAATGGCTACAAACAAGTACCTATCAATAATAACCTTAAATGTAAATGGACTAAATGCTCCAATCAAAAGACACAGAGTGGCTGAATGGATAAGAAAACATGACCCATATATATGCTGTCTACAAGAGACCCACCTCAAAACAAGGGACTCACACGGACTGAAAGTTAAGGGATGGAAAATTATCTTTAATGGAAATGAAAAAAAAAAAAAAAAAAAAAGCTGGGGTAACAATACTAATACCTGACAAAATAGACCTCAAAATGAAGGCCATAACAAGAATAAGGAAGGCCAGTTCACAATTCTAAAGGGATCGATACAACAGGATATAACTCTGGTAACCATATATGCACCCAATGCAGGAGCACCCAAATACATTTAAAAAAAACAAAACAAAACTGCCGAAACCGGTTTGGCTCAGTGGATAGAGCGTCGGCCTGCGGACCGAAAGGTCTCAGGTTCGATTCCGGTCAAGGGCATGTACCTGAGTTGCGGGCACATCCCCAGTGGGAGATGTGCAGGAGGCAGCTGATGGATGTTTCTCTCTCATCGATGTTTCTAACTATCTCTCTCCCTTCCTCTCTGTAAAAAATCATTTAAAAAAACAAAACAAAACAAAACAAAACAAAACAAACAAACTTCTGGAAGATATCAAGGGAGAGACGGACAACAATACAATCATAATAGGGGACTTTAATATCCCACTGATATCACTGGATAAATCCTCTAGACAAAAAATCAACAAAGAAATAGCAATCCTAACTGACTTGCCAGATCAAATTGACTTAATTGACATCTTCAAAACATTTCACCCCAAAGCTACAGAATATACATTCTTCTCAAGTGCACATGGGACATTTTCAAAGATAGACCACATATTGGGTCACAGGCAAAGCCCATCCAAATTCAAGAAGATTGAAATCATATCAAGCATCTTCTCAGACCACAATGGCATATTAGAAATCAACTACAATAACAATAAAAAAAAATTCAAACACTTGGAAGCTTAATAGTATGCTATTAAACAATGAGTGGGTTACCAAAGAGATCAAAGAAGAAATAAAACCGTCCTGGAAACAAATGACAATGAAAACACAACAATCCAAAATCTATGGGACACAATGAAAGTAGTCCTGAGAGGGAAGTTCATAGCATTACTGGTCTACCTCAAAAAACAAGAAACAATGGTAATCTACACTAATAAAAGAGAAACATGGTAATTGGCGTACGACCGCTACCCTTCCCATTGGCTAATCAGCGTATCCTTATGCAAATTAACTGTCAGCCAAGATGGCGGCCGGCAGCCATGCACTGAAGCGAGCAGGGAGGCTTGCTTCCTCCAGGGACTGCGGACTCCAACGTTCCCCGACTGCCGCAGCCGGCCTCTCAACTGCAACTCTAAGCAACTATTACTATGTTGCAAATAAGAAGCTAAACAAAACCGGCTTTCAGTCAGCCCCGGACCGCAACATTGTATCCATGTTTTCAGCAGCAGAGGCCTCAGAGCTAAAGCTGGCCCAGAATAAAAAAAAAAAAAAGAAAACAAGGAGCGGTTGGGAGCTTTTAGTCAACTGCCAGCGGGAAAACAGCCATCAGCCCCTCAGCCAGCCTGGCCAGGCACCCCAGTGGGGACCCCCACCCTGATCCAGGACAACCTTCAGGGCAAACCAGCCAGCCCCTACCCATGCACCAGGCCTCTATTCTATATAGTAAAAGGGTAATATGCCTCCCGGCACCGGGATCAGCGGAGCAGCGAGGCTCCCGGCACTGGGATCAGTGTGACGGGCAGCGCCAACCCCCTGATCAGCCCTGCTCTGTGCCTGATAGGGGGGGAGCTCCCCAATCCCCCGATTGCCCTGGGGCTCTGTGTTTGACAGGGTGCAGCGCACCAACCCCCTGATTGGCCCTGCTCTGTGTGTGACAGGGTAGAACCATAACCTCTCCATCGGCCCTGCCCTGAGTGTGACAGTGGCGGGTGCCCCAACACCCTGATCGGCCCTGCTCTGTGGGTGATAGAGGGTGGGGGCCCAATCCCACTCCACGGGCCTTGCTTCTGTGTGTGACGAGGTAGAGCCTAATCCTCTCCATTGGCCCTGCCCTGAGTGTGACAGGGTGCAGCACCCCAACCCCCTTGATCCTCCCTGCTCTGTGTGTGACAGGGGGTGGTGCCCCCAACTCCCCTATCGGCCCTACTCTGTGAGTGACAGGGGGAAGCTCCTCAACCCCCCTGATGGGCCCCTGCTCTGTGAGTGACAGGGGGGCAGCGCCCCAACCCCCCTGATTGGGCCCTGCTCTGTGAGTGACAAGGGAGAGGGGCCCCAAACCCCCCTGATTGGCCCTGGCTCTGTGAGTGACAGGGGGGGGGCGCCCACAACTTCCCCATCGAACCCTGGCTTTGAGTGTGACAGGGGGCGGGGGCCCAACCCCCCCAATCAGTCTACCCCTGGAGCGTGAACTGAGGGGGGGCATTGCAACCCTCCCGATCCGGCCTGCTCTTGTGCATGAGGGGGGGGCGCCCCAACTTCCCAATGGGGCCTGGCTCCGAACCTGATACAGGGGGCTGCCCCTAGGGGATTGGGCCTGCCCTTCTGCCCACCCGGGAAGAAGGCCCTAAGTCAAGCAGGTCGTTTTTCTCCCC